>NC_041393.1:570399771-570430978 GCF_002162155.2 Triticum dicoccoides | reverse complement strand
AGGCCTAGGGTTGCCGCCACACCTGTTGGGGCGCCCTAGGGGCTGCCTCCTCCCCTCCCACACCTATATATATGTGGGGTGCCACACAAGACACAACTTATTCCACGCTTTACTTTATCACTAAGTAGTAGCGATAGTTGTGGAAGCAATAGTTGGCGAGATGACCACAATGCAATGATGGAGATCAAGGTGTCGAGCCGGTGACAATGCAGATCATGACGATGCTTTGGATATGGATATCAAAAGCACAAGATGATGATGGACATATCATGTCACATATTTTGATTGCACGTGGTGTTTATCTTTTATACATCTTATTTTCCTTAGTACGTCGGCAGCATTATAAGATGATCCCTTCACTAAATTTAAAGGTAAAAGTGTTCTCCCTGAGTACGCACTGTTGATACAGTTCATAGAATCTACGTTCACATACAATGGGTGCAAGATAGTTTTGCACATGCGGAATACTTCGGTTAAACTTGACGAGCCTAGCATGTACATACATGGCCTCGGAACACTGGAGACCAAAAGGTCGAACGTGAATCTGTTGGGGAACGTTGCAGAAAATAAAAATTTTCCTACGGTTTCACCAAGATCCATCTATGAGTTCATCTAAGCAACGAGTGATAGGAGAGATATGCATCTACATACCACTTTGTAGATCGCGTGCGGAAGCGTTCAAGAGAACGGGGTTGAGGTAGTCGTTCTCGTCGTGATCCTATCACTGGAGATCCTAGCACCGAACGGACGGCACCTCCGCGTTCGACACACGTACGGTCAGCGTGACGTCTCCTCCGACTTGATCCAGCAAGGGGAAAGGAGAGGTTGATGAAGATCCAGCAGCACGACCGCGTGGTGGTGGATGCAGCAGAACTCCGGCAGGGCTTCGCCAAGCTATTGCGGGAGGAGGAAGAGGTGTAGCAGGGGGAGGGAGGCGCCAAGACACAGGGTGCGGCTGCCCTCCCTCCCCCCTCCTTTATATAGACCCCCAGGGGGGGCGCCGGCCCTGGGAGAACTAATCTCCCAAGGGGGGCGGCGGCCAGCGGGGTGGAGTGCCCCCCAAGGCAAGTGGGGCGCGCCCCCCACCTAGGGTTTCCAACCCTAGGCGAAGGGGGGCCCAGGGGGGCGCACCAGCACACTAGGGGCTGGTTCCCCTCCCACTTCAGCCCACGGGGCCCTCCGGGATAGGTGGCCCCACCCGGTGGACCCCCGGGACCCTTCCGGTGGTCCCGGTACAATACAATACTGGGTGACCCCGAAACTTTCCCGATGGCCGAAGCACCACTTCCTATATATAATTCTTTACCTCCGGACCATTCCGGAACTCCTCGTGACGTCCGGGATCTCATCCGGGACTCCGAACAACATTCGGTTTGCTACATACTCATATTCATACAACCCTAGCATCACCGAACCTCAAGTGTGTAGACCCTACGGGTTCGAGAGACATGCAGACATGACCGAGACGGCTCTCCGGTCAATAACCAACAGCGGGATCTGGATACCCATGTTGGCTCCCACATACTCCTCGATGATATCATCGGATGAACCACGATGTCGAGGATTCAAGCAACCCCGTATACTATTCCCTTTGTCGGACGGTATGTTACTTGCCCGAGATTTGATAGTCGGTATGCCAATACCTCGTTCAATCTCGTTGCCGGCAAGTCACTTTACTCGTACCGTAATGCATGATCCCGTGACCAGACACTTGGTCACTATGAGCTCATTATGATGATGCACTACCGAGTGGGCCCAGTGATACCTCTCCGTTATACGGAGTGACAAATCCCAGTCTCGATCCGTGTCAACCCAACAGACACTTTCGGAGATACCTGTAGTGCACCTTTATAGTCACCCAGTTACGTTGTGATGTTTGGTACACCCAAAGCACTCCTACGGTATCCGGGAGTTACACGATCTCATGGTCTAAGGAAGAGATACTTGACATTGGAAAAGCTCTAGCAAAACGAACTACACGATCTTGTGCTATGCTTAGGATTGGGTCTTGTCCATCAGATCATTCTCCCAATGATGTGATCCCGTTATCAACGACATCCAATGTCCATAGTCAGGAAACCATGACTATCTGTTGATCAACGAGCTAGTCAACTAGAGGCTCACTAGGGACATGTTGTGGTCTAAGTATTCACACGTGTATTACGATTTCCGGATAATACAATTATAGCATGAATAAAAAAACAACTATCATGAACAAAGAAATATAATAATAATCCTTTTATTATTGCCTCTAGGGCATATTTCAAACAGTCTCCCACTTGCACTAGAGTTAATAATCTAGTTACATTGTGATGAATCGAACACCCATAGAGTTCTGGTGTTGATCATGTTTTGCTCCCGGAAGAGGTTTAGTCAACGGATTTGCGACATTCAGATCCGTATGTACTTTGCAAATATCTATGTCTCCATCTTGAACATTTTCACGGATGGAGTTGAAACGACGCTTGATGTGCCTGGTCTTCTTGTGAAAGCTGGGCTCCTTGGCAAGGGCAGTAGCTCTAGTGTTGTCACAGAAGAGAGTGATTGGCCCCGACGCATTGGGTATGACTCCTAGGTCGGTGATGAACTCCTTCATCCATATTGCTTCATGCGCTACCTCTGAGGTTGCCATGTACTCCGCTTCACATGTAGATCCCGCCACGACGCTCTGCTTGCAACTGCACCAACTTACTGCTCCACGATTCAACATATACACGTATCCGGTTTGTGACTTAGAGTCATCCAGATCTGTGTCGAAGCTAGCATCGACGTAACCCTTTACGACGAGCTCTTCGTCACCTCCATAAACGAGAAACATGTCCTTTGTCATTTTCAGGTACTTCAGGATATTCTTGACCGCTGTCCAGTGTTCCTTGCCGGGAGTACGTTGGTACCTTCCTACCAAACTTACGGCAAGGTTTTACATCAGGTCTGGTACACAGCATGGCATACATAATAGATCCTATGGCTGAGGCATAGGGGATGACGCTCATCTCTTCTTTATCTTTTGTCGTGGTCGGGCATTGAGCTGAGCTCAATCTCACACCCTGTAATACAGGCAAGAACCCTTTCTTGGACTGATCCATTTTGAACTTCTTCAAAATCTTATCAAGGTATGTGCTTTGTGAAAGACCTGTGAGGCGTCTCGATCTATCCCTATAGATCTTGATGCCTAATATGTAAGCAGCTTCTCCAAGGTCCTTCATTGAAAAACACTTATTCAAGTAGGCCTTAATGCTGTCCAAGAATTCTATATCATTTCCCATCAAAAGTATGTCATCTGCATATAATATGAGAAATGCTACAGAGCTCCCACTCACCTTTTTGTAAATGCAGGCTTCTCCATAAGTCTGCATAAACCCAAACGCTTTGATCATCTCATCAAAGCGAATGTTCCAACTCTGAGATGCTTGCACCAGCCCATAAATGGATCACTGGAGCTTGCATACTTTGTTAGCATTCTTAGGATCGACAAAACCTTCCGGCTGCATCATATACAGCTCTTCCTTAAGATGACCGTTGAGGAATGTCGTTTTGACGTCCATCTGCCATATCTCATAATCATAGTATGCGGCAATTACTAACATGATTCGGACGGACTTAAGCTTCGCTACAGGAGAGAAAGTCTCATCGTAGTCAACCCCTTGAACTTGCCGATAACCCTTAGCGACAAGTCGAGCTTTATAGATGGTGACATTACCATCCGCGTCCGTCTTCTTCTTAAAGATCCATTTGTTTTCTATCGCTCGTCGATCATCGGGCAAGTCAGTCAAAGTCCATACCTTGTTTTCATACATGGATTCTATCTCGGATTGCATGGCTTCTAGCCATTTGTTGGAATCTGGGCCCGCCATCGCTTCTTCATAGTTCGAAGGTTCACCGTTGTCTAACAACATGATTTCCAGGACAGGGTTGCCATACCACTCTGGTGTGGAACGTGTCCTCGTGGACCTACGAAGCTCAGTAGCAACTTGATCCGAAGTACCTTGATCATCATCATTAATTTCCTCTCCAGTCGGTGTAGGCACCACCGGAACATTTTCCTGAGCTGCACTACTTTCCGGTTCAAGAGGTAGTACTTCATCGAGTTCTACTTTCCTCCCACTTACTCCTTTCGAGAGAAACTCTTTTTCCAGAAAGGATCCGTTCTTGGCAACAAAGATCTTGCCTTCGGATCTAAGGTAGAAGGTATACCCAATGGTTTCCTTGGGGTATCCTATGAAGACACATTTTTCCGACTTGGGTTCGAGCTTTTCAGGTTGAAGTTTCTTGACATAAGCATCGCATTCCCAAACTTTTAGAAACGACAGCTTAGGTTTCTTCCCAAAGCATAATTCATACGGTGTCGTCTCAACAGATTTAGACGGTGCCCTATTTAAAGTGAATGTAGCTGTCTCTAGAGCGTATCCCCAAAATGATAGCGGTAAATCGGTAAGAGACATCATAGATCGCACCATATCCAATAGAGTGCGATTACGACGTTCGGACACACCGTTACGCTGAGGTGTTCCAGGCGGCGTGAGTTGTGAAACGATTCCACATTTCCTTATGTGCGTACCAAATTCGTGACTTAAATATTCTCCTCCACGATCTGATCGTAAGAATTTTATCTTTTGGTCACGTTGATTCTCTACTTCATTCTGAAATTCCTTGAACTTTTCAAAGGTCTCACACTTGTGTTTCATCAAGTAAGCATACCCATATCTACTTAAGTCATCAGTGAGAGTGAGAACATAACGATATCCTCCGCGAGCCTCAACGCTCATTGGACCACACACATTAGTATGTATGATTTCCAATAAGTTGGTTGCTCGCTCCATTGTTTCGGAGAACGGAGTCTTGGTCATTTTGCCCATGAGGCATGGTTTGCATGTGTCAAATGATTCATAATCGAGAGACTCTAAAAGTCCATCAGCATGGAGCTTCTTCATGCGCTTGACACCAATGTGACCAAGGCGGCAGTGCCACAAGTATGTGGGACTATCGTTATCAACTTTACATCTTTTGGTATTCACGCTATGAATATGTGTAACATTACGTTCGAGATTCATTAAGAATAAACCATTGACCATCGGGGCATGACCATAAAACATATCTCTCATATAAATAGAACAACCATTATTCTCGGATTTAAATGAGTAGCCATCTCGTATTAAACGAGATCCAGATACAATGTTCATGCTCAAACTTGGCACTAAATAACAATTATTGAGGTTCATAACTAATCCCGTGGGTAAATGTAGAGGTAGGGTGCCGACGGCGATCACATCGACCTTGGAACCATTCCCGACGCGCATCGTCACCTCGTCCTTCGCCAGTCTCCGCTTATTCCGCAGCTCCTGCTGTGAGTTACAAATGTGAGCAACGGCACCGGTATCAAATACCCAGGAGTTACTACGAGTACTGGTAAGGTACACATCAATTACATGTATATCAAATATACCTTTAGTGTTGCCGGCCTTCTTGTCCGCTAAGTATTTGGGGCAGTTCCGCTTCGAGTGACCCTTCCCTTTGCAATAAAAGCACTCAGTCTCAGGCTTGGGTCCATTCTTTGACTTCTTCCCGGTAACTGGCTTACCGGGCGCGGCAACATCTTTGCCGTCCTTCTTGAAGTTCTTCTTACCCTTACCCTTCTTGAACTTAGTGGTCTTATTGACCATTAACACTTGATGTTCTTTCTTGATTTCAACCTCTGCTGACTTCAGCATTGAAAATACTTCAGGAATGGTCTTTACCAGCCCCTGCATATTGTACTTCATCACAAAGCTCTTGTAGCTTGGTGGGAGCGACTAAAGGATTCTATCAATGATCGCCTCGTCTGGGAGGTTGATCTCCAGCTGGGACAGGCGGTTGTGCAACCCAGAATTTTGAGTATGTGCTCACTGACAGAACTGTTTTCCTCCATCTTACAACTATAGAATTTGTCGGAGACTTCATATCTCTCGACCCAGGCATGAGCTTGAAAAACCATTTTCAGCTCCTCGAACATCTCATATGCTCCGTGTTGCTCAAAACGCTTTTGGAGCCCCGGTTCTAAGCTGTAAAGCATGCCACATAGAACGAGGGAGTAATCATCAGCATATGACTGCCAAGCGTTCATAATGTCTTGGTTCTCTGAGATGGGTGCTTCACCTAGCGGTCCTTCTAGGACATATGCTTTCTTGGCTGCTATGAGGATAATCCTCAAGTTCCGGACCCAGTCCGAATAGTTGCTGCCATCATCTTTCAGCTTGGTTTTCTCTAGGAACGCGTTGAAGTTCATGTTGACATGAGCGTTGGCCATTTGATATACAAGACATATTTTGCAAAGATTTTAGACTAAGTTCATGATAATTAAGTTCATCTAATCAAATTCTTTAATGAACTCCCACTCAGATTTGACATCCCTCTAGTCATCTAAGTGTTACACGATCCGAGTCGACTAGGCCGTGTCCGATCATCACGTGAGACGGACTAGTCATCATCGGTGAACATCTCCATGTTGATCGTATCTTCCATACGACTCATGTTCGACCTTTCGGTCTCTTGTGTTCCGAGGGCATGTCTGTACATGCTAGGCTCGTCAAGTTAACCCTAAGTGTTTATGCATGTGTAAAACTGTCTTACACCCATTGTATGTGAACGTAAGGATCTATCACACCCGATCATCATGTGGTGCTTCGAAACGACAAACTTTAGCAACGGTGCACAGTTAGGGGGAACACTTTCTTGAAATTATTATAAGGGATCATCTTATTTACTACCGCCGTTCTAAGTAAACAAGATGCATAAAACATAATAAACATCACATGCAATTATATAAAGTAGTGACATGATATGGCCAATATCATATAGCTCCTTCGATCTCCATCTTCGGGGCTCCATTATCATCTTCGTCACCGGCATGACACCATGATCTCCATCATCATGATCTCCATCATCGTGCCTCCATGAAGTTGCTCGCCAACTATTACTTCTACTACTATAGCTAACGGTTTAGCAATAAAGTAAAGTAATTACATGGCGTTAAATCATTGACACGCAGCTCATACAATAATTAAGACAACTCCTATGGCTCCTGCCGGTTGTCATACTCATCGACATGCAAGTCGTGATTCCTATTATAAGAACATGATCTCATACATCACAATATATCATTCATCATTCATCACAACTTCTGGCCATATCACAACACATGACAATTGCTGCAAAAACAAGTTAGACGTCCTCTAATTGTTGTTGCATCTTTTACGTGGCTGCAATTGGGTTCTAGCAAGAACGTTTTCTTACCTACAAATAACCACAACGTGATTTTGTCAACTTCTATTTACCCTTCATAAGGACGCTTTTCATCGAATCCTCTCCAACTAAAGTAGGAGAGACAGACACCCGCTAGCCACCTTATGCAACTAGTGCATGTCAGTCGGTGGAACCTGTCTCACGTAAGCGTACGTGTAAGGTCGGTCCGGGCCGCTTCATCCCACAATACCGCTGAAGCAAGAAAAGACTAGTAGTGGCAAGCAAGTTGACAAGATCTACGCCCACAACAGATTTGTGTTCTACTCGTGCAATAGAGAACTACGCATAGACCTAGCTCATGATGCCACTGTTGGGGAACGTTGCAGAAAATAAAAATTTTCCTACGGTTTCACCAAGATCCATCTATGAGTTCATCTAAGCAACGAGTGATAGGAGAGAGATGCATCTACATACCACTTTGTAGATCGCGTGCGGAAGCGTTCAAGAGAACGGGGTTGAGGTAGTCGTTCTCGTCGTGATCCTATCACCGGAGATCCTAGTGCCGAAAGGACGGCACCTCCGCGTTCGACACACGTACGGTCAGCGTGACGTCTCCTCCGACTTGATCCAGCAAGGGCAAAGGGGAGGTTGATGAAGATCCAGCAGCATGACGGCGTGGTGGTGGATGCAGCAGAACTCCGGCAGGGCTTCCCCAAGCTATTGCGGGAGGAGGAAGAGGTGTAGCAGGGGGAGGGAGGCGCCAAGACACAGGGTGCGGCTGCCCTCCCTCCCCCCTCCTTTATATAGGCCCCCAGGGGGGGCGCCGGCCCTGGGAGATCTAATCTCCCAAGGGGGGGGGGGCGGCCAGGGGGGTGGAGTGCCCCCCAAGGCAAGTGGGGCGCGCCCCCCACCTAGGGTTTCCAACCCTAGGCGAAGGGGGTCCCAGGGGGGTGCACCAGCACACTAGGGGCTGGTTCCCCTCCCACTTCAGCCCACGGGGCCCTCCGGGATAGGTGGCCCCACCCGGTGGACCCCCGGGACCCTTCCGGTGGTCTCGGTACAATACAATACCGGGTGACCCCGAAACTTTCCCGATGGCCGAAGCAGCACTTCCTATATATAATTCTTTACCTCCGGACCATTCCGGAACTCCTCGTGACGTCCGGGATCTCATCCGGGACTCCGAACAACATTCGGTTTGCTGCATACTCATATTCATACAACCCTAGCATCACCGAACCTCAAGTGTGTAGACCCTACGGGTTCGAGAGACATGCAGACATGACCGAGACGGCTCTCCGGTCAATAACCAACAGCGGGATCTGGATACCCATGTTGGCTCCCACATACTCCTCGATGATCTCATCGGATGAACCACGATGTCGAGGATTCAAGCAACCCCGTATACTATTCCCTTTGTCGGACGGTATGTTACTTGCCCGAGATTCGATAGTCGGTATCCCAATACCTCGTTCAATCTCGTTGCCGGCAAGTCACTTTACTCGTACCATAATGCATGATCCCGTGACCAGACACTTGGTAACTATGAGCTCATTATGATGATGCACTACCGAGTGGGCCCAGTGATACCTCTCCGTTATACGGAGTGACAAATCCCAGTCTCGATCCGTGTCAACCCAACAGACACTTTCGGAGATACCTGTAGTGCACCTTTATAGTCACCCAGTTACATTGTGACATTTGGTACACCCAAAGCACTCCTACGGTATCCGGGAGTTACATGATCTCATGGTCTAAGGAAGAGATACTTGACATTGGAAAAGCTCTAGCAAAATGAACTACACGATCTTGTGCTATGCTTAGGATTGGGTCTTGTCCATCACATCATTCTCCCAATGATGTGATCCCGTTATCAACGACATCCAATGTCCATAGTCAGGAAACCATGACTATCTGTTGATCAACGAGCTAGTCAACTAGAGGCTCACTAGGGACATGTTGTGGTCTAAGTATTCACACGTGTATTACGATTTCCGGATAATACAATTATAGCATGAATAAAAAAACAACTATCATGAACAAAGAAATATAATAATAATCCTTTTATTATTGCCTCTAGGGCATATTTCCAACAGAATCATATAGTAGATATGATCAACATAGAGATGTTCACCATTGATGACTGCCACATCTCACGTGATGATCAGACATGGGTTTAGTTGATTTGGATCACGTATCACTTAGATGACTTGAGGGATGTCTATTTAAGTGGGAGTTCTTAAGTAATTTGATTAATTGAACTTAATTTATCATGAACTTAGTCCTGATAGTATTTGCATATCCATGTTGTAGATCAATAGCTCGCGTATAGCTCCCCTGTTTTATTTTTGATATGGTCCTAGAGAAAAACTAAGTTGAAAGATGATAGTAGCAATGATGCGGACTAGGTCCATGATCTAAGGATTATCCTCATGGCTGCACAGAAGAATTATATCCTTGATGCACCGCTAGGTTACAGGCCTGTTGCAGGAGCAGTTGCTGATGTTATGAACGTTTGGCAAGCTCGATATGATGACTACTTAATAGTTTAGTGCGCCATGCTTTACAGCTTAGAACCGGGACTTCAAAAATGTTTTGAACGCCACAGAGCATATGAGATGTTCCACGAGCTGAAATTGGTATTTCAGACTGATGCCCGTGTCAAGAGGTATGAGACCTCTGACAAGTACTTTGCCTATAAGATGGAGGAGAATAGCTCAGCCAACAAGTATGTGTTCAGAATGTCTGGGTACTACAATCACTTGAATCAAGTGGGAGTTAATCTTCCAGATAAGATAGTGATTGACAGAGTTCTCTAGTCACTATCACCAAGCTACTAGAACTTCGTGATGAACTATAATATGCAAGGGATGACGAAAACGATTCCCGAGCTCTTCGCGATGCTGAAATCGGCGAAGGTAGAAATCAAGAAAGAGCATCAAGTGTTGATGGTTAACAAGACCACTAGTTTCAACAAAAAGGGCAAAGGACAGAAAGGGAACTTCAAGAAGAATGGCAAGCAAGTTTCCACTGTCGGGAAGAAGACCAAAGTTGGACCCAAGCCTGAAATGGAGCGCCTCTACTGCAAGGGGAGTGGTCACTGGAAGCGGAACTGCCCTAAATACTTGGCGCATAAGAAGGATGGCAAAGTGAACAAAGGTATATTTGATATACATGTTATTGATGTGTATTTTACTAGTGTTCGTAGTAACCCCTAGGTATTTGATACCAGTTTAGTTGCTAAGATTAGTAACTCGAAACAGGAGTTGTAGAGACTAGTTAAAAGCGAGGTGACGATGTGTGTTGGAAATGATTCCAAGGTTGATATGATCACCATCTCACACTCCCTCTACCTTCGGGATTAGTGTTGAACCTAAGTAAATGTTATTTGGTGTTTGCGTTGAGCATGAATATGATTATATCATGTTTATTGCAATACATTTATTCATTTAAGTTAGAGAATAATTATTGTTCTGTTTACATGAATAAAACCTTCTATGGTCATACACCGAATGTGAATGGTTTATTGAATCTCTATCATAGTGATACACATATTCACAATATTGATGCCAAAAGATGCAAAGTTGATAATGATAGAGTAACATATTTGTGGCATGCCGTTTAGGTCATATTGGTATAAAGCGCATGAAGAAACTCCATGCAGGTGGACTTTTGGAGTCACTTGATTATGAATCATTTGATACTTGCGGACCATGCCTCATTGGCAAGATGACTAGAACTCTGTTCTCTGAAAAAATGGAGCGGGATAATGACTAATTGGAAATTGTAATGCGGTCCAATGAATGTTGAAGCACGCGGCAGGTACCATTATTTTCTGACCCTCACAGATGATTTGAGTAGGTATGGGTATATCTACTTGAAGAAACACAAGTATGAAACATTTGAAAAGGTTCAAAGAATTTCAGAGTGAAGTAGAGAATCATCGTAACAAGAAAATAAAGTTTCTATGATCTAAACGCGAAAGCGAATATTTGAGTTACAAGTTTGTCCTTTATTTAAAACAATGTGGAATAGTTTCACAACTCACGCCACCTGGAACACCACAGAGTAATGGTGTATCCGAACGTCGTAACCACGCTTTATTGGATATGGTGCGTTCTATGATGTCTCTTACCGATTTTACCAATATCGTTTTGGGGTTATGCATTAGAGACAGCCACATTCACGTTAAATAGGGCATCATGTAAATCCGTTGAGACAACATCATATGAACTGTGGTTTGGCAAGAAACCCAAGCCGTCGTTTCTTAAACCTGATAAGCTCGAACCCAAATCGGAGAAGTGCGTCTTTATAGGATACCCTAAGGAAACAATTGGGTACACCTTCTACCACAGATCTGAAGGCAAGATCTTTGTTGCCAACAACGGAACATTTCTAGAGAAGGAGATTCTCTCGAAAGAAGTGAGTGGGAGAAAAGTAGAACTTGATGAGGTAATTGTACCTTCTCTCGATTTGGAAAGTAGCACATCAGAGAAATCTGTTCCCATGATGCCTACACCAACTGGAGAGGAAACTAATGATGATGATCATGAAACTTCAGATCAAGTTAGTACTGGAGCTCATAGGTCGAACAAAGCATGTTCCGCACCAGAGTGGTGCGGTAATCCTGTCCTGGAAGTCATGCTACTAAACCATGGCGAACCTACAAATTATGAAGCTATGATGAGCCCAGATTCCGACAAATGGCTTGAGGCCATGAAAACTGAGATAGGATCCATGTATGAGAACAAAGTATGGACTTTGGTGGACTTGCCCGATAATCGGCAAACCATAGAGATAAATGGATCTTCAAGAAGAAGAATGACGATTATGGTAATGTTACTATCTACAAAGCTCGACTTTTCACAAAAGGTTTTCGAAAAGTTCAAGGGGTTGACTACGATGAGACCTTCTCACCCGTAGTGATGATTAAGTCTGTATGAATCACGTTAGCAATTGCCAACATTTTATGATTATGAAATCTGGCAAATGGATGTCAAAACTGCATTCCTTAATGGATATCTCAAAGAAGAGTTGTATATGATGCAACCAGAAGGTTTCGTCGATCCTAAAGGTGCTAACAAAGTGTGCAAGCTCTAGCGATCCATCTATGGACAGGTGCAAGCATCTCGGAGTTGTAATATACACTTTGATGAGGTGATCAAAGGATATGGTTTTATACAGGCTTACGGTGAAGCTTGTATTTACAAGAAAGTGAGTGGGAGCTCTGTAGCATTTCTGATATTATATGTGGATTACATATTGCTGATTGGAAATGATATAGAATTTCTGGATAACATAAAAGGATACTTGAATAAGAATTTTTCAATGAAAGACCTCGGTGAAGCTGCTTACATATTGGGCATCAAGATCTATAGAGATAGATCAAGACGTTTGATAAGATTTTCAATGAGTACATACCTTGACAAGATTTTGAAGGAGTTCAAAATGGATCAGTCAAAGGAGTTCTAGCCTGTATTGTAAGGTGTGAAGTTGAGTAAGACTCAAAGCCCGACCACAGTAGAAGATAGAGAGAGAATGGAAGTCATTCCGTATGCCTCCACCATAGGTTCTGTAAAGTATGCCATGCCGTGTACTAAACCTGTTATGTACCTTGCCATGAGTTTGGCAAGGGGGTACAATAGTGATCCAGGAGTAGATCACTAGACATCGGTTATGGAAGTGATAAAGAGTTCGTCGTAGTGGGTTATGTTGATGCAAGCTTTCACGCCGATCTAGATGACTCTAAGTCTAAATCTGGATACATGTTAAAAGTGGGAGCAATTAGCTAGAGTAGCTTCATGCAGAGCATTGTAGACATAGAAATTTGCAAAATACATACGGATCAGAATGAGACAGACCCGTTGACTAAACTTCTCTCACAAGCAAAATATGATCACACCTTAGTACTCTTTGGGTGTTAATCACATGGCGATGTGAACTAGATTATTGACTCTAGTAAACTCTTTGGGTGTTGGTCACATGGCGATGTGAACTATGGATGTTAATCACATGGCAATGTGAACTAGATTATTGACTCTAGTGCAAGTGGGAGACTGAAGGAAATATGCCCTAGAGGCAACAATAAAGTTGTTATTTTATATTTCCTTATTCATGATAAAGGTTTATTATTCATGCTAGAATTGTATTGATCAGAAACCTTAATACATGTGTGAATACATAAACAAAACACCGCGTCTCTAGTGAGCCTCTACTAGACTAGTTCGTTGATCAAAGATGGTTAAGGTTTCCTAACCATGGACATGAGTTGTCATTTGATAACGGGATCACATAGGAGAATGATGTGATGGACAAGACCCAACAGTTAGCTTAGTGACGCGTCTCCAGCGTATCTACTTTTCCAAACACTTTTGCCCTTGTTTTGGACCCCAACTTGCATGATTTGAATGGAACTAACCTGGACTGACGTTGTTTCAGCAGAACTGCCATGGTGTTATTTTTGTGCAGAAATAAAAGTTCTCGGAATGACCTGAAACTTCACGGAGTCACATTTTGGAATTGATAAAAAATACTGGCGAAAGAATCAACATAAGGGGCCCTCACCCTGTCCACGAGGGTGGAGGGGGCGCCCCCCTAGGCGCGCCCCTGCCTCGTGGGTCCCCTAGACCACCACCGACCTCAACTCCAACCATATATATTCACGTTCGGGGAGAAAAAATAGAGAGAAGGATTCATCACATTTTATGATACAGAGCCACCGCCAAGCCCTGTTCTTCCTCGGGAGGGCTGATCTGGAGTCCGTTCGGGGCTCTAGAGAGGGGAATCCGTCGCCATCGTCATCATCAACCATCCTCCATCAGCAATTTCATGATGCTCACCGCCGTGCGTGAGTAATCCCATCATATGCTTGCTGGACGGTGATGGGTTGGATGAGATTTACCATGTAATAAAGTTAGTTTTGTTATGGTTTGATCCCTAGTATCCATTATGTTCTATGATTGATGTTGCTATGACTTTGCCATGCTTAATGCTTGTCACTAGGGCCCGAGTGCCATGATTTCAGATATGAACCTATTATGTTTTCATGAATATATGTGAGTTCTTGATCCTATCTTGCAAGTTATAGTCACCTACTACGTGTTATGATCCGGCAAACCCCGGAGTGACAATAGTTGGGACACTTCCCGGTGATGACCGTAGTTTGAGGAGTTCATGTATTCACTAAGTGCTAATGCTTTGTTCCGGTACTTTATTAAAAGGAGGCCTTAATATCCCTTAGTTTCCAATAGGACCCCGCTACCACGGGAGGGTAGGACAAAAGATGTCATGCAAGTTCTTTTCCATAAGCACGTATGACTATGTTCGGAATACATGCCTACATTACATTGATGAACTGGAGCTAGTTTTGTGTCACCCTATGTTATAACTGTTTCATGATGAATTACATCCGACATAATTATCCATCATTGATCCATTGCGTACGAGCTTGTTTCATATAGATCCTTTCTTAGTTACTTCTCTGTTGCCACTGTTACGATTACTACAAAACTGCTACTGTTACTTTTGCCACTGTTACCGTTACTTACATACTACTTTGCTACTAAATACTTTGCTGCAGATATTAAGTCTTTCAGGTGTGGTTGAATTGACAACTCAGCTGCTAATACTTGAGAATATTCTTTGGCTCCTCTTGTGTCGAATCAATAAATTTGGGTTGAATACTCGACCCTCGAAAAATGTTGTGATCCCCTATACTTGTGGGTTATCAAGACCTTTTTCTAGCGCCGTTGCCGGGGAGCATAGCTCTATTCTTTGAGTCACTTGGGATTTATATCTGTTGATCACTATGAGGAATTTGAAAGATCAAAGAACCAAGATTTTTCCCTCAACTGTGAGGGGAAGTATGGAACTGCCATCTAGCTCCGCACTTGATTCACCTTCTGTTTTCAGTAAACTTGCAACACCTACACCTGCTATTGATTCTGATATGTCACATGTTACTGATGATGCCACTTCTGCTATTCATGATGCTTATGTTGATACTACTTCTCTGCTTGACAATAATGTGCCATTAGGTGAATTTCTGGATGAACAACTTGCTAGGGTTAGAGAGAATGAAATTATTGAAACTGATGATATTAATGAAAGTGATGATGAAGATTCTCCCCCTAGATATGAATTTCCTGTTGTACCTGAGGGTTATGTTATGGATGAAGAAACAGCTAGAGACTTTCTTGCTTGCAATGATAGATATGATCTTAAGAAACTGTTAGCTAAGCTGAAAGAAAAGTCTTTGAATGCTAGAATGCAATATGACCCCGCTTTTGCTACTTCACCTATCTGTGTTACGGATAAGGATTATGAATTCTCTATTGATCCTGATTTAATTACTTTGGTTGACTCTGATCCTTTCTATGGCTATGAATTTGAAACTGGTGTGGCACATCTTACTAAATTGAATGATATAGCCACCCTATTTACTCATGAGGAAAAACTTCACTATTATTATATCCTTAAATTGTTTGCTTTCTCATTAAAGGGTGATGCTAAAATATGGTTTAACTCTCTTGCTCCTGGTTGTGTGCGTAGTCCCCAAGATATGATTTATTACTTGTCTACAAAATATTTACCCGCTCATAAGAAACAAGCTGCCTTAAGGGAAATATTTAATTTTGTGCAAACTAAAGAAGAGAGTCTCCCACAAGCTTGGGGGAGGCTTCTCCAATTACTTAATGCTTTGCCTGATCATCCTATCAAGAAAAATGAAATACTTGATATCTTTTATAATGGACTAGCCGATGCTTCCAGAGACCACCTGGATAGTTGTGCTTGTTGTATTTTCAGGGAAAGAACTATTGAGCAAGCTGAATTGCTATTGAATAACATACTGAGTAATGATAATGATTGGACACTTCCTGAACCAACTCCTTAGCCAAGGCCGAAGAAAAGGGGTATTCTATTTCTCTGTCCTAAGATATGCAAGAGGCAAAGAAATCTATGAAAGAAAAAGGTATTAAAGCTGAAGATGTTAAGAATTTACCGCCTATTGAAGAGATACATGGTCTTGATAACCCGACATAGGTAGTAAAGGTAAATTCTCTCTATAGATATGAGGAAGGTGATATTCCTCATAATAAGTCTGATAGTCAATGCTTGGATGAGTTTGATAATTTTATTGTTAAGCAAGAAGACTTCAATGCTTATTTCGGTAGACAATTGAGACATAATGCTTATATGGTTGAACACTTGAGTGATTATATGTCTAGAGTTAAAGGTGACCTTAAGCTTATTAGTAAACATGCATCCATGGTTACCACTCAAGTAGAACAAGTACTTAAGGCACAAGATGATTTGCTCAATGATTTAAATAATAACAATAATGATAATGTTGTTAGAGTCATGACTAGAGGTGGTAAAATGACCCAGGAACCATTGTATCCTGAGGGCCATCCTAAGAGAGTTGAGAAAGATTCTCAGAGAACTAATGTTGATGCACCTAGTCCTTTTTAGAAAAAGAAAAAGAAAAATGATAGGACTTTGCATGCTTCTAGTGAACCTGTTGTTGACACACCTGAGAATCCCAATGATATTTCTATTTCTGATGCTGAAACACAATCTGGTAATGAATATGAACCTAGTGATAATGTTAATGATGATGTTCATGTTGATGCTCAACCTAATAATAATAATGATGTAGAGATTGAACCTGTTGTTGATCTTGATAACCCACAATCAAAGAATCAACGTTATGATAAGAGAGACTTCGTTGCTAGGAAGCACGGTAAAGAAAGAGAACCATGGGTTCAGAAATCCATGCCTTTTCCTCCTAAGCCATCCAAGAAAAAGGATGATGAGGATTTTGAGCGCTTTGCTGAAATGATTAGACCTATCTTTTTGCATATGCGTTTGACGGATATGCTTAAAATGAATCCTTATGCTGCTAAGTATATTAAAGATATTGTTACAAATAAAAGAAAGATACCGGAAGCTGAAATTTCCACCATGCTTGCTAATTATACTTTTAAGGGTGGAATACCAAAGAAACTTGGAGATACATGAGTACCAACTATACCATGCCGCATTAAAAGAAACTATGTTAAAACTGCTTTATGTGATCTTGGAGCCGGTGTTAGTGTTATGCCTTTCTCTTTGTATCGTAGACTTGAGTTTGAATAAGTTGACACCTACTGAAATCTCTTTGCAAATGGCCGATAAATCAACTGCTATACCCATCGGTATTTGTGACGATGTGCCCGTTGTGGTTGTAAACGTTACTATTTTAACTAACTTTGTTATTCTTGATATTCCCGAGGACGACAATATGTCGATCATCCTTGGTAGATCTTTTCTAAATACTGCAGGGTCTCTTATTGATTGCAACAAAGGCAATGTCACTTTTCATGTTAATGGTAATGAGCATACAGTACATTTTTCGAAGAAACAACCTCAAGTTCGTAGTAATTCTATTGGAACAATTTCAACTATTACTATTGGAGGTTTTGAATTCCCTCTTCCTACAGTCAAAAATAAATATGATATTCTTATTGTTGGGTACATGCATATCCCGGTTGAGGTAGCATAGTGTTATTTGAAAATTCTCCGGTTTCATGTTATTCAGAAGAAGTTTGTTAACAAGACTTGATCAACCTTGTTAGTAGATTCCTTTTGATGAGCATGAGATGGATGAAGTTAGGAAGCACAACTCTCTGTACCCACTTTTTACTTTCTGTTATTTAGTTTAAATAAAGCAAAAATAGTATTTTCTATCTATTTTCTGAATTATCCAAGCAATAAAAAATACCCCAAGAATAAAAGTTCTCCAAATGTCCTGAAAATTGAGTATGATTTTTTGTAGAATATTTGAGAATTTTTGGCACTTAGAATACACCAGGGGGACACACCATTTGGTCACCAGGGTGGAGGGCGCGCCCTACCCCCTGGGTGCGCCCCTGCCTCTCTCTACCTATTCCAGTACCCACACACTTCGTCTTCCTCCAGAAAAAATCATCTCGTAGCTCAAACTCGTGTTCTTGCTCGTTTTGCTGCCATTTTCGATCTCCTTGCTCAAAGCTCCATTCACGAAACTGCTTTGGAGGATTGTTCTTCGGTATGTGACTCCTCCAATGGTCCAATTAGTTTTTGTTCTAGAGCTTTATTATTGCAAATTTTTGCTGCTAAGGTGACCCTGTTCTTGAGCGTGCATGCCAAATATATATGGTCCAAAGTAGTTTTAATGCATGATATAGCCTCTAGGCACTTGTGGGAGTAGTTGCTATCAATTTTGTTGAGTTTGGTGCACTTTTATTTTGAGTCACTAAAAATTTCAGAAATTTTTCACAGGAAGAAAAATGTTTAGGAAAATGTACCAAGGTGGTTCTTCAAGGAAGCAAGCCCCAAGGCTTGCGATACGTGAGCTGGACCTTGAACCACGAAGAAAAGCTCCAGTGCGGCCTTGCGAATGTCCGTTGGATGAATTTATGATCCAAGATGGCTTCTTGGATGAATTTGATGAGTATGTGCGTAATGCTGATCTTGAGGACTTCGTATCAGATAAGTGCCGCCAATACTATCAGCTCACTGATTCCTTTGTGCGGAGGTTTAACTTTTCATCTAAGCGCAACACTCACACTATTATATTTGACCTCTATGAAAAATCATATACAATGGACCTTGAAGATTTTAATACTGCTTGCAAAATCCCATAGTGGGGCATCTTTAGTGAACCTCACAAATATGAATATAATGATTTCCTTGCTAGCATCACTGTGGGAGAAACTAGAAATATTACACAAGCTACCATAGGGAGCATTCATTTTCCTGCCATACATTACTTTGCTCTCTTTAAGCTACTGCCTGAAGGGCTGCAGCATGGAGGCGAGCAGGACAACCGTGGGACAAAAGCCTAAGCTTGGGGGAGTATGTATTTCTCACCGACATTACATTCACGTTCACACACTTACTCTAGTTGTCGGTGTTCATACTTTTTCATTGTACTATCCATGCTATTTTCTTTTCTTACTTTCTACTTGTGTGTTTGAAAAACCTTGAGAAAAACCAAAAAAATTAGTTGTAGCTTTAAGCTAGTTTACTTTCCATGCTCGTAGTAGTAATATTAAAAGAAAACCCAAAAAGATTTCTTGTTCTTCTTTTGCTTGTTGGGAGTTTTCCCATATAAATAGCTTTTCTCTTTCTTTGAAATTCTTTTCTTTTCTTTGGGGGTCGAGAGGAGAAGACCGCGATGAAAATGATGAGTGGCTCTCATATGAATTATTGTTGATCTAACCAAGAGCCCATATTACCTTGTCTTCTCCTTTGAATTAAATGTTTGTAGATTCCATCTTAGTCCAATGCACATGCACTATTATTATACGCACCATTCGGTCGTGCGAGTGAAAGGCAATAATGATGATATATGATGAAATGATTGAGATGAGAAAAGCTGGTATGAACTCGACCTATCTTGTTTTTGTAAATATGATTAGTTCATTGTTCCTGATTCAGCCTATTATGAATGAAACATGTTTGCAAGGAAAATTAGAGATTATAGTTATTTGTGCCATGCTTAATTATCTAGGAGTTTATAATGGTTTATCTTGCGTGCCAACATGCTATTAAAATGGTTGTGATGTGGTATGATAGGGTGGTATCCTCCTTTGAATGATTCGAGTGGCTTTACTTGGCACATGTTCACGCATGTAGTTGAAACAAAATCAACATAGCCTCCACGATATTTATGTTCATGGTGATTTATATCCTACTCATGCTTGCACTCATTGTTGGTTAATCTTAATGCATGTTCATGACTGTTGTTGCTCCCTAGCTGGTCGCTTCCTAGTCTCTTTCTAGCCTTCACTTGTACTAAGCGGGAATACTGCTTGTGCATCCACTTCCATAAATCCTGAAGTTGTTCCATATGAGTCCACCATACCTTCCTATATGCGGTATTTACCTGCCGTTCCAAGGACATTTTCATGTGCCAAACTCCAAACCTTCAAATGAAATTCTATTTTGTATGCTCGAATAGCTCATGTATCAACTAGGGCTGTCTATGTCTTCCATCACTGGTACGTGTTGGTGCTATATAAATGGTTTTTAACCCCTTTCTCTGACAGCATTTGGAACCGTCACCAAGTGAGTGTGGGCAATAGGGGGGTCCTTCCCACACGACCCAGAAACCGTCGGGGATAGGGAGCCAAGATGCATGTACATCACTCCTACTCGTTTGTGCTCACATTGCCATCGCAGTCGGTATTCTATGGTGCCACGTTTATGATGCACGGCACATCACAAACAGTTTACTATTATAGAATGTGTATGATAAGCATATAATCACACACATTCGCTTTTCACAAACTGTATGCCATAACTAATTAAGAAGATTAGCTAATCGGCATACGAGTGTCGGATAGGATTACGAAACATCAGACCGTCATAACATCGTCGTACACGACAACTATCACACACGCTATTCTATGGTGCAATGTTTACGATGCATACTTCATCAGAAACAGTTCATGGGTGCGAATCGTGTATGATAAGGCAACTATCACACACGCTATTCTGTGTTGCAACATTTATGATGCATACTTCATCAGAAATAGTTCATGGTTGCGAATCGTGTACGATAAGGCAACTATCACAAACGGTTAGTTTGCCAGCACCGTTTGTGATATTGTCTGACATCGCACACGCTTTGCAAACTGCAACTATGTGCATGCTTGCACACGTTTCCTCTCTGTGAACTGTCTCGGATTATGGTGTATATCACAAATGTTTGTGTTTTACCAACCGTGTGTGTCATAACAACCTGGAGAGCATAATTTCACCGTAATTTAATTGCTGCTATATCAAATTGAAATTGAAATTGAAATTGAATGTATGCTATAGCTTTATTCATATCCATAAGGTTCAGACAACCAATGCATTATTCGATTTATAGGTACACATCAAGAATTACATAAGAACCAAATAAAGAATGATGAACCATAGTTGTATACTTATACTATTAAATACGGTAAAGAAAGAGGTGAAATACATTCTGGTTGTTGAACAAGGTGAAGCGAAATGCCCATATTGTTCCCTCATCCATGCAGAAGGCACGCACGACTCTAGTCCAACCCCTTGTGATGGCCGACCGCTCATCCTTCACGGTCTTCATGAAAACATCTAGATAATCATCGTGTTATGGTAGAAATACTTTAACCTTTGCATGCCCACCAATCATGTAGTTTGAGAGGTAAACTTTAGTGAACTTCTTTGGGAACCACTGCAAAGGAAAAAAGATTCAGACATTGTCATCTAACACAACTCATTATGGGCAATAAAAAGAATGCTGCAGAGTTCTTACTTACCATCCTGCAGTTTGCTGTTGTATTGGATAAAGTGTAAACAAATAGTTTAATTGCCATCTCTTGATCCATTTTACTAACAATCTTTATCAGCTTCCTCACTTGATGCTGGTTCATCGATATCTCATTTCCCCATATGCAGAAAGGGTCGAAGCGCGGATCTTTACCAATGACATATGTACCTAAAAGCACCAAGTTAATATTAGAAGCTAAACACCAATTTCACAATGATGTAGTACAACACTTTTTATAATATCTTATAACATCCAATATACTCACATATTAAATGAATTAACATCTTATATTATGGTCAGAAGGAGTTTATTGCATTCTTACAAATTATCGGCTGATTAACTGCTGCTGTATCCATGGGTTAGAGTTAGTTTGATCTAGTTCAGCCTCAAATAGCCCTAAAGTATATCTACACATGATGGCTAGTTTGAGCTAGTTGCATCTATAACCCACCCAAAAAAACTATCCAACCCAAAAGGTGCTAATTGGAGCTAGTTCTCCTAGTGCATTTATTGTCAATCTAAGTATCTAACTCTGACATCCAAACACCTCTTTGGATGGAGTTAGTTCAGGGTTAGTCATGAGCTAGAAACTGTTGACATCATCATAAGATCAAGGTAACACTCTTCCTTGTTGCTATATAGCCTAGGATTGCATATGTAGACATTAAGTACAGTGCATGTTGCTATTTGGCCTCAGATATATTACATATGGCCCTAGTTAACCTAACGATAAATGGGTTACAGATATATTCAGTTAAAAGTCTAATTCATCGATGAGTCCCTTATCAGCCCCCGACCTATATGGTACCAGCTACCGATATCCTGAACAGTGAGCATATATGAGCCATGGGATGAAACTAACCTCGATTGAAAAGAGGAGTCGTTCCCAAAATTGTCCTGTGTAGGTACATCGAGAAGCATGTTAAGCACAACAGGCTAAACATCAACCAAAATTATCCATGGAAGACAAAATAATCTCCAAAAGATAGCTTCAGTGTGTAGGTTTAAGCACGCTAGTAAAAGAACAAGTGAGAAGATGTGTTAGCTGCAACAGGCCTAACATTTAACAACAAGCAAAAATAGTCATTCAAACTGGTATTGTGCCGGTCTAAGTACACTGGTTATTGTTAAATAAAAATGGAAAGGCGTGTTTAACTACAAGATGCAACAACCAAATGTAGTCATTCGTGCCCAGTTATTTTCAGCTTCGCTTGGATTTAAATCACCTATGGATTCGCTTCAGTGGCGAAGCTGTTTCTGCAAATCAGCTTCACCATCGAAGTGCACTTTGAGGTGCTTCAGGAAATTGCACTAAAAATGACCCAAATCCAGATTCAGCTTCACTGGCAAAGCTGATTCCAAATAGCTATTTGTTTTGGATTCCAGATTCGGCTTCACTGGCAAAGCTGAATCTGGTCCTAGAATCCAAAACAAACAGGGCCATAGTGGTATTGTTGCAACTGGTACTGATGAAATTGAACTGCACTGTTCATACTTGCACATATAGAACATCACGTTGTGAATAACTGGAATAAACAAGGCATACTACGAACAACCAAAGATAGCATTTGAAACTGGACATATGCTAACTACAAACAACAGAACAATCAAAAAACTTTAAAAGAGGCATATGCTAGCTATAACAGGCTTAACAACAAGCAAATATATGCATTCCTATCGGTATGTTTGAAACTGGATTGATGAAATGTACTGCACAGTAAATAATTGCACATACAGACCATCGCATTGTGAACAACTAAAATAAACAAGGCATACTGCAAACAACAAGATATAGCAATTAAAAGTGGACACATTCTCACTACACTACAAAAGGGACTCGACAAAACAAATCATGGGTTTCCCCCTGTGAAGAGGCATGGGAAAACAAATCATGGGTTTCCTCACTTGTCACAGATGGGCTCGTTCCCATGGGAAGAGCACGGACCATGGATGCGCTCCATGTTGTCGCAGATGGGCTCTTTCCCCTTGGAAGAGCACAACTGTAGGTTGCCCTCCCTGATGTCGCAGACGGGCTCTTTCCCCTTGGAAGGGTAGATGGGCTCTTTCCCCTTGGAAGAGCCAGAGAGAGTGACCTACTCGTGGTCGCTATCGATGAGGTCTGACTTGGAAGTTGTGGATCCCAAGCCAGCGTCGCAGAACGTGTCCTTCAGAAATGAGAAAAGAGGCTTGATGACAATGTAGGATGGCAAGTTGTTGACAATGAGCCAGAGGAGATCAGCGGCGGGGCCATGGATGAGATCGATGGCAGTTGAACCCAAGGGGTTGGCGGTGAGCCACTTAACCTGTGACATAGCCTACCTCAGGCCGTTACTGTCGATGACCTCGATGTCATAGCTGGTGGCTGAGACATGCCCGCATAATCTAGCCTGCTTCTTGAGTGCCTGCCATCAGTAATGGTCGTCAGCTTCCTTGGCGACGTCGGGCGAAGAGACCGCTATACACCTCTTTTAGGCCAGTCGCTCCTCGAGCTCCATGGGAAGCATAACTGGGCTTAGGCTGCGATGCTCTGGAGTGGGAGATGGGGATGGGCATCTGTGGGGAAAGGGCGTTTGGCAGGCGTCATCTAAGAAACTCAGGGTGGCCTTGGTATGGAGATCGGTGGGTAAGCTGCACGGGAAAACAGGTAGATGTTGACACTGGAGGTCTCGCGGTGGTGGCGGCGGGACCTTGCTAGGGTTTCGAGTGAGGGAGGGTGTGTGTGTGTGCGCGCGCACCCAAGGAGGTTTTGGTGTGTGTGTGTGTGTGGAGGGGGGCGGGGGGTGTGTTTGAGGAAATGACGCGAGTGCTGAAAATTTTACTATGCAGGAGTGAAATGCCGGGGCTATTGAAAATTTTGATGATGGTGCATCGCACACGGTACGGAGGTAACAACCGTGTTTTATGAAACAAAAAAACCCTCGAGGCGTGCAGATATTTTCTAGGGGCAGGAGGGATTGGGAACAAGAAACATCGCACATGGTCCGGAGATAACAACCGTGTGTTATGAAACAGAAAAACCCTCCTCGAGGTGGGAAGATATTTTCTAGGGATGCAGATGGGATTGGTAAGAAGAAATATCGTACACGGTCCGGAGATAACAACCGTGTGTTATGAAACAGAAAAACCCTCGAGGCAGGCAGATATTTTTGAGAGGGGGAGCCTCGTGGAGCCCAATGTACTGTGCGAATGTGTGCGTGACAGGGGCACCGGCGTGGCACATGGTTAGTTTGAGTGAACCGTGTCTGTTGCATCACCCGACTTGTCTAATGTTCATAAATTTGGCGAAAAATGACGCGGGAGAGGGTCAGAACACGAACACACTTGCATGTGGACCAAATTTATATGTATGAAAAGGGTGGTTTGATTTTCAAATACCAAATGCAACTTCGATACCGCACCTATCTCGCCAAGCGCACGATATTGCTTGCCCCCGCCTCGCGTTGGCACGAAGGGACTCCTAAGCTATGAATGCATGCCTCCCAACCGAGGCTCACCTAGTAAACTGCAAAGTAGCTAGCAGCCCCCCTCCCTTGTGTCGGCACGAAGGGAATCCTAAGCTATGAATGGATGCCCCCCACCAACCGTGGTTCACCTAGCAAACTGCGAAGTAGCTAGCAGCCCCCCTAGTGTCGGCACGAAGGGAATCCTAAGCTATGAATGCATGCCCCCCAACCGAGGCTCACCTAGCAAAGTGCGAAGAAGCTACTAGCCCCCCCTCCCTCATGTCGGCATGAAGGGAATCCTAAGCTATATATGAATGGATGCCCCCTGAGGGAGTCCTGGACTAGGGGGTGTCCGGATAGCTGAACTATCATCATCGGCCGGACTCCAAGACTATGAAGATACAAGATTGAAGACTTCGTCCCGTGTCCAGATGGGACTTTCCTTGGCGTGGAAGGCAAGCTTGGCAATACGGATATGTAGATCTCCTACCATTGTAACCGACTCTGTGTAACCCTAGCCTTCTCCGGTGTCTATATAAACCGGATGGCTTTAGTCCGTAGGACGAACAACAATCATACCATAGGCTAGCTTCTAGGGTTTAGCCTCCTTGATCTCGTGGTAGATCTACTCTTGTAATACCCACATCATCAATATCAATCAAGCAGGACGTAGGGTTTTACCTCCATCAAGAGGGCCCGAACCTGGGTAAAACATCGTGTCCCTTGTCTCCTGTTACCATCCGCCTAGACGCACAGTTCGGGACCCCCTACCCAAGATCCGCCGGTTTTGACACCAACATTGGTGCTTTCATTGGGAGTTCCTCTATGTCGTCACCAATAGGCTCGATGGCTTCTTCGATCATCAACAACGACTCAGTCCAGGGTGAGACCTTCCTCCCTGGACAGATCTTCGTATTCGGCGGCTTTGCACTGGGGGCCAATTCGCTTGGCCATCTGGAGCAGATCGAAAGCTACGCCCCTGGCCGTCAGGTCAGATTTGGAAGTTTGAACTTCATGGCTGACATCCGCGGGGACTTGATCTTCGATGGATTCGAGCCACAGCCGAGCGCGCCGCACTGTCACGACGGGCATGACTTAGCTCTGCAGCCGGACAGTAACCTGGAGGCCGCACACGAGTCCGCTCCGATCTTCAATTCGGAGCCGGCTGAGATCGAGGATGGGTGGCTACACACCGCCTCGGGGGCTGCAACCTCTACGGCGATAGAGCCGAACACTGACCTTGTCCCTCATGAAGCTCGTGACTCCGAGGTGCCAGACTCCTCGCCGAACTCCGAACCTCCCGCGCCCCCTCCAATCGAATCCGATTGGGCACCGGTCATGGAGTTCACCGCTGCCGACATCTTTCAACACTCACCTTTCGGTGACATCTTGAGTTCGCTAAAGTATCTCTCGTTATCAGGAGAGCCCTGGCCGGACTGCGGTCAGAACGGTTGGGATATAGCACAACAGAGACACAGGCGCAGACGTGCAGCAGGGACCCGTTACAAGGATTCTTTTCAGATTAAGACCCTGCATAAACCTTTCTTACTATCTCTTGTTGATACACATCCCCCGGTTTCTTACCATAACCGAGGAGGAGGCTGGCGTTTTGGCATCGGCCGCGTTAGAAGTTCCCTCCCGTACCTGGACACTAGGGGCTTAGGGCATTGTTCTGCCCGGTATCATAAAGACCGAACACCTCAGGGAGTGCTCGGCGTCTCGAGTTAGGCCTTATATGCATCAGCTCCGAATCATGTCTTTGGTCAAATGTTGGGTTTGCCCGGCTCCTGTGTTTTGCTGCCTTACGTTCCGCTCCATCGGCTAACGCGGCACCAGGAGAACTACTGCGATTGTGCCCCGGTTCGGCCGGGCGAGCACCTCAGTAGAGAAAGCCAAAAACTGACTGTCATGATATAGCGAGAGACTGGTCAACCACTCGATCGACTACTGGATTGTTTAGAATTCCTCCGCTTTGACGAAGGACCGCTTCCCGGTCAGGCACATACGCGCCCCGAGTTTGGAGAAGCGCGGTGCCTCTAGGGGCTATATAGTAGCCCCACCTTCGAGCTCCTATGGCTAAGTGAAAGTGATAAATCATTATAGTCCGGTTGCCTAGTTGCCTAGTTTGCTACGCTATCACCTCCTTCAAAGGACCAAGACGTTGGATTAAGTGTGAAAAAGCGCTTTTCTTTTTGCAAACACCCCCGCACCATGTGCGTGGGGGCTGAAGCCAAAGACTACCATCTTTCAGGTTATACATACATATACGACCGCACAGGAGATAGTTCAAAACTTGAACGCACAAGTATAAAAAGCTATTGCATTATAAACATGATCTCACAAATCATACACATCATTTGAACATAACATCTTTCGAGCACTGCGACTCTATTAAACGAGCGCCCTGCAGGAGTTCCTAAAAATAATGCTCGGCGGGTAATCGGCCTTTGTCCGAACCCCGAGATGCGACAGCGGTGGCATCGATCTCCGCCCAGTATGTCTTAACACGGGCGAGAGCCATCCGTGCACCTTCTATGCATGCCGACTGCTTCATCACCTCGATATGCGGCACCGCCCCAAGGAATTGCTGCAACAAGCCAAAATAACTCCCAGGCTTGGGCCTTTCTGGCCACAGATGAGCGACCACATCCGTCATGGCAAGTCCGGACAATCTATTCAGCTCAGCCCACTCAGCCAGCCGATCAGTCAACGGAAGTGGACGCTCCAGACTATGGAATTGAGACCAGAAAAGCTCTTCCATTTCGTGATCCTTCTGGCTTCGGAAGTGCACGACTGCATCCGCCGCACTCGCCGCCAAATCCAGATAAGGATCCTCCGCACCACACAATTGGCCCAACTGAGCATACTTCGGATCCGTGAACTTCCTACGCAGCAGAAAGGGCTTTCTAGCCGCAATATCTCCGGCCTGATGCAGTTCCTCCTTCATAGCCCGCATCGCACTACGGGCATCCTTGGCTTCGGTGCCAGCCTTCTTCAGGTCCTCTTGCTCCGCTCGGCGTTCTCTGTCAAGAACCTCATAGCGGTCAGTAGCATCTTCTAATTTCACGGCCATTCCGGCCATCTCCTCCCTGCTTCGGCAGTGAGCAGCCTTTTCGGCTTTTAGCTCTTCCGCTGCCTTCGAGGCAGCCGCATCACTTTTCCTGGCTTGCTCCTTGGCTCGAGCAAGCTCTGCTCGAAGGTCTTCCACAGCAGTGGCACCATGTGCATCAAGCATACAATTTGTAAGGAACGGGCATCAGCTCCCTTACTAGGTGACCGCGGAGCAACCACCTACCTTGTGACTCGTTAAGTCGTTTATTGATTAGGCTGATGTCCGCATCCGCAACGTCGAGTTGCTGCTTCAGCTCGGTAACTCCATCAGTCCGGCTGGCCACCGAACGTTTCGCCACCTGCATAGGAAAGGCGACATTCTATAACTGAGATTATGATCCTCGGCACGTTGTCACTTTTGACAGCATACCAAGTCTCAGGGGCTACTATCTATACAGGGTGCACTCCATGTGCAAAACTGTCAAAAGGTATGTCATCTTTTGCGTACCTCAAACCCCGTCAGCAAACTTCCGACGGCCTCATGCAACCCGATCTCGGCGGATGAGATCCTTTCAATCACCATACTCATTAATGTGCGGTGATCTTCTGAGATAGACGACCTCTTGAGAAAATCCTGCAGCTCCACCAGCCGTACTCCAGTGGGTGCTGAACTCCCCGGCCCCGCCGGACTCGGGGAGGCCCTCCGTCACGACACCTCAGGGTCGTCCGCCCCGCCTGACGGGGCGGCAGATGGAGGCGTTTCGCTCTCCATCATCTCCGGACGAGGGTCCCCCGAAGATGAGCTCTGCTGAGATGGGCTGAGATCCGAACTACAAGGTGAAAACTTCGGTTACCCTTAGAAATGAAGTAGGGGTGTCCCCTATTAAAAATTCCCCCTTTTTTACTTACGGCTCGCTGGAGGGATGATTCCTCTGGGGAGACTGTGCGGCCGGGGCTCTTCCCTGCACAGGACCTTCCGGTGCGGATTTCTTTCCCCGCTTTGAGGCCTTGGCCTCTGGGTCTTCGGAAGCGGTCCTCTTCTCCCCCTGGAAGGAGGGATTCTCGATTCCCCCCCTTACTGAAAGCCTCCTTGGCAGAGGTGGTAGTTTCCCTATGCCCCCCTTCTCCCTCCTCCGAAGGTGCAACCTCCAACATTTTGATTAACACGGGATCCGGCGTGGTCTCATGGAGGGGGGCCGGACACCGTATCAGTTTTGCTTGCGCTATCCACTCCTGTCCAAGGGATTGCTGGTTAAAAGGCTAACCCATGATAAATAAATGGACAATGTGTCCGGACACAGGGCTACTTACTTGAGTATCCGGGCGATTGCAGCTTAGGCCAGCATCCTCGGTCAAGTCCGGACGCATCTCTTGCGATCCGAAGAACAGTTTGTACATCTCCACGGGTGTCAAACCCATGAAGTGTTGGAGAGCCCGTGGCCCCTCCGGATTAAATTCCCACATGCAGAGGGGGCGACGTTTGCAGGGTAGAAGGCGCCGAATCAACATAACCTGTGCCACTACGACCAGATTGATCTCGAATCCGGCCCTGCAATAGGGGCACGTCTTTGGACGGCCCCCAGTCAAGCCCCTTGTTGAACCATGACGTCAGCCGTTGTGGAGGGCCCGGGCGGAAGGCGGGCGGCGGCCTCTGCCTGCTGCCCCTGGGAGCGGTGATATAGAACCACTCCTGTTGCCACAAGCCGAGCTCCTCCTGAAAAGAGCCCTCGGGCCATGGAGCATCGGCCCTCTTGCTTATAACCGCCCTGCCGCACTCTGCCTGACGCCCCTCAATCATCTTCGGCTCCATGTTGAAGGTTTTGAGCCACAAGCCGAAGTGAGGGTTAGTGCGGAGGAAGGCTTCGCAGATGACAATGAATGATGAGATGTGGAGGATGGACTCCGGAGCCAAGTCATGGAATTCCAGCCCATAGTAAAACATGAGCCCCCTCACGAAGGGATCCATCGGGAAGCCTAAACCCCGACGGAGGTGAGACACGAACACGACACTCTCACCGGGCTCGGGAGTAGGAATAACTTCCCCTCGGGCAGGCAACCTATGCGAAATCTCGTAGGTTAAGTACCTAGCGTCTCACAGCTTTAGCACATCCTCTTCTGTGACGGAGGAGGGCATCCACCGGCCTCGTAGGTCGGAGCCGGACATTATCGAAGGTCGAAAGTACCCGAATCTGGAGCCCTGGGTGTTGGAACTCGGGGCGAGGGGCGGATTCGATTTAGGATTGAAGAAAAAGAACGGGCCTTGGTCTCATTATAAAGAGGGAGAATACCAAGAGCCGTCCCCGTGACCGTTTTGGAACCCGCCTTCGATGGAGGGGGCGTGGCAACAGGCGCGGTTGGGTTACCCATGTCCGTATTGATGAGAATCCCGGAATAAGGGGAACACGATCTCTACTTCGACAAGACATGCCAAGGAAATCGCCTCGCTAAACGCGCGGAGGCGGTATAATAAAAACGATTCGAGTAAAGGCTTGGTTGTGGTGTGACGTCACGCCACGAAATACGTCAGCAGATTGAACTTGTGTAAATATTATTCTCACTATGGTGGTGTGTGGAATTTATTTTGCAGAACCGGACACTATCCTGGTGTTCACAATCTTCTATAAATTATTCGGAGGAGGAACCCGCCCTGCAATGCCGAAGACAATATGCGTGCCAGACTCGTCGTCATTGAAGCCTGGTTCAGGGGCTACTGAGGGAGTCCTGGACTAGGGGGTGTCCGGATAGCGGAACTATCATCATCGGCCGGACTCCAAGACTATGAAGATACAAGATTGAAGACTTCGTCCCGTGTCCGGATGGGACTTTCCTTGGCGTGGAAGGCAAGCTTGGCAATACGGATATGTAGATCTCCTACCATTGTAACCGACTCTGTGTAACCCTAGCCTTCTCCGGTGTCTATATAAACCGGATGGCTTTAGTCCGTAGGACGAACAACAATCATACCATAGGCTAGCTTCTACGGTTTAGCCTCCTTGATCTCGTGGTAGATCTACTCTTGTAATACCCACATCATCAATATCAATCAAGCAGGACGTAGGGTTTTACCTCCATCAAGAGGGCCCAAACCTGGGTAAAACATCGTGTCCCTTGTCTCCTGTTACCATCCGCCTAGACGCACAGTTCGGGACCCCCTACCCGAGATCCGCCGGTT
>NC_041393.1:570398549-570399463 GCF_002162155.2 Triticum dicoccoides | reverse complement strand
CCAGAGAGGCATCTCACCAAGATTGGTCGTAAAACGGACCAAGAATAATCCACCTTGGTCGTACAACCTCTCTCTTGTTGCTGGTCAAAGTGATGGTCGAAAATCATACACTCTCTCCACACAGAGCGAGATCGGTTCATGACGTGTCGTTGTACTAGCCACTTTGACTCAATGGGAGGGATTCATGCGTAGACATGCATGCGTGTGTGCTCATATATATATATATATGTGTGTGTGTGTGTGTGTGTGTGTGTGTGTGTATATATATATATATAGTCATACTATTCATCACCCAGGGTGCTGAATAAGTTATTCTTCACCCGAGGTAATCTCACGATCATTTCATAATTAAATTATGTTTGGAATTCAAATAGTCACATTTCTATTGATTCACTACGTAAAATTTGGCATAAGAAAATAAAAAAATAGATCATAAGACAAGAAAAGATGCAGTTTATGTGTAGTTTACACTATGTTTTTACGTTTGTAATTTTACATAACATAAAATATTTTTTATGACGATTATATAATTTCTTACGGTCTCTTTTTATGTCAGAAATAAGGCAAAACTTACGGAACGTAAAATTACGGTGGATTAATGGTAAAATAGAGGGGGCTGAAGAATAACTATTCCTCACCCAGAGTGACAAATAGTTAATCCCTATATATATATATATAGGGTGGGTCTATTATGATAACACCCCTTAAGACTCTTATTCTAATAACAATTTGCTTATTCTGCTAACAGTATCCAACTGACCCATAGCAACAAACTAACCTCAAAAAGACCGAACCGAACTGCTCACCTTATCTTCTCGTACGCTACCCCCCCCCCTCGAATCCTCTCTCTCCCCCCGACCTCCCCTTTCCAGCGCCCACTTCCCCCACACCAGCGCCCCACCTGCCGACCTCGC
>NC_041393.1:570381583-570398089 GCF_002162155.2 Triticum dicoccoides | reverse complement strand
CCCGCGCCACTCACTTCCCCCTGCACCACCACCCCACCTACCTATGTCGCATTGTCGAGCCGCATCGTTACCCCGCACCACTGCCCCACCAGCTTCCCCCAACCCCGCCACCACCTTCCTACGGCGAAGCCCACCAGGCCACTACCCCATGACCACCATCCTCCTTGGTTCTTTATTCCTCACCGGATCGGCCCACCACGGCTCCCCTCGCGGCTTCCCCCGCCACCGGAGCCGATGCGCATCAACGAGAAATCGCCGGATCCCGTGCCCGCGAGCTGGACGCACTCCAATCCCGGCGTGAAGGCCGACAGCGGCGCCATCGCGAACTCCCGGGTGAAGGTGCAGGGTCGATAACACGGGTCCCAGCCACCCGCCCCTCCTCACGCCACCGCGCCAGACTGCCTGAGTAGCACCGGAGGCGAGCCCGCTCGCCCCTCCCCACGCCGCCTGCCCCTGCTCTCCCTCCTTTCCTTCTTCCTCCTCCTCACATCTCCCTCACACACTTGTCCCACAGGAGCCGCCGTGCCATCTCAAGCTTGCCCCATCACCGCAACTCTGGATTTGGCCATCGTCGGGATAGGTACTCGCGTGGGATCCAACCGCCGTCAGCCAAATCGGCCCCAGCAAAGAGGAGCGCGGCGCTGCATCTCCACCTCATGGGCTCTCGCAATGGGAAGTTGGGGATCTGCCCCGACATCCAGGAGGCGGCGGTGGTCCGATGGCCTCCTCTCCTCGCCCACCCCCTGCTCACCCTGTCGTGCTTGCAGGATCCTGGGCTCACGGCAGAGCTTTTTTCCTGCTGGCGTCGAGGGTATGCTAGCACGCGACGGAGTTTGCCAGTTGCGTGAGATGGTCAACGGCGGTGGCAATGACCAGGAAGAGCACTAGCTGCCTGTGTGCAGTTAAAAGGCTTTATTTGCTCTCTTTTTTGCAGAATTTGGATTGTGCACTTCCCATCATGTGGTTTCAGTGTGCACTTCGGTGGTGCGTGACTTGCGGCTCCTCTTTTTTCTTCAGCGAGGTTCTTCCGGCAGGGTGGTGCAGTCCGGCGAACCCCCAGTTTGGTGGTGCCGAGCATTTTGGTTCGTATCGATTTGAAAAAGGGTGTTGAATATATTGCAGTTCATTATAAACAAAAACGGTAGTGTGGATGCAGGGAGCTCGCGGTACATTGGCGGTTTGTGTGTTGTACACCTCTTGTGAACAAAAGTTACGCAGCTCAAAAAGTAAAATGATGCAGTATGCACTGCCCAGCAATGCGGTACAATTGTATTCTTTAGAGAATTGTTTTTGAAGTGCACTTAGTTTGTATAAAAAGCATATGTTTCGTTATCCCTATGTATGAAGTGCAATTTGGTTCGTTTGTTTTAAAAATCAGTCGACTACATCAACGCATGCAATGCTTTTGTCCCTCGGATGTGGTTCATTTTTGAGAGTGATGTTGTCAACTTGTGCCCAAAATGAAAGAGCTAAAAATTTAGTGCAACAACAAAGATAGTAATGGGGTTCACTTTGATATATGTCGCGGTTCACTTGCCTCCTCTGTGCGGTCCACTTGTTCATAATTTTTATACAAAAAAGATAAAAGAATCCATGCAGCTCGCTTGACCCTTGTATGCAGTGTGGTTTTTCGTCTGAAGTAGTGTGATTTTATGTTGGATGAAGCTCACTCGTCGATTTGAGTGTCGCAAAAATGTTTTCATGTGTCTCAGAATTCAGTCGACTACGTTAACACTTGTAGTGCCTTTGGTCTTCGAATGTCATTCACTTTTGAGAGTGATGCTGTTCACTTGCATATGAGAAAAAAACGTCTCACAAAAGAAATTATGCAGCTTGCTTGCCCGTCCGATGCAGTGCGGTTTTCATTCTGAAGCAGTGCGGTCGATCGTATGATGTTGTTCATCCCGTAAGTGCAAAAAAATTGTTACGGAAGCGGAAAAAAAGTAATGCGGTTCATTTCTTGAGAGTGTTGTGGTTCATTTACACCCGATGTGAAGTGCACTCTACTTTCTCGTCCTTGAAAAATTATGTTTGAATAAAATAAATCATGCAGTTCTCTTAGCCGTGTGATGCAGTGCGGTTTTTCGTTCGTTGCAGTGCGGTTTTCAGTCGGATGAAGTACCCACGTCGATTTGGGTGTCACGAAAAAACAGAGTGCTCGCATTTCGGTAAATTTGAAATTCCTCTTAAACCGTAAAGAATTAGAGAGAGTGTTCTACATGAAAAAGTTGCGTATCGTCGATATCTTTTCAACGGCGTACCGTTTGTATCATTCCAACCAGCGGTTTGCAAAAATTTCGCGAAAAACGGCCGCTGCCACTCGTTGTCCGCCGCGCGATTTTCAAAATTAACTTAAAACTGTAAGGAATCTCAAAACTATTTCAACATATGAAAGTTGCGCCTCATTCGTAGCTTTCCAACGGCATATCACACGCCTCGTTTTGACAAACGGTTCAAAAACTGGAGCGAAAACAGTATCGAAAATTGCAAAAATTTCAAAAAAACGTAATTCCGCGATTAATAAATTTGAAACTGCACTTAAACCGTAACGAATTAGAAAACATAATAGATATGAAAAAGATGCGCCTCGATGATATCTATCCAAGGGCGTATCATTTGCTTCATTCCGACGAGCGGTTTAGAAGAAATCGCGAGAAAACGCTCGCTGCCACTCGTCGTTCGTCGCGCCGTTTTTGAAACTGCTCTTAAACCGCATGGAATCTCGAAAAGTGTTCAACATGGCGAAGTTGCGCCTAATCCATAGCTTTCCAACGGTATATTATACGCCTCGTTCCGATAAACGGTTAAAAAACTAGAGCGAAAATAGTACCAGAAAAACACTACATGCAATTTTTTTGACGCGAAGTTCACTAGTCTCTATTGTAGTGCTCGTCGTTAAAATGATGCAGTGCGCTTCTGTTCAGCGTGTAGTGCAGAAGTGGTGTGCAGAATAGTTATTCTGCTAATATTAGCAGAATAGACCATCTATATATATACATATATATATATATAGGACAAATGTTTGCTACAAGTAGTGGTAGTTACCATCACTTGCGTTTTGTATGTTGTATGTAGTATATGTCGAAACCGAGAGTATGTACGCGTAGTATGTAGTATATAACAATGATTAGATAGTATATATACAAATTTTTAGGTAGTATGTACCATTTTTTGAGTATGCTCTTTTTTACGTACAAATATGTACGTATTTCACAAATATAACAAAAACTATGGGCTCATATGCAATTTTTTCATGTAACTTGTTTTGAAATATCTTAGATATAGTATACGAACATATTTAAAATAATAAAATAGTATATATAGTACCACATCCTAGTATATGAGACATGTGGGGTAACTACCACCGGGTGGTAGGATGGATTTTCAGATTAACCACTCTCGTTGTCAGGCAAAAAGTACTGATGGACCAATCTGGCCCACTGATGAAAAGCATTGATATTGCTGATAACCGCTTAAGTGGGTTCAAGAGGACAACCACCAATCACCATCGCTTTGCAAGTGGGCCAAACATATGTTGAACAAAATACAAAAAATGCACAACTTTGATGTGCCACACATGCCTCAAAAACCGTAAACCCCACACAGAGCGAGGTTCATGAAGCGTACTATATATATATGATGGTCCCCTTCCCCCTCTTCGACGTATACTATATGCTCCTACCATAATACAACCCCAAAAGAATCCTCATCGATGGTGAAATTAATTAACCTCTCCCGATGTAGGTCAAAGTGATGCACATGCATCGACGATGGCTTCGTGGGCACACAAATAGAAGCGTCACACGTGAGTGTCCTAGCTAGGATAACCACCGCCTACATGCATGTGGCGCAAAGAGGTTTTGTGTGATGTTTGAATAGCCATTTTCACAATTTTTATATGGCACGTGCCTCGGAAACCGAAAAGTCCCGACATTGAGTGAGGTGTACGTGTTCATGGACACGTGCGTATAGTGTGTGTGTGTGTGTGTGTGTGTATATATATATATATATATATACATATATATATGCTAGTCCCCTCGCACCTCTTTGACGCGTACTATATACCACCATAACACAAACAAAAAAGATTATAATTTGCTGGTCAAATTAACCTCACTACCGGCTGTTCGTCAAAGTGATGAAAGCATCATACGTGAGTATCGAGTATCGTGTAGGACAACCATCGACTGCATGTGAACATGTATGTATGAAAGGGTTGTGTAATGTTTTAAATTACGAATTCACGACTCTGATGTGGCACCGACCTGCCTAACAAAATGACCAACCCACACGGTGGCTCACAACTCGTTGTGTACTGTGAGCCACTTGCCACCCCCAGATGCACACACCCACACACACACCGCGAATGCACCACAACTATGATGCATGTTAAATTAATTATCCTGCGGTGAACATATATATGTTACCAAAGGAGGGATATTTTAATTTCGAAAAAAATCAGAGATCATTAAGATGTTTTAGTAGATTAATTGATTGATTTTCTATGGGTATAATGTGCAAAAATTAAATTCGAGCTACATGCACACGTAACAGTGCACCTAAATGGATTGCAAAAACACATGTGTCTCACTGGGTGCATGTTTACTCCCCGTGCAAATTTCAAACAATGAGAATCTTGATGTTTAAATTCTAGTACATCCAAAAGTTATTTGAAGTTCATGAAACTTATCGTGTTGTCATATAGACACCAATACAAAGTTGCATTGTACTTTTTTTGGTCAAATTTGAGACCACTTTTGATGTAATCTTTATCTAATTACAAACAAAGATTATTAATAATTGGGAACCAATATCCTAAACAGACTATTTATTCGAACCATGAGCATTAGACCAACAATGGATACGTGCCATGCTTTGGTTAAGCAAAAAATAAAGCAACATCATTAATCATCCAAATAGAAAAACGATATACGTGCCGCCACGCGACTCGTGTACCGTGCGAGCAGGCGTGAGTTGACGGGACGCATGCGAGCAGTCCACTATGCAGGCAGACCTGGAGGCATGCGTGCAGGTGTGTGAATTGACGGAGTCGTGCTTGTTGCGCAGTGTCATCGGAAGGTGTGCGAGTAGCTGTGTGAAACGACGGTAGGCATGCCAGCAGTCCTGTGCGTAGGCTCACCGGGAGGCAAGCCAGCTGTTTGACCGCCGCCCGCCTCTCTCCCACTACTCCATATTAATGGTGCGCCCGAGCAGCCGCACCCCATCCTTGCCACAAACACAATCCCCTCTCTCCGCTTGCATCCTCGACGCTGGTCTCAGTCATCAAAGTCGTCAGTGTATGAGGATGCTGCCGAAGCGCCCCATCGGAGGGAGTGGCGACGCCGGGGCTGCGAAAGCACTGGAGCACGGCGTGGAGATGGAGACAGAGGTTGTCGTCACCACCGGTGAGTTATCACTGCAACTTGACATTGTCGACGGCGTCGAGCTTCCATAGCCGGAGGCGGCGTTCCACACCAACTCTGGTGACGACTCGGGCGACGACTTTGACGACGACGGACAACTCGTGTGTCATCTATACCCATTTATGTGTCAAATAGATCCCAAGGTTTCTCTGGTTACTCCTGCCTCCCCCTTTTTGGAATATAAATCCTATGGCTATGTTCTCCCTATCCATGAAATCTGAGTAAGTTTTGTTAGATCCATATAGTGTATTGATTAATTGAATGGTACAAGTGATAATTTATTAGTTCTTTCATCTGTGGAAATGATTTCTTCTAGAAATCCGAGTAGGGTTAGTGTTCGTGCTAACAATTCCTAGCCAGGACTTGACAATTGATTTTGAATGACCTACATATGTCTGTGCCATTATTTTCTTCAAGATTTGTCTGTACATAGACGAATGTGCTTAAAAATCGAACCATAATCTCTGTATATGTATAAATAAATAGCCATATATTTCTAATACTACTTCACGGCATGTCATCGTTGATTTGATGCCATTTTTTGGCAACTGCCAAATGTTAGCTAGAGATTAGTTTGTAACCATTAATTTGATGCCACATTTTTTACTATTTGTATAGGTGCTGTCTGACGATGTGGACAGCGAGGATGAAGATGTCCAGAGGATGTACAAGAGGCAAATCCTGAGGGAGCTTTATGCGGGAATGCATAACAGGCGTATTAGGAACTGGGACGGCGGCTATCGATGCCCATTTTGCAACCACAAGCTTCATGACGCGTATCAAAGTGTTCTGGTGCATGCAAGAGGACGGGCCGTTGGCTCCTTCAAGTAGAAGTAAGCTCGCAGGGTGGAGCACGACGCGTACACCGAGTACCTGGAGAAGCTTCAGGATCGTGCTGGCTTGTGAGATGAGATGTGGGATCAAACTATGTACGCTTGAGCATGATTAATGATGGTTGAACTATGCTTGTGTACGTGTACGCTTATTATCTATGTCTGAGTATGTTTAATCTATGTTTACTTATGTCTAACTGTGGGATATGAATGCAATCAGTTCGGTTGATGGAATCTACCTCTCACCTCGTTTATTGGTCCCCTTTGTAATTTGTGTTAAATGTTGACCAAAGATTTAACTAACAAAATGTTAGTACAGGTCAGCAAAAATTATATCGTTGGATGCATATTTGAACATAGTGTTCAATGATATAATTTTTGATGACATGCATAAACATTTCTTCGTCAAATATTTGGTCAAAATTTGGTACAAATTACAGAGGGGACCAATAAACCAGGACGGAGGTAGTACGTCAATCACACACAATTCCAAAAATTGGATCTGTGTGCAGTGAGTTTCATTTGCCTATTGCTTAAATCACACACGGTTCCCAAAATTGGAACCATGTGCAATGACTTTTGTTTTGCCTGTTATGTCAATCACACATGGTCGGATCTAGCAAACAACTGCCTCCAAAATTCTTTGTGGGATAGAAAACCCTCACCACCCAATTAAAAAAAACTCTCGCCATCCCCACGTCACAAAAACCCTCACCCCCGCCTGCCACCCCATGCCTCCGCTCCCCATTCACACCTGCACAAGATCCTCCGCGTCTATGCATGGCACCGACTATCGCGGCGGTAACCACTTAACTCGACGCCTGCCACCGCTGCCAGGCTGCCAGCAAACCCCACCGCATTTCGCCACTTCCGCTTGCCGCCGCCTATCGCCATCGACTTTCTCGATGGTGCTCGCGGTCGACCCAGCTCCGCTCGGTTGGGGAATTTGCCGTACTGAGGGTTTTTTCTCATGGACGACAAGGCAAAGTAATTTAATAAGATATTATCTCATCTCTCATCCCAGTTCACCTGCCTCCTTTAATCACCCGGCGGAAATCACCATGAATTCATTTTTATTTGAGCTAATTTGAGGGTTTTCTTTCATTCATAGAGTTTACAATGCGCCGACACATCAAGACCTTGCAACCTCCTCCCGAGATTCCATCTCACCGTACCAGATGACTTGAACATGTGCGCGCTATGTTCAATCTCACCCTAAATCGGTTGGCATGGCCTACTTTCCTGAAGATATTCTAAATATTGCTACATTTGGATAAAAGGTGCCACATGCACCATATACGTCAAAGGGGATTTTCCCCTCTTCTTTCTATATTAGGCAAATTAATGATGTATTGTTCTTTTGATTACTCTCATATTTCCATGACATCATGTTTACCCTATCTGTTTAAATGTAAATTGATGATGTATTGTTCTTTTGATTACTCTCATATTTCCATGACATCATGTTTACCCTATCTGTTTAATTATAGATTTTTATCCTTCAATTTCAATTGATGTACAATTCTTTCGATTTGGGCCCATATTTGCATGTTACCATATTTTATTTAACAATCCTACCATTTTCTGCAGTGCATCCCTTGTTATGCAACAGATTATGTAGTGCACAATTTTTCCCTTTACATAGATCAAGGCTGCATGGATGTCATACTGCACACAAACCATGGATTTACAATCGTTTCTATCATAAGACTTGATGAATGTGGTGACTCCTATTTTGGCGCTGGCTTTTGGGAAGAAATTTCTATGTTTTATGTACTGAAAGCTGGCACTAAAATTGGATTGCGCATAAAAGGGCCTGGTCATGAGATCTATGCTAACTTCCCCGACAAAATCATCGGTCCTGACTTTGTTCGAAGTAAGTTTTCTTTTCAACTATCTGCATGTTGACTTAGCCAGCAATGTTAAATGAATTGTGTAGTATTTAAGAAACCAATTGTTATTCTTTTTTCTTACTATATCCCAACCTAATAATTTCTAGTTACCAACACACTTTTCTATTGCCCTGTTTTAACTAAATATTCCCTGTACTCTCATTTCTATCAGAAAGTGCCACTAACAAGGAGACTCCAGAGGTGGAGAACGGGGCTGCCAACAAGCGGAGGCGGGGCGAGATAGAACCACAAGCGACTCCAGCAGGCATAGACTTCATCAGCAGCCTCCCCGATGATATGTTGATAGTCATAATCTCCCTCCTCCCAATCAAATGTGGGGCGCGGACAACCGTCCTTTCCCGGCGGTCGCACCCCCTATGGAACTTTACCCCTCTCGACCTCATCGACACCCACGAGCTCTGCCATGGCTATTACAAAAGCTTGGATGCGTTCTCCAAGATCCTCGGCAGTCACCCTGGCCAAACCAGAGGCCTTAGAATGCGCAAGTTCCGTTCCAACGGCAGGGACCGAGCCAAGCTTGATGACTGGTTCGGATCCCCCTCCCTAGATCAGCTCGAGGAGCTCACTTTTGATGATGGGCATATGCGCTCGCTGCCAACGTCCGCGCTCCACCTCGTGCCCATGCTGCGCGTCGCCAAGTTCAGGAACTGCCATCCCCCCTTAATGACGCGCCCTCTCTTATTCTACTACGACTTAAGCACCTCGAGCTCGTCACCATCTGCCTCTCAAATGGTGACATGGAACGCCTGCTCAGTGGCTGTACTACACTCGAGTACCTTCGTCTTCAGGCGATCAATGGGTTGAGTACATTCCACATCACCTCCATGACTCTCCGCACTATTTATGTGTGTTGCTGGTTAAGCAGGAAGACATCACAAGATGTGTACCACGGTATGGTCATTCAGGACACACCTGCACCTGAGAGATTACTTGTACTTGATCAAGTAGGCCCAACAAGAATCAATGTCATTTCTGCGCCGAAATTGACAGTGCTAGGCTACTCGTCTGACAAATACTCCGAACTTGTTATTGGATCCACACCCGTTCATGTACAACAGCCGCCTTCTACCTCTCCTTCTACAAATTCACATTATTTCAAATTTTGAATATGTTTGTTCATCTATCTTTTAGAAAATGATTCTGACAAGCCTGACCACGAAACTGCGCACAGTGAAGGTCTTGGCACTAGAATCTATCGGCCCCAACCTGGAGCAAGTGGTCACTTTCTTGAGATGCTTTCCGTGCCTGGACAAGCTATATATTGAGGTGATGTTCCTTTCCTATTAAATGTTAACCATAAGGGAGTTCAATTGTGACACTTTTTTCCAAGTTTACAATGACAATGTACTATGATTTATGAAGGATTATTTTGGAGGATTTCAGTATATACATGTCTCCTTTTCCAAGTTTACAATGACAATGCTTGATCCATATGGTTACAATCCATATGCATTTCTCCTTTGGATTCATCTGTACTGGTTTTCTTAGGCAACTTTTCATCCACTCCAACATCTTGTGAAGATCGAAGATGGCATGTTAATGCCAATGTTAATCATGTCAAATCGAAGATGGCATGCTAGTGCATTTTGCAAATCCTGCAAACCAAATAGGCCTGTAGTAGTGTTCAAAACTGCATCTAGGCACTAACACATTTTCTTCTTTTGCAGATAAGATTAGGCCCAGCGGTGGATAATGTGATACAATATAACAATCACGTCGAATGCCTAGATCTGTATCTCTCAGAAATTACATTGAACACCTATCAAGGGACCTTACTGGAAATTATATTCACCAGGTTCTTTGTTGTCAGAGCAAGGATGCTAAAGGTAATGAGGTTTGCCCTACATTTATTTCAGAAAATGAATGGTTTGTTGATCAGCGCCGGAACCTATGGCAGAATGGAATAGGCTCCAAAAATGCTGAATTTCATTTTGGAACTTCAGATGACAGAGTAATCGGAACTCATCGTGTTAACCCCATACATGACTTCCCAGTGGCTAACCCCTTTGCAAAAGTTGTGAGGTTTCGAAACCAGACTTAGAAGTGGTAATATTAGTTTGAACCTCTCTGATATCCATGTTCAGCGGATCAGCACGAGCATTTGCAGCTGATGAGCTGAATTTCATTTCTAATACCAGTTTGAACCTTGTAATCTTCCAATTTGAGCCATATAACTCTGGAATTTGAACCTTGTAATATTTCGAGCCTTTGTGGTACAATCGTTGAAATGGCATCGTATGAGACTGATATATTGGTAGCACTATTTTGACCTTAATATGCAATGGTCTTTGATTTGATTTTATTAACCATTCTCGAATTTGTTTACCTTGTCGATCTCACAACACACAATCTGTATAGCTAACTCGACTGTGATCTTGGACATTATTGCACACAGTTAGTTTCTTCCACCGTGTGCCCTGTAGAGCACATAATTAATTATCAGAGTCGAGTGTTCATCATCACCCTTCTGTGTAACTTTGACCTCATCACCCATGGGTAAACTTACGACCAAAGTCATTCCACACACTTTGTTTTTACAAAGCTTTTTGCCATTAAACACCCACAATTTGTCCCTCTTCTAGCAGACGTTTGGCAAACCAAGCCGGGCGGGAAGCTTTCGCGGTAAACTACATAGTAGCACGGGAACAGGCTCACTGACGATACATTTGGCGCCTCTTCGAGCCGATGCATGGTCAAACTGCGGTGCGGTGTTGTCAAGCATGCGCTGGAATCCTCACTACGGTGCGGTGTTGTCAAGCGTGCCATGGAATCCTCCACTATGAATGTCGTGACAAAACGTGACGATTACAGGCCGACTGGTCGCCATTTGTTACAGCGGCTATTTAACCCTTGTGTCTCTTCAACCTTTCGATCGCGCCCCACCATTGCAAGAAGCACACCCACCCTTCTTAGAGAGTATCCTGCGCGGCTCCAATGGCGCTCTGAGTGGCTGCCAACGACGAGCAGCAGTTCACCATGCATACCATGGTGGACACCCACCTAAGGTTCACAGAGCTCTCGGTGGTGTACACCAACAACCCGGTCTGGGTGGGGCACTCCATCCGCATCATGGAGCTGTTGGTTGCCGACAAGAAGTACAAGGTGGTCGGGTTCGACCTCGAGCACACCCGCGCTCGTGCCGGGTCTCGCCCCAAGGTCAACATTGCCCAGATGTGCGTGCGCCACCACGTCCTCGTCTACCACTACTGCCTGGCCACAAGGCCTTGCGAGTGTTTCGCCAGGTTTGTCAACTGCCCCCACTACATGTTCGCTATGGTCGACATCACCAAAGATGTCAAGGTGCTCAAGAATTCGGGCATCGCCTGCCAGAATCTTGTCGACATCCAGGGCCAATACAAGATCTGGGGCAGCAAGGAGCATTAGAAGGACTCACTGGTTCACCTCTCCGAGGCCAGCATCGACCGCTACTATAGAGACATGAAGGATTCCTACAACAACGACAAGCATGCTTGGCACTCGGCCTGGATGGAGAAACTCGACAAAGCTCACGTCATGTACGCGATCAAGGATGCGTACACGTGCTATGACATGTGCAGGCAGATCGTTGACATGAGGAAGTGCCTCCTTCCCCAAAACGGCTAGGGATCCAGCCGGAAGCAGAGCAATGGCAAGCGTCGTCGCAACAAGAAGTAGATGATTAGATCCTCGTTTCTCCTAGTTTAGTATGCATGTAATTGCTTACTTTGGTGTGTGAAAATGTTATCTGTGTAGTCACTTGTGTAATTGTATGCTTAATTTGATTATGCAAAGCTGTCTTTTTAAGTATATATGTTGATGCTCTATAGACAGATCAAATCACATCGCACACGGACTAAACAAGGGAACCCGTTGGTGATGATTGTCGTGGTAACGATTCCGACAGTAAGAGAGGGGTAGGATAACAGAGCATGATCTATCGAGATGCATATGGGTGACACAGTGGTTTTAGCGAGTTCGGGCCTCTCACGGCGGAGATAACAACCCTACGTCTCGTGCTCCGGAGAGGCTTTGTTTTATCTGAGTATGTATCCAGAGATTACAATGTGTGTGTGAGAGAGGAACGGATCCCCGTGCCTGAGCTAAGTCCTGAGATTAATGGTCCAAAGAGCGAGAGGTGGAAGAAAAGAACCCCCTAGTCTAGTGGTGGGGGGTGGCTTATATAGAGTGCGCCACCCCCTCACCCCTTACGTTACACGATGGAGCATCAATGCCGTAATGCCTGCCCACTACAAAACCGTCATGCTGACTATTGGTCTTTGCATATCCGAGTGAGTTACATGGTCGAGTGGAATGAGCTCGTCGAGTGAAGTGCCGTGCTCCGAGTGGTTGTCGCCGTCCGAATGACTTTCAAGTTGCGGTACATCTAGACGGCGATCTGGCCCAGGGGCCCAGTACAAAGTATACGGTGTCCATGGGTAGGGCCTTTAGGTCAGGCCTGTTACCCTACCCCTAATACATGTCCTTGTCATTAGCCCCCGAATCGGTCGAGGTTGAGCGGGTCGAGTCGAGGTGAATTCCCAGATGAGTCGAGTGCTACGGAGGCCCTTATCTCCGCATGTTGCCTTGACGGATTCCAGACTGTATGGTGTCCGAGTGAAATGAGCTCAAACGGGTCCGTGGAGGAGCGTTAAACTCACCTTATAGCAATTTTTTTTGGAGTGATTTGGAGCTGGTCCTGCATTGAGTAACTGATTACTCAGAATTTCTTCACGCCTGGAACGCGTATTTTTTTGTTGTTTGGCTGTCACTCGGACCGGGCGGACCGTTCTGAGTGGATACCATTCCAGTGGGGGCACGCTGAGTGCACCCACTGGGTGTAGTCCCAGAAACTGCCGTCGACTGCGGGCAGTCGGCGGGAGTCTTAGAGCCTGTCTTTTTGTTGTTGTGTTCATCACTCGGCCTGGTCAGGCCGTACCGAGTGGAGATTACTCCAGTGGGGGCACGCTGAGTGCACCCACTGGGTGTAGTCCCCGAGACCACCGTCGACTGCGGGCAGTCGGCGGGGGTATGAGAGAACTAAATCTCTTCTTAGATGGTACTGATCGAACTTGTTCTTCTCTGACTCGGAGGTCGAGTAATTCTAGAGCTGGTTTTGCATCGAGCAAAATGTTTCTTTCTGAGTTCTCTTCCAGTGGGGACACACTGAGTGCACCCGCTGGGTGTAGTCCCCGAGCCTCTGTCGGACTAGATGAGTCGGGCAGAGGGTTTAAGTCTCCTAGTAAACCTCCACACAGTCGACACAGTAAATATCTTTTAGTCTGAAATTGAGTCAATCAGATGCATCTTCAGGTGCTTGACATGGTAAATAAGCTCAGCCTGGAGCTGAGTCGGTCGGAATGATCTTCGTGCACTCGACACAGAATAAATTCAGCCTGGAACTCGGTCAAGCAGGTGAATCTTCGTACTCTCGGCACGGTGAATGAATTCGGCTTTGAAACTGCTGACTGTAGAAAAAAGCTGGACACTCCAGGGAGTAATCTTTCCATTAGAACTTCTACCATTAGATCTTGCATGAAAGGGGTATTTGTAAGAGTACATTGTATCCGCAGAGGAGCTTCATTTTCACCCTTTTGCATGAAAGGGGTATTTGTCCGAGTGGACGTGCTTCTCGACTGATCGAGGTATGTTGACTACAAGGAAGAATTTAGTGGCACTTGTATGTCTCCCGGAGGAGATAGACTAGTGGTCTGACATGGACGTGCCATGAAACCCGAGTGACGAAGCTAGTGTGTAGGCTGACTCTCCGGGGAGAGGCCACTCATTATCCTGGGGGAACACCAGCACGTGCCATCTCTGAGTCCAAGTTTGTGAAACTGACGCCTTGGAACCTAGGATAGGGCCAAGTTATCCGTAGAGGAGCGTTGATTTCACCCTTTTGCAGTCTTGAAGATGACTTTAGGTAATGATTTGGGCGATCGTCCGAGTGGACAGTACTACCCTTATAGATTTTCGGCAGACCGGGCAAGTATGGTCAGAAAGATATTCCTGATGTGATCAATGGGTTGATTGAATGGGCGTAACCCGTGAGGGCGGCATGGCCGACGGCTGTGCGTAGCTCCCGAGTGATGCTCGAAAGAGGCAAGCTTGCTACAGAATGTGGTATGGGGTTTGATCATATGAGTAACTTAGTCGTTCCCGTGTTGGGGGTGCAGAGGTAAAGACATGTCCAACTGATGGTGACGCGCGAGGTGGTTAAGGGGCGATGATGTGTACAACCGAGTGACGACACGTGGGGCGGTCGAGTTGTGAAGACATGCACAACCGAGTGGCAACACGCGGGGCGGCCGAGTGGCGAAGGCATGTACAACCGAGAGGCGATGCGCGGAGTGGCCAAGTGGTGAAGACGTGCGCAACGGAGTGGCGATGTGCGGGGTGGCCGAGTGAGGATGCACGAGGTGGCCGAGTGAAGGATTATGTGTCCAGCCAACGGGTGACGCGCGGGGCGGCTGTGTGGTGAAGGCATGCACAACCGAGAGGCGACGCACGGAGCGACCAAGTGGTGAAGACGTGCGTAACCGAGTGGCGACGTGCGGGACAACCGAGTGAAGAAACGTGAGGTGGCTGAGTGAAGGACTACGTGTCCAGCCAAGTGGATGAAATTGTCTTCGAAGGATTTAGCCAGATGCTTTCGAAGTTAATGTAGCGACGAGGTTGATGTAGTGTGGTTGCGACGCAACAAGACCGGCGTGACAATTGAGTCTGAGTAGGAATGAAGATGGCACACAGAGAGACTAGGTGATTATAAAACCTGTCAAAGTGGTGGGTCGAATGCACTTGTTGAAGTGAAGGATCTAACTGGTGATGAAGCACTCGACCACTCAGGAGAGTGTCATTCCAAATGAGTTGCAGCCCCCGAGTGCGGCGTATCTCCCGAGCATACTACAAGCTTCAACAACGGACATTTCGGAATACGGGAAATATAGTGTTGAATGGATAATTTGCAATCCATCGAGTCGGACTCGGGTAAGGATGAGGAGAATTTTCCGAGTGATGCTCGAAAGAGGCAAACTCGCAAAAAGAGTGACGTGTGAAGTTTAATTATAAAAGGGAATTATCTGTCTCTTGCCTGACGAGGTCTATATTATCGATGAAGAGGATTCCACAGAGGGGTTGGACGGATGTGTTTGAAGCCAACAGAGCGACAAGGTCGGTGTTGTGGTGCGCTAGGACCAGTATGGTGACCGAGTCCGAGCAGCGATGAAGTTGGCGCGTAGGGACATCGAGTGATCGCGTAACTTGTGTAAAAAATGGCACAAGTCAACAAAATAATTTCATGAGGAAATTTGATGTGTGTTGAAATGATTTGTGTGAATAACACCCATAGACACCCGCTGGGAGTGCAAGGGGCTTGCTGGTTAACCAACAAGAGTCTAAAAGAGCGAAGGATTCGTTCGAACTTGTCGAAGCGAGAGATCCTACAGAACTCGTTGGAATACTGGCTAAAATAAAATGGAAGTGTAGTGTTTCGACTGAGTTGCAGCCCCGGAGGACCGATGCAAACTCGAAATGAAGAACGACACATGGTGTTCGTGAATGATGTGTGCAAAAAAATGGAAGTTGGACTCAGGAGTCACATAACCAGTACTAAGCAAGTATGTGAAAATAAACAGCCGAGCGTAGAGGTACACTCGATGGTGTGGCCTCCGAGTGAACGTGATGTGTGAATTACGGGATACTCGGGAAGACAGAAATAACATAATGTAAAATGACTTAGCTGTGTGAAGGCGCGCGAGTGGCTGAGTGGTGATGAGGCGACCAACCGAGCAGCGACGCGCGGGGCGGCCGAGTGGTGACGAGGCGATGGTGACAGTCGACCTTCGTCTCGGTGTCCTTGCGGATAGGGATGGAGCGCACATTATACTTGTGATGCAGCTCCTTGAATTAGACGTTTGCTCTTGTCTCAATCGGATTTTGGCTACTTAGGCGAGTCCTTGGACTGCAGCTAAGCCTCCGAGTGGGAGGCTTGCTCTCCACTCGGTAGGATTTCAAACACTTAGACGAGTACTGGACTGCAACTAAGCCCCCGAGTGGGAGGTTTGCCCTCCACTCGGTCTGATTTTTTTCAAAGTTAGGCGAGTACTGGACTGCAGCTAAGCCCCCGAGTGGGAGGTTTGCTCTCCACTCGGTAGGATTTTTTCAAACTTAGGCGAGTACTGGACTGCAGCTAAGCCCCGGAGTGGGAGGTTTGCTCTCCACTCGGTAGGATTTTTTTTAAACTTAGGCGAGTACCGGACTGCAGCTAAGCCCCCGAGTGGGAGGTTTTCTCTCCACTCAGTAGGATTTTTTCAAACTTAGGCGAGTACTAGACTGCAGCTAAGCCCCCGAGTGGGAGGTTTG
>NC_041393.1:570355419-570380630 GCF_002162155.2 Triticum dicoccoides | reverse complement strand
GAGTGGTTATGAGGTGACCAACCGAGTGGCGACGCGCGGGGCGGCTGAGTGGTTATGAGGTGACCAACCGAGTGGCGACGAGCGGGGCGGCCCAGTGGTTATGAGGTTACCAACCGAGTGGCAACGCGCGGGGCGGCCGAGTGGTTATGAGGTGACCAACCGAGTGGCGACGCGCGGGGCGGCCCAGTGAAGTAGAGGCGCGTGCCGTGGAGTGATAACGCGCAGGGCGTCCGAGTGATGTAGTCGCGTCCCGCAGAGTGGCGACGAGCGGGGCGTTCGAGTGACATAGACGCGTCCTGCAGAGTTGCGACGTGCGAAGCATCCGGGTGATGTAGACGCGTGCCGCGGAATGACGATGCGTGGGGCTTCCAAGTGATGTAGATGACTCTCGCGGAGTGACGATGCCTGGGCTGACTGAGTGAAGTAAACGCGTCCCGCAGAGTGACGAGGCGCAGGGCGTCCGAGTGTCAAGGACGTGTCCAACCGAGTGGCACCGTATGGGGCGGTCGAGTTGAGCATGTCATCGAGGAGGCATCCGACCGAGTGGGAACACATGAATTGAATGATCAAGTGCCTGCATGTTAGTCGCCTGAATGTGTAAAAAAAACGATGCGTGCCCGAGCGACCAGTCGGGCTGGTTGTGTGTTGCATATGTCGAATGTAGACTTGTACATGTCCGAGCGTACCAGAGTACCGACTCGGATTAGCGGAGCGGCTGGGCCAGCTTGAAGTCAATGCAAGCTGCGTTTGGGCTGGAGGCTGCGGAAAATATCGATCAACGCACCTTGTTTGAATGGCTAATTAATGAGACAACCAATTAAGCCGGCGTTGAAGATTCCTACACCACGTCCTTCCGTTTCCATTTTTCCTGCATGCAGTTAATTAAGAGAGGAAACGGCCCAGGTTATGCATGCACTTACCAGGCATTGATTACTTCAATCCTGAACGGCCATCAGTTGCAGGACGAAGTTGTTTCGTAGGTTGCCGTTGCAGCGCACCCCCGCCATCGAGACCGTCGACGGCGACCGGCGCCGGAGGAAGGAGCGATGCGTGCCTGCGCCGCGCTGGGCCTGCGCCTCCACTACGGAGGTCCGTGCCGAGCAGCCGAGAAGATGAGGCTAAAGTCAATGACGAGGCGAACGGCGACGGCGGTCGTGCGTCCGCATGATGATGATGATGCAGACGGCGCCGGTGGTCGTGCGTGACGACGATGAAGCGTATGGCACCGGTGGTCCTGCGCGGAGGCGCAGTTGACTTCCTGCTTTCACGCCGGCAGTTGGTGATGAAGAAGATAGGCGACAGCGGACGTGCCATGTCAGGAGCTCGGCCTCCATGGCATTTGTCCGAACGGTGCCGCTGTTGCTCGCGCTCTCTGGTTGATGTCAAAAAGAGAAGCGGCCATCCTCCTCGTGAGTACATGTACATACAGAAGAAAAACAACCATTGTTAGATTAAAGATCGATTGTAAAGAATAAGATAGTATGGAATGGGACTTCCTGATCCCAGTATACAAAGAGTATCATGACTCCCCTGTGAATGGACTGATGTCCAAAACATCCTAGATCAAATCCTCCATTGATGATTGTTGATCGGCGGACGAATATTGAATAAAGAAAACCATTTGCATCATGGCTCGATAAACGCCATGCCCCAAGGTGGGCGCCAACTGTCGTGGTAACGATTCCGGCAGTAAGAGAGGGGTAGGATAACGGATCATGATCTATTGAGATGCATATGGGTGACACGGTGGTTTTAGCGAGGTCGGGCCTCTCACGGCGGAGATAACAACCCTATGTCTCGTGCTCCGGAGAGGCTTTGTTTTATCTGAGTATATATCCGGAGATTACAATGTGTGTGTGAGAGAGGAACGGATCCCCATGCCTGAGCTAAGTCCTGAGACTAATGGTCCAAAGAGCGAGAGGTGGAAGAAAAGAACCCCCTAGTCTAGTGGTCGGGGGTGGCTTATATAGAGTGCGCCACCCCCTCACCCCTTACGTTACACGATGGAGCATCAATGTCGTAATGCCTGCCCACTACAAAATAGTCATGCTGACTATTGGTCTTTGCATATCCGAGTGAGTTACATGGTCGAGTGGAATGAGCTCGTCGAGTGAAGTGCCGTGCTCCAAGTGGTTGTCGCCGTCCGAATGACTTTCAAGTTGCGGTACATCTAGACGGCGATCTGGCCCAGGGGCCCAGTACAAAGTATACGGTGTCCATGGGTAGGGCCTTTAGGTCAGGCCTGTTACCCTACCCCTAATACATGTCCTCGTCAATGATTTCATCAATCACTGACAATTGTATACCAGCAATCGTTTGCTCACAACAGACATGGCTTGTTAACTGGAATCGTCTGTATTGTTATCGGTCTTCCCACACATTTCTGATTACACACATGTTTGCCGTGTATCACACACATCTTCTTATACTGAACAGTTTCTGTTCTCTTGTATCAACACAAACAGTTCATCCGAGTGAATCGCATGATGTATATCGCAAATACTTTGATTTGGCTGACCATTTCTTTTGCATTGCCTAATCACAAACAATTCATCCGAGTGAACCGTATGCTGTGTATCACACACGCCTTCATCGGGCTGCCCGTTTCTTTTGTTCCTCTTCATCGCAAACAGTTAATTGAACTAAACCATACGCCCTGCATTGCACACGCAACTAAAATTTGAACCGTGTTTGATGCATCCATCATCGCAAACGTTTTGCACATTTTTGATGGTTTTCTTACACCACCGTTTGCGATTATTGCATCGCACACAGTTTCTCGAAGGATCTCTGATCGTAGTGTCGCGTTAGCAGCATCCTGCAGTAGTGCATGCTAGGTGGGTTATTCTCACGGTGATTGAACTCCGCTCATCATTCATGAGAAAATGGCTGGTAACCGGGATGCCCAGCCCCATGCTCAAATCAAATCAAAATAATTGCAAACAAAACTCCGCCAGGATTCTTGTTAGTTGGATGTTACCCATTGTTTCGGACCAGCCGTGGAATGTGCTCGTTGGTGGTGGGGGAGTATAAACTTTACCATTCTGTTTGGGAACCGCCTATAATGTATGTAGCATGGAACATATCGAGATCTCTTGGTTGTTATGTTGACAATGAAAGTATGCCGCTCAAAATATTATTTATCTCTGTTTCAAAACTCGAGCTCTGGCAGCTCTGCAAATCCCTGCTTCCCTCTACGAAGGGCTTATCTATTTACTTTTATGTAGTCATCATCATCTTATAAAAAACACTAGTTGGAGAGCACCGCTGTCATTTTTATGCATTGTTATTAATTTACATTGAGTATGACTGTGACTAGATCTCTTTTGCCATGAATTACAATGTCTAGTCAGTCCTCGATCTTCAGGGGTGCTCTGCATTTATCTTTTGCGGTCTTAGAAAGGGCTAGCGAGATACCATCTTGTTATATCATATTATGATTATTTTGAGAAAGTGTTGTCATCCGAGATTTATTATTATTGCTCGCTAGTTTATTATGCTATTGATATGAGTAAACATGAGACCTAAATGTTATTGTAAATATGGTTAGTTCATAATATTTGCTAAAAACTTGAATGCTGGCTTTACATATTTGCAACAACAAGATCAAACAGAGTTTGTAAAAGTTTTTATTTATCACTTTCAGTTTGTCAACTGAATTGCGTGAGGACAAGCAAATGTTTAAGCTTGGGGGAGTTGATATGTCTCCAACGTATGTACTTTCCCAAACACTTTTTCCCTTGTTTTGGACTCTAACTTGCATGATTTGAATGGAACTAACCCGGACTGACGTTGTTGTCAGCAGAACAGCCATGGTGTTATATTTGTGCAGAAATAAAAGTTCTCGGAATGACCTGAAACTTCACGGGGTCACGTTTTGGAACTAATAAAAAATATTGGCGAACGAATCAATAGAAGGGGTCCCACACCCTGTCCACAAGGGTGGAGGGCGTGCCTCCTGCCTCATGGGTCCCCTGGACCTCCACCGACCTCAACTCCAACTCTATATATTCATGTTCGGGGAGAAAAAAAATCAGAGAGAAGGATTCATCGCGTTTTACGATATGGAGCCGCCGCCAAGCCCTATTCTTCCCCGGCATGGCTGATCTGGAGTCTGTTCAGTGCTCCAGAGAGGGGAATCTGTCGCCATCGTCATCATCAACCATCCTCCATCACCAATTTCATGATGCTCACCGCCATGCGTGAGTAATCCCATCGTAGGATTGCTGGATGGTGATATGTTGGATGAGATTTACCATGTAATCGAGTTAGTTTTGTTAGGGTTTGATCCCTAGTATCCATTGTGTTCTAAGATTGATGTTGCAATGACTTTGCCATGCTTAATGCTTGTCACTAGGGCCCGAGTGCCATGATTTCAGATATGAACCTTTTATGTTTTCATGAATATATGTGAGTTCTTGATCTTATCTTGCAAGTTATAGTCACGTACTACGTGTTATGATTCGGCAAACCCCGGAGTGATAATAGTTGGGATACTTCTAGGTGATGACCGTAGTTTGAGGAGTTCATGTATTCACTAAGTGCTAATGCTTTTCTCTGGTACTCTATTAAAAGGAGGCCTTAATATCCCTTACTTTCCAATAGGACCCCGCTGCCATGGGATGGTAGGACAAAAGTTGTCATGCAAGTTCTTTTCCATAAGCACGTATGACTATATTCGGAATACATTCCTACATTACATTGATGAACTGGAGCTAGTTCTGTGTCACCCTATGTTATAACTATTGCATGATGAATTATTTCGGACATAATTATCCATCATTTATCCATTGCCTTCGAGCTCGTTTCATATTGATCCTTGCTTAGTTACTTCTCCGCTGACACTGTTACGATTACTACAAAACTGTTACTTTTGCCACTGTTACCATTACTTCCATATGACTTTGCTACTAAATACTTTGTTGCAAATATTAAGTCTTTCAGGTGTGGTTGAATTGACAACTCAGCTGCTAATACTTGAGAATATTCTTTGGCTCCCCTTGTGTCGAATCAATAAAATTTGGGTTGAATACTCTACCCTCGAAAACTATTGTGATCCCCTATACTTGTGGGTTATCACTTAGCATACTGATCGCTCAATTTTATTGCTATTGCTTTCTTCATGTCAAATACATATTCCTTCGACTATGAGATTATGCAACTCCCGGATACCGAAGGAATTCCTTGTGTGCTATCAAACATCAGAACATAATTGGGTGATTATAAAGATGCTCTATAGGTATCTGCAAATGTTTTTGTTGAGTTCACATAGACCGATGTTAGGATTTGTCACTCCGAGTATCGGAGAGTTATCTCTGGGCCCTCTCGGAATTACGTATATTGTCATAACAGTTTGACCGATAAAGATCTTCATAGAATATGTAGGAGCCAATATGGGCATCCAGGTTCCGCTATTGGTTATTGACCGGAGAGGTGTCTCGGTCATGTCTATGTAGTTCTCGAACCCGTAGGGTCCACAAGCTTAACGTTCAATGTTGTTTTGGTATAATATGAGTTATGTGGTTTGGTGACCAAATGTTGTTCGGAGTCCCAGATGTGATCACGGACATGACGAGGAGCTCCGGAATGGTCCGGAGGTAAAGATTGATATATAGGATGATGCTATTTGGTCTCCGGAATAGTTTCGGAATGCACTAGAAAGTTATCTGATTGCGGGAAGGGGTTCCGGAGGTACCGGGAGAGTATTGGGCCTTAGTGGGCCAAGTGGAAGGGAACACACCAGACCACATGGGCTGGTACGCCCCCTTTAGGTCAGCCACTCCTAATACTTGGTAAAAGGGGGGGGCACCCCTTCTTACCATATCCTGAAGAAGGGAGGAAGGAAAGAAGGGCGCACCTCCCCCCTTTCCTCCCCCCTTGTGCCATTATTTGGCAGGGGGCGCACCAAAGGGAGGAGCCCTAGGGATTTTGCCACACCTATTGGGGCGCCCTAGGGGCTGCCCCCTTCCCTCCCACACCTATATATATGTGGGGAGAGGTTCCACACAAGACACATCTTATTCCACGCCGTGTGTCGGCACCCCTCCGCCTCTAGTTTACTCCTCCGTTCTAGATCGTCGCAGTGATTAGGCGAAGCCCTGCGGGATTACTTCACCACCATCGTCACCATGCCGTTATGCTGACGGAACTCATCCACTACCTCATCCCGCTTGCTGGATCAATATGACAACGACGATACCGAGATGAATGTGTGCAGAACGCGGAGGTGCCATGCGTTCGATACTTGATCGGGCGGATCGCAAAGGTGTACGACTACATCAACCACATTGAATAAACGCTTCCGTTTACGGTCTACGAGGGTACGTAGACACACTCTCCCCCTCGTTGCTATGCGTCTCCATGGATAGATCATTGCGTGTGCATAGATTTTTTTGTTTTCATGCAACAATTTGCAACAATAGCATGAAACACTAAATTTTTTAGATACGTTGGAGCTGTATCAGTTCTTCACAAAGCACAACTACTCTTGGTTCCTGGAGACTTTGCTTGGCGAAGACAATGACTGTTCGTCACTCTGATACCTATCCGTCCAGAGAGTGCACAGCTCTCAAGAGTAATAGGTACAAGAACTCTAACTGACATCTACTATGATGCTCAACCACTGTGTAAGTTTTGCCTCTTGGTTTTCTCTCGGTGGGTCTTAACTCCAATATCTCAAGATGGGATGCTCAATCAATCTCCCAGAATTCTTTAGCGGAGTAGCCAACGGACAACATTGGAAGGGGGTGGCTATTTATAGCTGCAACCTTCCTTGATGGGAAATGACCAAATTGGACATGCGAATCGCCCAATGACCGAACAACGCATTCCAATGGTCAGATTTTGAGCACAATGGTAACATTCCTTGCAGAGCATGAAATGCTTTTCCTAGTACTGAACAATATCTCCTGCAGCACCGAAGAACAACGTCCCCTGCTGATAGGTAATCATTTGGAACACAAAGAGATTTCTCTCAATATCTCATATGTTTCCGCTAAGCATCAGAGTGGACCTAAGCTTCGAGAACCCATACCCCTCTTAATAGTACGGAGATCCCATGACTCAAATAAGAGAAGAAAAGAAATGATGAAAGGAATGCTACGTCTTCACTTTTCCTTAAATCTTCTCGACTTCAGTCATTTTTGCTCAGACACTCCGAACGAATATTGCTTCACAACAGCAATAATTATATGGGGTCAATTCCGTTGATACAATCTTTCACTTCCACGTATTCTCAACATGGAGGTGAAAGTGCTAGTTATCGACTAGAGGGGGGGGGGTGAATAGGTGATTTTGATGAAAGTCTTCAAAATTCGAGGTCTTTGAAGACAAACAGTTAATAAGAACTTATATGATATGCAGCGGAAGATGAACTACACTAGACAACTCATACTCATGAAAGCAATATAGTGAAAGAATGAAGACTAATAACAACTATGTAGTATGGATCGGGATTGAACAGAGTATGAAGCCAAACAGTAATAGTTTTCGCACAATGAAGTCAAACAGATCAGGCAGGCAGGCAAAGACTTCATGAAGACAAACTGAAATGTAAATGAGGTAGGGGATAGAACCAATAGTTTGGTGAAGACAAGGACTGGGTAGATCAGTTCTAGTTGCTGTGACAACTGTACGTCTGGTTAGGGAGGCTGAGATTGAACTCAGAAGACTGTGTCTTCACCTTATTCCCCTTAAGCTAAGGACACCCGGTCCTCACCCAATCACTCTGGTAAGTCTTCAAGGTAGATTTCCAAACCTTCACAGACTCCCTTCACCGGCGATCCATAATGACTCTTGGATCCTCAGAACATGATGCCTAACCGGCTGGAGGATGCACAATCCTCAAGTGTAACAAGTCTACAGGTCACGCGGACAGAAAGACTTCAGTGATGCCTAACACTCTTTGGCTCTGGGTGTTTTGGGATTTGTCCTCGCAAGGATCTCTCTCTCAAAGGCTTCGGAGGTGGGTTGCTCTCAAACGACAAAAGCCGTGCACTAACTTTGGGCGGCCACCAATTTATGGTGTAGGGGGTGGGCTATTTATAGCCAGGAGGCAACCTGACATGTTATGTCTGAAATGACCCTGGGTCACTAAGGGACCGACACGTGTCCAACGGTCGGATTTCAAACACACGTGGCATCTTGACTTGGGCTACAAGCAAGGCTGACTCATCCAACTCTGGATAAGATTTTCTCTCATAGTCTTCGCTCAAAGACATAGGATATTGGTTGAGCACCACATCAGTCTTCTGACTTTGTTCACTTGGACCCCACTTAACAGTACGGTGGTTCCTATGACTCAATAAAGAAGAAAATGAAACTACGAAAGAAACTATGTCTTCGCACTCCACAGTCTTCAAGTGAATGTCTTCACAGGTCATTATCTTCAACGTGAATGTCTTCACGAGCCACCATTGTCTTCAATGTCTTCATACATTTTTACGGGTCATCTCTGGTAGGAAAACCAAATCAATAAGGGACTTCTACCTGTGTTATCCTGCAATTCTCACAAACACATTAGTCCCTCAACCATGTTTGTTAGCAATACTCCAAAACCAACTAGGAGTGGCACTAGATGCCCTTACAATCTCCCCCTTTTTGGTGATTGATGATAAACTAGTTGAAGTTTTCAATAGGGATAAAAGTATGTGAAAGTTAATGTACACCAGTATTGGCTTCATAGGTTGAAAGAGGCTCCCCCTGAAGATGTGCATATAAATCTTTTGCCTTTGAATGCAAATGCACATGGCAGGTTTTGCTATGTGGAGATCTTCTTCAACACATGAAGACAATTCATCATGCATACACAAATATAAGGAAGATAATGATATGCATAATGAAAAATGGGCATCTATGGAATGACTTCATGCAGGATTTATCATCACATCATAAGGCAGCAGCAAAAAGTGGCATACGATCATCAAGTTTAAGTATTACAACTCAAAAGCCAACAGTTCAAGAACGAGAGTTGTAAAAACTTAGGCAAAAAAATAAGCACCCGGCCCATATGGACCCACTTGAAGACTATCAACTCATATGGTTCTCCTCCTTTTGTAAGTAATGACCAAAAAGGTTTAAATACATAGAGTGTCTACTCATTCCCAGGCGGTGAAAATGTTGGGGCAGCAGGGTGGATGTTGGAGTTGGGCGGTGCAGAGGGGCCTGAAGTAGAATCCTGGTGCAGCGAAGCCATCACTGGTGCATCGTCCTCTTCATTTATGACTCATGCAAAAACAGTTGGAGCCAAAGATGAATACTCAGAATCTTCAAGAGAATGAGTTCGACGCCAACATGCAGATCGTGGAGGACTGGAGTCAAATTTAAAGCGCTTGGTGAAGCCATCTGCATGAAGATCATCTTCAGAATAGAGCAATGTGCGACTCTTCCAGGACCGCCGACAGGTTTCATGGGCAACAAATGAGTTCTTGGTTGCAAGGTCATGTATATGATTGACATCAATGAGCAGACTCTGCATCTGGCACATTAGCCAGTCATGGTGCCTATCCTGCTTCATGTGAAGTGATACAAGAAGCTCTCTATCATCCAGGGTACGAGCATGCTTTTGAGGCCTTTGTGCTACCATGCTGGCTGTTGCATCAGTGTTGGCATGATGTGGCAGGCAAAGCTGACCAGCAAGAGGACCAGTAGGAGCAGGAGGATTTGGCACATGAACACCTTCAATAGGTTGAGTGAAGCTTTTAAAGGCGGCATTGTCTTCACGTATTGGCTCCTTGGCAGGTAGATGATAAATAGCTCCATGAGACATGTCCACTTCAGGCAAGAATACAACATGGTTGTGCGCTAAAGCTTGATAGTTGATGGTTGAGTGAAGCTTTATCAGCCGCATGACCCATGGAGCATAAAACTTGAGGCCAAATAGATCAATGCCTGAAGCTCCCAATTGTCGAATGAAGAAATCTTGGGTGTTGAACCTGATGCCATTGATGATATGGAAGACCAATGTCTTCATGGTGCCTTCTAGCTTGGCGTCAGGAGAATGTCCCTTGATTGGCCGCAGAGCACGCCTCGGAATGTGATAAATGGTGCGGAGCAGGTACTCGAGGTCTTCGACATACATTACAAAAAAATACACTTCCGTGATGATACGTGTTTGTCACAGTAGGTCACGTTTTCTATCATGCTTGTACATCCATGACGATTTTATGACAGAATCAAGATAGTCATACATGTGCTGTCGTAGAAGTGTTACATGACATTACCAAAATTATCATCACTGAAGTGTCCATTTCCATGATGATAAATCACGCGTCATAGAATTGCTTTCATCAAGGGTGACTGACATGTGGCATCGACCGTAACGGGTCACTGTTAAGCTATCAGGTTCCGGTTTGGATCCGATAACCCGTTAACAGCCTTGACCAATGGGGATTATCCATGTGTAAAATTCTCAGTGGCCAAAGGAACCACATGTCGCCTCACCGTTGGGATAGACGTCATCCACTCATTGGACCAAAGGCGCCTATGATATGTCAACACGTGGCACGGCCCAACAGAGGCCCATTCCAGTGAAAAGGCCGGCCATTTTACTTGGTCAAAAGGTAGTGGGCCGGCCCACGAAAAGCCTGTTAATGGCCTGTTCGCATACAACCCATTTACAGCTCGCTAAATCATGACCCGTTACGGCCTACCCAAATTTGGCCCAATAGCATCATCTGGGCCATCCAATATGATTCCAGCCCGTCGTAACTTCCGTTCCATGTATGTCCCATGACATCTTTCGGCCCATAGGAGGCCCTTTGTAACTCTGGGCCCACTAAATGCCCGAGAAGAAACTAGCCCATAATGAACAGTGTATCGCTTTATACCCATTAATGTCGCATTATTCCAGCGGCCATTTCCAGCCCGTGTTATCTTTCGGCCTTCTAAGGGCCCATTTATTCTTGGGCTCATTTCCAGAATTCGATTACTTACGGTTCGTTAGTGGCCTATCCCACTTGTGGGCTAAATTTAGCCCGTGGTTATAGTCGGCCTGTTTGTGGCCCGTTATCCCATTGGGCTATTTTCATAGTGTCATAAAATACGTCCTACCAACGACCCGTTATGGTCGGGCCATAAAATAGATGACTTCCACTCTAGCCCGTTTATGGCCCATTTGGCGAACCGTTATAGGTCCATGAATAGTACGACCCATGTTTGGCGAAACGATTATAAGGCCTGTAGAAGGCCCATGGATCTGATGGTCCGTAGAAGGCCCATGGATCCGACGGCCCGTAGAAGGCCCACGGATCCGATGGTTCGTAGAAGGCCCATGGACCGTACGGCTCGTACATGCCCCATGGATCATACAGCTCGTGGAGGGCTATGGTCACTACAACATTTGGGCGAGTTGGCCCCCGTTTGAATGATATAGCATATTCAAAGAATTATCCTACTCTATACTATCACCTCTAAAAACATACACTATACAATAAAGAGACTAAGGCATAGAAATGTAGAATAATCCTACACTATACAATAAAGAAATTACAGCCGATTATACCCACTGGGCATTATGGTTCGGCACCAGTGATAATAAATCATACACAAACAACAAATTACATTCACCGGGAAAATACAACTTATACATCATGGACACACATCAATGGAACTTGCCATTAGAACTAGAATCTCTTCAGAAAATAGGATTGGCCGGATTCAGATACCACAAATTTTAGTCTGCAAAATCTCCAATTCCTTCATGGTTACCCCAGTATCTCGTTTCATTTTCTTGACTCCTGCATCTGATACGTACAAGTCCAGTCTCAACTTGTTGATTGCATGTTCAGAATCATGTACACGTTGTCTTGTCACCTCTAGTTGATGCTCGAGAACATCATCACATTCCAATTCCAATCCATAATCATTTGGTAACGGCCATGCCGCACTTCTCGCTGATCTTTGTGTTGATGTCACTTCATCCTGACATGTTTCTGTAAGTACACCTGACTAGGGCAAAAATATAGTTGCAATAGTGAAGCGAGCAAAACAGACTATTTTGTACATGGCAAGACATGACTAACAATAATGTTACTCGTCATGAAGCATAAGAAGGTGATATTTTAAAAATTATAAAAATGGTAGTTTGTGCAACCTGCATATAGAAATCTCTCTTAGCTCACTAGAGGAGCATGAGGTTGGGGCAAATCCAAAACACAGGCAGGTTACAAATTTAGACATCACGTTGCGTATAAGCAAGCAGTTGGCCATTCTGTAGCTCAATTAAAGTCTTATGGAGCATAATGAACAGCAGAGGGATTCATACAAACCTACTACAACAAGCAAAACTAGGCAATCATTAGCCTAGTATAAACTAGATTGTGAGCCTCATGCAGTAACAGTTGGTTAATAGACTTCAAAGGTTCATGCACACTTCGCCAGAGTAATTAAATGGTAAGGCCTTTAATTGTGTCAACTAATAGTTATACAAGTACCCAACATCAGGCATCATTGTTTGGGCATCTCATTAACTGAGGACAAATAAATCAATTGAAAAGAGCAATTTAACTATGCCTGAAACAAACAAACAATTGAATTGTTGATTTGGCAGCATGCATACATACACACCTCATTAACATCCATGGCCTAGCTACATTTACTATATAAAGGAACAAGTAATGTAATATTGTTTTCCCCCTATTAAGTGTCTCGACTAGTATGTAATCAATATCCTAGTAATGATAGGGAGGCTAATGATGTGAATATGCGTTTGGTTATGAAATTTATGACATCAACAACTCTACCATGGCAGGAAGCAGTTTCACACTGTTCTACTATAAGATGGATATTTAAAAGTAGACTACATCCGTAATGAGTGAACAGACACATTAAATGTGTTTACATACATCTGATTTACAAAAAAATTAGAACATCATATAATAGTGAGTGGAGGGGGTTTTAATCAATGGCCCAATGACTGGGTTACAGGTAAAGAACTCTACGCAGGCATAATGTTAGACAAATAGGATGTCCTAGTAATTGTAATACAGTGTGACTTACCATAACTGGTTGATCAGGCTCAGTGCTGCTCCTTCTTCTCTTGCAAGGCTCCTTCCTAACATCTTGTACTTGGAAATCCTCAATCTTATCTTCATTGTACCCCCTCTGCAAGGTGACACAAACTAGTTACTGGTCTCCTGAAGATAAATATGCATACTTTCCAGTCTGTGAACAACAAAAAAGGATGATATTACAACAAAACAACACCACATAATGAAACATGCCACATCTCTTGCACACAATGAAATAAGCATTTAGTATGTGTGCACTATGTAAAAACTAGGCATACCTTCGAACTGGATCTCCAGGTACTCTTGGTGAGCCTACTTTAGTGTACAGCCAAACCTTTGTCAGCTATGAGTTATACAAGCCACCACTACAACAGCCTTAGTGTTCAAATCATTGACAAGCTCTGTTAGGTCAAGAACAGCAAGTAATCAAAGCAAACAGTCCTAGTATGGCTGGCTGATACAAACAAGCAATTGAACAGATGTGTGATCAAATCTTACATATCAAGAAAAGAAGCATAGAAGGAGGCTTAAAGACCATCACTTGACTGACCAGATTTAAGGGGCATTTAAACATCATGTGCAACGTATGAACTAAATAAGCATTGCATATTTCAGATTCCATAATGAAATGCACATGTACTCCCTCCGTACGAAAAATCTTGTGCCTCAAATGGATGTATTTAGCACCAAGTTAGTGCTAGATACATCCATTTGGGAACAAGCTTGGGACAAGCTTTTCCGGACGGAGGGAGTATTAGGTTATGCCATGTATGATGATGCCTAAATTTACACTATAGCAGGTAGGAGTGATTCATCATTGCACGCACAATTGAATTGCAGGTTAAGGGCGAGTTCTATTCCGTCTTTTCAGAGCTTATTGTCAAAATAAGCCATAAAAGATGTAAAGAAGTCATTTTGGAGTTATGGGATTAGGCTTAACTTATCTCGCTTTAGAGGGGGGGGGTGTTTCGGGTAGAGGCTCACTAAAAATTGAAGGGAAGGGGAATAGTGAAATGACTCTATTGCCTGCCTTTATTACACTCAAAATGCCACTGCTCATGCCCACGTCACACTTGACCCTCAAGTAAAAACAACACAAGCAAGCGTTCATTGCCCTGCCCGCTTTCATCTCCTCTCCCCTTTCCCTATACCTTGATCCCCTGCCTGTAGCGCTAGGGTTCCTTCAACAAGCCGTTGCCACTGGTCCCATCTGGCCTGGTCCTTGATGATGCTCTGTCCAGCTAGGCTACATGGCCGGCAGGTAGGGCCAAATCTCCCCGACTGCTCCTCCCTCTGGCGCCATCCCTCATTCCCATGGTCCGTACAACACACTACTCCGGTGGGCGCTGCACAACTACGGCCGATGCCACACTGCGGCAGAAGGCACCTCCTTCCACTACAAAAAAAATACACTTCCGTGATGATACGTGTTTGTCACAGTAGGTCACATTTGTTGTCTTGCATGTACATCCATGACGATTTTATGACAGAATCAAGATAGTCATACCTGTGCTGTCGTAGAATTCTTCCATGACATTGTCACGACCGGCTTTTCAATAAAATGCTTATTGATGAAACTGATCTTTTAAACCCAGTATAGGAAAAGTCATCCTTTCTGGTAGACAAATACTTGATAAATAGAGAACTAGTAGCATCAAATATATTACAGGGTTGAGCTGAGGCTGCTCAACAATTTATTACAAACTCGCCAATATCTTACATAGAGGCGGTTATGGCACAAGGGTGTGGTGACATGCTACTAGCTCGAGATAAGAAGTGGGGTGGATAACTTGACTTCTACTGGCAGCTCATCGAGCATCGAGGTGAGGCTCAATGCATTTATTCTAGGGTAGCAGAAGCGGATATGATACAACAACCAAAACAGGATCACACAGGACTGACTGGGACTCCTCTAGGCGTCGGACTCGCTATTGAATTCCTCATCCATAAGATCGCCTTCGTCAACATCTGGCCAAATCAACAAGCCAGGTGAGTACTTTGAAAGTACTCGCAAGACAGTTTGGACAAAAGATATAACAAATGCATGCATGAATGCGTCATGAGCAAAAATAATAATGCTCAATACAATGATAAAGATTTGACAAGGTAGAATAAATAACTAAAAACCGATCAGGTGTCTGGAGCGACGCCTCGAAAGGTAAACAAATAAAATGCATGCCACAGTCGGGCGTCTAAGCGACACCACATAAAGGGCTTTAAAAGAAATGCCATAGTCGGACGTTTGAGCGACATCACATAAAGGGCTTTAAAAGAAATGCCACAGTCGGACGTCTGAGCGACATCACATAAAGGGCTTTAAAAGAAATGCCACAGTCGGACGTCTGAGCGACATCACATAAAGGGCTTTAAAAGAAATGCCATAGTCGGACGTCTGAGCGACATCACATAAAGGGCTTTAAAAGAAATGCCATAGTCGGACGTCTGAGCGACATCACATAAAGGGCTTTAAAAGAAATGCCACAGTCGGATGTCTGAGCGACATCACATAAAGGGCTTTAAAAGAAATGCCACAGTCGGACGTCTGAGTGACATCACATAAAGGGCTTTAAAAGAAATGCCACAGTCGGATGTCTGAGCGACATCACATAAAGGGCTTTAAAAGAAATGCCACAGTCGGACGTCTGAGCGACATCGCAGACAGGGCTTGTAACAACTGTAAATAACAGGTATGCCACCGTCGGACGTCTGAGCGACATCACAGACAGGGCTTATAACAAATATAAATAACAAGATTAGTCCATCCACAAGAATAATCTTTTAACCAGGTTTACCACCCAGGTAGTCCACCGGAGTTTTTGTCACTGAGACTGATACCTGACAAGATAAGATGAGTACAATACTTGGACGAGTAGAAGATGATTTAAATGAGTTGTGACTCTGCAGAGTTTGTACTTACTGTCCACAGCCAACGGATTTCCATAGTCATGAAGGACTAGTTCTGTTTACGGTATTTCGGAAGAAACACGTTTAATCTAGCGCACACCCATTCGACCTCACAATGCCAGGAATCACCCTAGGCAACGTCCAAGAAAAACTTTGAGACGGGGAGGCCACAACCTCGAATAGCATGGGATCAAATTTCTATATGCGCTCTCTAAGGGGTTCCCCCCTCTTGGTCTCAACCGGAAACACCCATGCCCCCTGAACGGATGACGGGCTTTAATCCAGGGCCATGGAACCCTCATCCCGGCCTCTCTACTTGGTGTGTACCAGGAAACGGTTGCAACTTACTATGCCATCCTTGCATAAAACATGTGGCAGCACAGGAAGGAAATGAATGGGAATATGATTTGATCATCATGACACTGCTGTCAAATGGACTGGCATAAGACTGGCATGTCACAACACTGCCATCTTACCCATCCTCATGCCATCTCATGGCCTTGCCAATATGTATCCAACAACATATGGCTTTTCGAAACTTACTTTGCACTTACGAGCATGAAAATATATCATTCAAGGAAATGCTCATAAACATGCCATGACTATACTAAAATGCAAACATGCAACAAACACTTCATCATATCAATGGTTCAAACATGCTTGCCTGGTTTGGAGTAGTCGAAGTCTAACCGTGCGAAGTTTGCAGCTCCGTCGCTTCCTCCGGAATCTACGGTATAAGAAAAATACGTAAGTAATGTAAACACCGTGAGTGTACCGAAAAGTGTTCCTAATATGTTTCAAATAAACATGAAAAAAAAACTAGACAGAAAAATAAAGGTGACAGAAAAGGAATCAAACAAAAATCATTTTCTGTTTAAAAGTTATAAGAGTTTTGGTCCAAGGACCCATCTGTAATGAAACAGAAAGATTCCAGGGGGCTCTGCGGAAAAGTCCAGACAACGTTTCGTTTAAAAGAAACGGCTGAGAGACTGACAGGCGGGCTCCACCCATCAGGTTTGAATTTTCAAACGAGGGAAAAACAGAGCGCGACGGCGCCTGAGAGGTGCGGTGGTCGCCGGCGGTGATCCACGGCGAGGCGGGGTGATTGGGGGTTACCTTCGTGATCAGTGCACCTTTCCGCGTCTGTGGGTGGTGGTAGAGGTCGCCGGCGAGCACCACGTCGACGGCGGCCCTTGCTCCGGCAGACGGCGGTTCGGGCAGTCGTGAATCTTGCCGGAGGGAGCTGCGGGGTCAAAATTGACGTGGGGGTTAACCTACTGGAGGTGGTACGAGGCTACGGGCGAGAGCAGGGCGGCGGAGGAGTTCTCACCAGAGAGAACATTGCCAGAGCCCGAGGTGGACGGAGGTGGCCGGAGTCGAGGAAGAAAGGCCCCTCGAGGCCCTTCCAGTGGCTAGGCGGGGTCTGGTGAGTTGGTGGAGTCGTGCGGGGGCGAGAGTCAGCTCGGGGGTGCTATATATAGCCGGCCCGAGTCGGTTGCCGTGAACGGATAACTCCGGCGAGTTGATTACGGCGGCACTGTGGCTGGACGGTCGGCTTAGGAGCTTGAGCATCGCCTAGGTGGAGTATTGGTGCCGTTCCCGTGTCCAACTCAGCACGGGAGGGTTGGTTACGGTCTGCCCTCGACGGAACGGCCACACGGCCCATCGGCGGCAGAGAACGCGCTCTGCGCGTGCCAGGCCACGGCGACGGTGCCACATGCGTGCGCTGGCAAGGAGGTTGCCACGCGGAGCTACCAGGACGCTTGGGCGGCGCTGAATGGCGTTACGCCGCAGTTTTGCTCCCTGTCGGCCACTACGGTGGTTCTGCCGCCGCAAAGCACGCCGGCGAAGGCGGGCCAGGGTGCCACCGACGCCAGGAACGCGCCAAGAGCTCGTGTGAAGCTCCGGATAAGAGGGATAGGCTGCGAGCAACGGCCAAGGGCACTGTGGACATGTGACTGAAGTTACTGACGGAGAATGACACTGAACTCTGAATTTACTGAATATGAACAGTACTAGTGCATGCAAGGTGTTCGACAGAATGATTCTGGCATGAAGGGATTTTTCCTTGAGCTGGTTTTTGGTGGAGTGGTCTCTCATTGCATCTAGAGGTTGCCTGAATTTTGGTGGAATTTTTAGAGCAGTGCAGATATGAATTTCACCAAATTTGGAAATCTGGTCCAAACTTGCAGAGAGTGAAATTTGAAATTTTGAAAAGAAGATGAGTGGATCAAGATGGTTCTAGGTTGTGGGTACAAAGGACTATCCAGAGGAGTTGAGTTGAGGTCAAAAATCAAATGCATTAAGGTACTTGCTTTGCAAACTACCTAGGCTCCAAAAGAATGACAAAATTATTTTGGGAAATGAATTTAATGGAATAAAATCCAAAAATGGATTTTATTAGTTTGGACAGAAAGTTTGGGTTGTCCCAAAGTGGAAGGAGGGGTTTTAGAGAAAATTTTACCATAGGAGGCATGGTAAAATTTAGAAAGGATCAAAACCAAATAAAAGCCCAAAAACCAAAAAGGTTTTCTTTTTAGAAGAAACTACCTCCAAGAAAGATTTTTGAGAGGGGAAACTCAAGAGAGGCTTTTAAGAAGGGTTTAAAAGACCTTCTTTAAACCAAGCAAGACTCTAGCTGAAAACAAAAACCACAAAAGTTTTTTTTGGAGTGTCACAGCACCTACCCCCTTAGGAAAAATCTCGTCCCCGAGATTTCAGCTGATCCTTAAACAGGTGTGGGTGCTTTGTCCGAAGAAAATCCTATCTTTCCCAAGTTGCTTCATTCTCGGTGTGGTTGCTCCACTGAACTCTGAAAAATTTGATGGTTTTCTGTCGGGTCCTCCTCTCAGACTCTTCTAATATTTTTATGGGGTGCTCCCGGTAGGTGAGGTCCGGTTGCACGTCGATATTTTCATGTGATACCCGCTTCTCTGGATTGCCTACATACTTTCTCAATTGTGAGATGTGAAACACGTTGTGGATATCGGATAAATCCCTGGGTAAGTCTAGCTGGTAGGCTACCGTGCCTCTTCGGGCCATTATACGGAATGGTCCGATGAATCTTGGTGCTAGCTTTCCCTTAATCCTGAATCGTTGCAGACCCCTCATAGGAGAGACTCTTAGGTAAACAAACTCTCCGGGTTCAAAACTGATTTCCCGATGCTTCCGATCGTAATAACTCTTTTGTCGACTTTGAGCTGTCTTGAGTCAATCTCTAATCGTCTTAACTTTCTCTTCATCCTCTTTGAGCATATCTGGGCCGAAGATATGGCTGTCTCCGGTCTCTGACCAATTTAGCGAGGTACGACATCTTCTGCCATACAGAGCTTCAAAGGGTGCCATTTGCAAGCTGGCTTGATAACTGTTGTTGTATGCGAACTCTGCATATGGTAAGCTTTCTTCCCTACTGGTTCCGTAGGTGAGGACACAAGCTCTCAGCATATCTTCCAGGTTTTGGTTTACGCGTTCAGTCTGCCCATCAGTCTGGGGATGGTATGCGGTGCTGAATGCTAGTTGGGTACCCAATGACTGTTGTAGGTGATCCCAAAATCTAGAGACGAACTGTGTGCCTCTGTCGGATATGATAGTCTTTGGGACTCCATGCAGGCAGACGATACGGGCAAGATAAAGTCTGGCCAGTCTCTGAGTGGAGGAAGTTGTCTTCACCGGAATAAAATATGCCACCTTGGTTAACCTGTCGGTTATGACCCATATGGCATTATTTCCATGTCGTGACCGTGGTAGTCCAACAATTAAATCCATTCCAATCTCGTCCCACTTCCACTCGGATATTTTGTTTGGCTACAACAGCCCGGCTGGTTTCTGGTGCTCGGCCTTTATGCGTTGACAAGAGTCGCAACATGCAATAAACGTGGCTATGTCTCTCTTCATACCGTGCCACCAAATTTTTTCCTGAAGGCTTTGTACATCTTTGTCCCTCCAGGATGGATTGAGTACAGAGCGGTGTGGCTTTCTGACAGAATCTGATGTTTGAGGTCCTGGATATTTGGTACGCAGATTCTTTCCCCGTACCATAATATTCCTTGCTCATCTACGTTGAATTCCGAGGCCTTGCCCAAACTTACTTTCCTTTTTATGCCATCAATGTTGGGGTGTCCGTGCTGGGCTCCCTTGATCTTTTCCATCAGGCTCGGATGTATCTCCAAATTTGCCACACTGCCTTCGGTAACCATTATTAAATTGAGCCTGGCAAATTCCTGTTGAAATTCTGGCCTCAACTTTGGTATACTGTCGTCGTCTGTGCTGAGATTCCGACTCAGGGCATCTGCCACAACATTTGCTTTTCCAGGATGATAGTGGATTCCAACATCATAATCCTTCACCAATTCTAACCAGCGTCGTTGTCGTAGATTAAGTTCCGGCTGTGTGAAAATATACTTAAGACTCTTATGGTCTGTGTATATTTCACAGCGGTTTCCAAGTAGAAAGTGTCTCCATTCCTTGAGTGCATGGATGACTGCTGCTAACTCTAAGTCATGAGTGGGATAATTCTCCTCATGCTTGTGAAGTTGTCTGGAGACATATGCAACTACCTTGCCTTCCTGCATCAATACGCATCCGAGGCCTTTCCGGGATGCGTCACAATATACCTCAAAATTCTTGTGCATGTCTGGTACAATTAATACTAGCGCCATTGTTAATTTGCTTTTTAGCTCTTGGAAACTTTTCTCACATGCTTCCGTCCATTCAAACTTCTTGCCTTTCTTGAGCAATTGTGTCATGGGCTTTGCTATGGTGGAGAATCCTTCAATAAATCTCCGATAATAGCCTGCCATTCCCAAGAAACTCCGTACGTCCGTTACGTTAGCTGGCGATTTCCAGCCAAGTACGGCCTTGACTTTTTCCGGGTCTACTGCAATACCTTCTTGGGTTAGCACGTGGCCCAGAAAACCCAACTGTCTTAGCCAAAATTCACATTTGCTGAATTTGGCATATAGTTGATGTTTCCTGAGTTCTCCTAGTACAATCCTGAGGTGCTCGGAGTGCTCTTCTGGTGTTTTGGAGTATACCAGAATATCATCGATAAATACCACAACGAACTTGTCCATATACTTCATAAATACTTTGTTCATGAGGTGAACAAAATATGCGGGGGCGTTGGTTAGCCCGAATGGCATCACTGTAAACTCATACAGCCCATATCTGGAAGTGAAGGCTGTCTTGGGAATATCTTCTGTTCGTACTTTTAATTGGTGGTATCCTGATCTCAAGTCAATTTTTGAGAAGACTTTGGCCTGTGCGAGTTGATCAAATAAATCATTTATTCGGGGCATTAGGTATTTGTTCTTGATTGTGACCATGTTAAGAGCCCGATAGTCAATACACAACCTCAGTGTTCCATCCTTCTTCTTGGCAAATAAAATTGGAGAACCCCATGGTGAGGAGCTGGCTTGTATGTATCCTTTCTCCAATAACTCTTTTATTTGCTTCTTCAACTCTACCAATTCGGATGGTGCCATTCTGTATGGCTTCTTGTAAATGGGAGCAGTTCCGGGTGCTAGCTCAATGCTGAATTCTATTTCTCTGTCTGGTGGCATGCCTGGTAGTTCTTCTGGAAATACATCTAGAAATTCACATGCTACTGGAACCTTGTCTAGCTCAGAAACGTCCACCTTGTTTAATCTTGGTTGCCGAGGTATTTGTCTCTCTTTGGTTGAAACTTTTATTGTCTTCCAGCGATGGTGTGTGAGAATCACGGTTCGGTTGAAGCAGTCAATAAAACCTTTGTTGGTGGTTAACCAATCCATCCCTAGGATGATATCCAGTCCTTTACTTTCCAGTACAATAAGGTTGGCATAAAACTTCAATCCTTCAAATTCAATAACCACACCTTGACAGTAACTCTGGGTCACTTGCTTAATTCCAGGGGACTTGATGATCATTGATTTTTCCAAAGGAAGCATCGAAAAATTATTTTGCGAAGCAAAATCTTTCGAAATAAATGAGTGAGAAGCTCCAGAATCAAACAAAACCATGGCAGGTATTGTGTTGACAGGGTACGTACCGAGTACGATATCTGGGGCGTTCTGTGCTTCCTCTTTTGTCACGTGGTTCAGATGACCCTTCCGGTGGTTGCTATTGGGGTTGAAATTGTTTCGCTTTGGTGCTGAATTGCTGCCACCATTGTTAGGCTTTGGGGTTGAATTTCTTGGCTTGGGACACTGCTTGGCATAGTGCCCTTCTTCTCCACAAGCGTAAAAAGTAACGCCTGGGCGATATGTGAACTCCTTGTCCCTTGCATGGAAATTCTTGGATGGGCGTGAATTATTCGTCGGGGTTTTGTGTGAATCCCCCTTCTGAAATTCCTTCTTGCTTCTGTGATTGCGAGCAAAAGTAGTCTGGTCCCTTTTTCGTTTGCGGAAATCTTCCAGGCTACGTCGCTCATTTTCCAGGGTAATGGCCTTATCCACCAGTGTTTTAAAATCTGGGAAGGTATGCACAACCAGCTGGCATCTAAGACCGGGTGCCAGGCCTTCCAAGAATTTTTCCATCTTCTTGCTCTCAGTCATGCGCTCTTCATTGGCGTAGCGAGACAGCGGAGTGAATTGGCTGTTATATTCTGACACTGTCATGGCCCTTTGCTTGAGTTCATCAAATTCTTTCTTCTTGATTTTCATGACGCTCTTAGGAATATGTGCCCCACGAAAACCTTCTTTGAAATTTTCCTAGGTGACTTCATTTTCGTTGGGGTGCATGTGCAGGAAGTTTTCCCACCATGATGCGGCTGCTCCTGTGAGATAATGTGGCGCATACAACACTTTTTCATGGTCTGAACACTGTGCGATAATCAATTTTCTCTCCATGTCTCGAAGCCAGTCCTCAGCCTCAAGAGGCTTGTTAGTATGAGAAAAAGTTGGAGGATGCGTCTTCTGTAACTCAGATAACTTGGATTGATGCTGATACTGACCACGGTTACTTCCCATATTGATGAATTGGTTCATCATTTCTTGGTGTTGTTGCTGACTCTGTTCATACAGATGACATACTTGGGTAAATGTTGTTTCACTGTCCTGTTGACTTGTCTGTCCCTGAGTGAAATTGTGGTTTTGCGGTGTGCCAAAATTTTCTTCTGGCTGGTTTGGCATAGAGCGCGTCCAAGGACGAGACATCTTTCACTCCGGGGATATATTTTGTGAAACTCATAAGACAGGAAATAGAGTCGCAAAAGTCAATAAAATCACACACTTGAAAAAAACCAAATACATGTTTGCGCGCGGAGAAGGACTATTACATATCTTACACACGAGCATAATTATACATACATCACTCAGGATATGCGTACAAAATCCTGACATGTTATTGAAACTAGTGCACTTCTCCGGATCCTACATGATGCGCAAACAGGCTACTTCTCACAACCTATGTACATATACACATATCTCATAAGTCGTTGCGTCGCATGGCGGCTATGCGTACTCAGTCGGAGATGTTGAGGATCTCCCTTGGCCTGTCGAGGGTGAGATGTAGAGACGCTGGGGAATCAACCTCCTCCTCGCTAATAGGTTCCAGACGAGAAACGCTGCGCTGAGCTGATGGAGCAGGTGCCGTAGGCGGAATAACACGAAGGCGAGTGGGTGGAATAGGTGGGGTAGCACGTATGGGAGTGGGTGCAACAAGTGGTACAGAGCGGACGGGAGTGGGTGCAACAAGTGGTGCAGAGCGGACGGGAGTGGGTGCAATAGCCTGATTAAATTCCTCTGTGGTAGGCAGACGACGAGCAGTGGAGAGTATGGTAGGTGAGTGAGAAGCTGCGGATGAGACAAAAGTCAGTGGTGGAGCGGTGTGCAGGAGTTTCCTCCTGTTAGTAGCACAGCCATGAACTGAGTCCATGCGTGCAGCTACGAGGTCGTCCACCATGCAGTCGAATGCTGCCTCCAGGGCTCGGAGGTACTCGACAAGCATCCCAAAAGCTTCGTCTCGCTCTCCTCTGGGGCAAGAGAAAGAGTAGTGACAGGTGTAAGGCACATGGCATGGAAGGTAGCAGTAGCAATGGGTCTTCATTGCAGGAAGAACATCCCGAAGATGGGCTATCGTCTCGCGGGCAGCCATCTGCATAGCATGCCTTTCTGTAGGCATGGCTCTCCCCACGAATCGGAGGTGGCGTATCTCAGCATGACCTCCCTTGAATTGCACCGCGGCCTGGTGCATAGTCAGACTGTCGTTGATCTTGTGTGGATAAAGCGTGAAGACTGGGCGCACGGATGGCCCCATCAGAACCTGAACAATGAAGGAGAGGAGTTTGACGAACCCCTCAGGCATGTTGGCGAACATCTGTGACTCACATTCGTCGTCGGCCATCTACAAAAGTAGGCAAAAATTCGGAGTGATCAGATCATAAATGTTATGCCGACTGTCAAAAAAATGACTACATTTGTAAAGACATGAATAAACTCTATCATGCTAATAACTAATTAGCGATCGCACCTAGTGGCTTCCTACAGTCAGCCTGGCTCTGGAACCAAGTCTGTCACGACCGGCTTTTCAATAAAATGCTTATTGATGAAACCGATCTTTTAAACCCAGTATAGGAAAAGTCATCCTTTCTGGTAGACAAATACTTAATAAACAGAGAACCAGTAGCATCAAATATATTACAGGGTTGAGCTGAGGCTGCTCAACAATTTATTACAAACTCGCCAATATCTTACATAGAGGCGGTTATGGCACAAGGGTGTGGTGACATGCTACTAGCTCGAGATAAAAAGTGGGGTGGATAACTTGACTTCTACTGGCAGCTTATCGAGCGTCGAGGTGAGGCTCGATGAATTTATTCTGGGGTAGCGGAGGCGGATATGATACAATGACCAAAACAGGATCACAAGGGACTGACTGGGACTCCTCTAGGCGCCAGACTCGCTATTGAATTCCTCATCCATGAGATCGCCTTCGTCAACATCTGGCCAAATCAACAAGCCAGGTGAGTACTTTGAAAGTACTCGCAAGACAGTTCGGACAAAAGATATAACAAATGCATGCATGAATGCGTCATGAGCAAAAATAATAATGCTCAATACAATGATAAAGATTTGACAAGGTAGAATAAATAACTGAAAACCGATCGGGTGTCTGGAGCGACGCCTCGAAAGGTAAACAAATAAAATGCATGACACAGTCGGGCATCTAAGCGACATCACATAAAGGGATTTAAAAGAAATGCCGCAGTCGGACGTCTGAGCGACATCACATAAAGGGCTTTAAAAGAAATGCCACAGTCGGACGTCTGAGCGACATCACATAAAGGGCTTTAAAAGAAATGCCACAGTCGGACGTCTGAGC
>NC_041393.1:570355027-570355265 GCF_002162155.2 Triticum dicoccoides | reverse complement strand
GGTAAACCAATAAAACTCATGCCGCAGTCGGGCGTCTAAGCGACACCACATAAAGGGATTTAAAAGAATTGCCACAGTCAGATGTCTGAGCGACATCACATAAAGGGCTTTAAAAGAAATGCCACAGTCGGACGTCTGAGCAACATCACATAAAGGGCTTTAAAAGAAATGCCACAGTCGGACGTCTGAGCTACATCACATAAAGGGCTTTAATAAAACTAAATACGATTATGCCACC
>NC_041393.1:570287803-570354950 GCF_002162155.2 Triticum dicoccoides | reverse complement strand
TTAAAAGAAATGCCACAGTCAGACGTCTGAGCGACATCACATAAAGGGCTTTAAAAGAAATGCCACAGTCAGACGTCTGAGCGACATCACATAAAGGGCTTTAAAAGAAATGCCACAGTCGGACGTCTGAGCGACATCACATAAAGGGATTTAAAAGAAATGCCACAGTCGGACGTCTGAGCGACATCACAGACAGGGCTTGTAACCACTGTAAATAACAGGTATGCCACTGTCGGACGTCTGAGCGACATCACAGACAGGGCTTATAACAAATGTAAATAACAGGATTAGTCCATCCACAAGAATAATCTTTTAACAAGGTTTACCACCCAGGTAGTCCACCGGAGTTTTTGTCACTGAGACTGATTCCTGACAAGATAAGATGAGTACAGTACTTGGACAAGTACAAGATGATTTAAAGGAGTTGTGACTCTGCAGAGTTTGTACTTACTGTCCACAGCCAACGGATTTCCGTAGTCATGAAGGACTAGTTCCGTTTACGGTATTTCGGAAGAAACACGTTTAATCTAGTACACACCCATTCCACCTCGCGATGCCAGGAATCACCCTAGGCAACGTCCAAGAAAAACTTTGAGACGGGGAGGCCACAACCTCGAATAGCATGGGATCAAATTTCTATACGCGCGCTCTAAGGGGTTCCCCCCTCTCGGTCCCAACCGGAAACACCCATGCCCCCTGACCGTATGACGGGCTTTAATCCAGGGCCATGGAACCCTCATCCCAGCCTCTCTACTTGGTGTGTACCAGGAAACGGTTGCAACTTACTATGCCATATTCCTTGCGGAAAACATGTGGCAGCACAGGAAGGAAATGAATGGGAATATGATTTGATCATGATGACACTGCTGTCAAATGGACTGGCATAAGACTGGCATGTCACAACACTGCCATCTTACCCATCCTCATGCCATCTCATGGCCTTGCCAATATGTATCCAACAACATATGGCTTTCCGAAACTTACTTTCCACTTACGAGCATGAAAATATATCATTCAAAGAAATGCTCATAAACATGCCATGACTATACTAAAATGCAAACATGCAACAAACACTTCATCATATCAATGGTTCAAACATGCTTGCCTGGTTCGGAGTAGTCAGAGTCTAACTATGCGAAGTTTGCAGCTCCGTCGCTTCCTCCGGAATCTACGGTATAAGAAAAATACGTACGTAACGTAAACACCGTGAGTGTACAGAAAAGTGTTCCAAAAATTTCTCAAATAAATATGACAAAAAACTAGACATAAAAATAAAGGTGACAGAAAAGGAATCAAACAAAAATCATTTTCTATTTAAAAGTTATAAGAGTTTTGGTCCAAGGACCCATCTGTAATGAAACAGAAAGATTCCAGGGGGCTCTGCGGAAAAGTCCAGAAAACGTTTCGTTTAAAAGAAACGGCTGAGAGACTGACAGGCGGGCTCCACCCATCAGGTTTGAATTTTCAAACGAGGGAAAAACAGAGCGCGACGGTGCCCGAGAGGTGCGGTGGTCGCCGGCGGCGATCCACGGCGAGGCGGGGTGATCGAGGGTTACCTTCGTGATCAGTGCACCTTTCCGCGTCTGTGGGTGGTGGTAGAGGTCGCCGGCGAGCACCACGTCGACGGCGGCCCTTGGTCCGGCGGACGGCGGTTCGGGCAGTCGTGGATCTTGCCGGAGGGAGCTGCGGGGTCAAAATTGACGTGAGGGTTAACCTACTGGAGGTGGTACGAGGCTACGGGCGAGAGCAGGGCGGCGGAGGAGTTCTCACCGGAGAGAATGTTGCCGGAGCCCGAGGTGGACGGAGGTGGCCGGAGTCGAGGAAGAAAGGCCCCTCGAGGCCCTTCCAGTGGCTAGGCGGGGTCTGGTGAGGTGGTGGAGTCGTGCGGGGGCGAGAGTAAGCTCGGGGGTGCTATATATAGCCGGCCTGAGTCGGTTGCCGTGAACGGATAAGTCCGGCGAGTTGATTACGGCGGCGCTGTGGCTGGACGGTCCTCTTAGGAGCTTGAGCATTGCCTAGGTGGAGTATAAGTGCCGTTCCCGTGTCCAACTCAGCACGGGAGGGTTTGTTACGGTCTGCCCTCGACGGAACGGCCGCACAGCCCGTCGGCGGCAGAGAACACACTCTGCGCGTGCCAGGCCACGACGACGGTGCCGCATGCGTGCGCTGGCAAGGAGGTGGCCACGCGGAGCTACCAGGACGCTTGGGAGGCGCCGAACGGTGTTACGCCGCAGTTTTGCTCCCTGTCGGCCGCTACGGTGGTTCTGCCGCCGCAAAGCACGCCGGCGCAGGCGGGCCAGGGCGCCACCGATGCCAGGAACGCGCCAAGCGCTCGTGTGAAGCTCCGAACAAGATTGATAGGCTGCGAGCAACGTGCCAAGGGCACTGTGGACATGTGACTGAAGTTACTGACGGAGAACGACACTGAACTCTGAATTTACTGAATATGAACAGTACTAGTGCATGCAAGGTGTTCGAGAGAATGATTCTGGCATGAAGGGATTTTTACTTGAGCTGGTTTTTGGTGGAGTGGTCTCCCATTGCATCTAGAGGTTGCCTGAATTTTGGTGGAATTTTTAGAGCAGTGCAGATATGAATTTCACCAAATTTGGCAAATCTGGTCCAAACTTGCAGAGAGTGAAATTTGAAAAATTTGAAAAGAAGAGGAGTGGATCAAGATGGTTCTAGGTTGTGGGTACAAAGGACTATCCAGAGGAGTTGAGTTGAGGTCAAAAATCAAATGCATTAAGGTACTTGCTTTGCAAACTACCTAGGCTCCAAAAAAATGACAGAATTATTTTGGGAAATGAATTTAATGGAATAAAATCCAAAAATGGATTTTATTAGTTTGGACAGAAAGTTTGGGTTGTCCCAAAGTGGAAGGAGGGGTTTTAGAGAAAATTTTACCATAGGAGGCATGGTAAAATTTAGAAAGGATCAAAACCAAATAAAAGCCCAAAAACCAAAAAGGTTTTCTTTTTAGAAGAAACTACCTCCAAGAAAGATTTTTGAGAGGGGAAACTCAAGAGAGGCTTTTAAGAAGGGTTTAAACGACCTTCTTTAAAGCAAGCAAGACTCTAGCTGAAAACAAAAACCACAAAAGTTTTTTTGGAGTGTCACAGACATTACCAAAATTATCATCACAGAAGTGTCCACTTCCATGATGATAAATCGCGCGTTACAGAAGTGCTTTCTTCAAGGATGACCGAGACGTGGCATCCACCGTAATGGAACACCGTTAAGCTATCGGGTCCGGTTTTCCCGTTAACAGCCCCGACCAATGGGGATTTTCCATGTGTAAAATCATCACTGGCTGGAGGAAACACGTGTCGGCTCACCGTTGGGACAGATGTCATCCACTCATTGGACTGAAGGCGCCTACGATATGGCGACATATGGCACGGCTCAATAGAGGCCCATTCCTATGAAAAGGTCGACCCGTTTGACTTGGTCAAAAGGCCGCGGGACGGCCCATAGAAAGCCTGTTAACGGCCTGTTCGCATATAGCCCATTTACAGCCCGCTAACCCAGGGCCCGTTATGACCTCTCCGAATTAGGCCCAGTAGCGTCATCTGGGCTGTCCAATATGATTCCAGCCCATTTTAACTTCCGGCCCATGTGTGGCCCATGACTTCCTTCGGCCCATATGAGGCGCTTTGTAATTCTTGGCCCATTAACAGCCCGTGGTGAAACTGGCCTGTAATGAACAATGTATCACTTTATACCCATTAACGGCCCGTTATTCCATTGGACCGTTTCCAGCCCAAGTTATCTTTCGGCCTTCTCAGGGCCCATTGATTCTTGGACTCATTTGCAGCATTCGGTTACATACGACCCGTTACTGTCATTTTCTGCTTGTGGACCAAATTCAGCCCGTCCTTACAGTCGGCCCGTTTGTGGACAATTAATACATTGAGCCGTTTTCATGTCAAAAAAACCCGTTGGGCTGTTTTCATAGAGTTATCAAATACGACCTATTAATGGCCCATTATGGTCCACGAATAGTACGATCCATGATTGGCAAAATGATGATATGCCCCGTAGAAGGCCCATGGATCGTACGGCCCGTATGAGGCCCATGGATCGTATGGCCCGTAGAAGGCCCATGGACCCTACGGCCTGTAGAAGGCCCATGGATCCTAAGGCTCGTATATAAGGCCAATGGATCCTACGGCCCATATAGAAGGCCAATGGATCTTACGGCCCGAAGAATGCCCATGGATCATACGGCCCGCAGGAGGCCCATGGTTACAGTCCATGTGTTGCCATGATTATTTTGGCCTAGTTACCAAAAATAGGCTATTGTGGCCACTAGAAAAACACAGAAAAAGAACTGCAGTGACTACAAGCAAACAACTAAACAAGACAATAAGGAAATAAATAAGAAATCAATTAACGCTAGCCTATTACCACTATTACACGTATTACATCCACTGGGCATCAAAGTTTGCCACCAGTGCAAATATAGGGAACAAAGCAGCATATTACATACACTGGCCGTCAAAATTGGCCACCAGTGCAAATAAACGTGGAAACAAAACAAGAGTATAACTGAAACAACTTCAGAAGAGCTCAAGAAACGTTATACTGGGTAGCCACCATGCTGGCAATAAGCTTAGCAAGCTTATTAGCTTTGTCCTGTTTGGCGCTAAAATCCTCCAACGCTTGCTGTTGTACCGAAAGTATGCATCTGAATGCTCCAGGGACTTCCGTAGTCCTTCCGCTTCTTGTCGCAGCACAGCTGATCGATGTCTTTCAGCTTGTAGTTGAGACTCAAGATACCGAACTGATTCAGGCAGTGAGTTTGAATAGCTTGTGCAAGCGGTAGTGGGCAGTAACTCGAACACTAAATCAAGACAGGACTTTGCGGTTGTCTCGCTGTCTTCAAGATAGTCTTCCTTAGCTATTTTATCAGCTTTGTTGGAGACCAACAAGGATGTGTCACTATCCTCAACCTTATCTGCATTACTTCCTTTACCATTTCTTAATAAGGCACTCTTCCCCAATCTTCTGTCAGCATTCTAAAAGAAGAAACAAGGAGACACATAACAAGTTTAGCATGTACTAGTATATGAAACTCATTTCGGTGAACCAGTTCATTAGTAAGGTGGACAGGGTTAAACTACCAAGTCTTCTATTGCCAAGTACTAGTACATTATAAAAGCATCAAACAAACATATATCTATGTCCTATGGTCACTGCATTGACTTGCCAAATCAAAATAGAGACACGGTCCAAATCATATCAGATCAAGACAGAGCAGCAGTGAAAGAATACAAAGCGTGGGAAACTACAGGGCACAACAAGATTTCATATGGGTACCACGGGTCTACATGTACAACAACACTATTGGCTCTGTTGTGATGCTAGTAATGTGCATGATATGAAAGTCAACTGTATACACAATTGAAATTGAAATCAACAGAGCTATTGATAAGAGCAAACCTGTTAAAGAAACATGTGTGAACATACCAGCCGTGCCATTGGAGTTTCGATTGGATCCTTCAATTTAAAAATAAGTTTGTATGAGTAAATACAGTGATAGAAGAGCAAAGCAATCATGATTAAAAAAGGCTGGCCTAAGCGAGCGCTTAAGTGCGCCTAGGCTCTAGGCGTTGGCAAAACACATTGCGCATAACTACACTTAATCTGTGCATAACTGTGCATAAGCATGCACTTTGGTCAGTAAAGCGCAAGGCGGTGGCAAAATGCACAATTAACGCCTAGCGCTTTTTTGAACTATGATACCAATGTAATCTTAAATTAGAATAGTTGTTCTTCAGGTTAGGCACTTGTTCTACATGAACAGAGTAAAGTAAGACGTAAGAATATAATACTTAGAAATATAAAATGAGCTCATAGACCTTACCACATTCTTGGTTTGGGACCAGTACAGAACAAGGCGTTCCCAGTCATCGTCCAGTAAATGTGTCTCAGGAGAACGTAAGGGAATTTGATGAGTTTCTTTGCCGGCGAAATACGTTTTCTTTAGGTAATTCCTATACTGCCACCAATCATTCTTGAAGATAGCAGAGGTACAAGCACAGGTTACCTCATCCTGAGTTTCCAAATCGGTCCTTCTCTATAGAGAAAAATGGGAAAATTTGCTGTATTATAACCATCATGGAGGTAGGATGTATGGGACAAAGCAAAGTAATTTGTTTTCCCCAAGCACCGATACACTTACCTCGCTAGTTATGTCTCTCCCTTTCTCGGACATACGACGGTTGATCTTCCTATGTAGTTACGTATGCTTACCACAACCATATCTTCTCCCCTCATCATCCTTGCATACCTCCCGACCCGTCTCTCACACGCACATGGATAGACAGACAGAACCCCCTCCCTCTCTTATTGATATTGCACTAATACCCTATGTTTGTCTAGCAGGCCCGTCCCACCATTTGTGAGACATCACTCCACCACCAACCCTCCGACGCTCTACCTTTGTCTTTCTCCCAACCTTATTCCTCTGCTACACATATCCATGGATGTCGATCGATCCCCCTCAATACATAGCTAGGTCTCTCTCCTTCCCCACACATATACTAGTCGATCGGTCTCTGCCCCCTCCCCCCCCACACGGTCTCTGCCCCCTCCCCCCACACACACCGGTAGTCGAACGTTGTAGGTAGGTATCCATGCCACGGAGAAAAACTGCACCTCTGCCCTCTCAAATTCTAGTAGGCCAGCCGCCCTGTATCTTTGACATGGCCAAACACAAATTCGATGGCACTCTTTATCGATTGTGCAGCCACATACTTCATCCCTATTTTCAATTCTATCTATATCTCACGTCCATGACTCCGTTTCACACACATCGCATATGTTATGTTTTTCTGTTTGAGATATCATCAACACATTGCCTCTATTTCGCACAAACCATCTCTCTCACACCCACCCACGTATGTACCTGCACCTAAAGAAGAAGTGCATGTAGGACGCACGTACTCACGTCTCGTTCCCGGTCACACCCGCGTGGGTAAACGGTGGAGTTCGTTTTTGTACGAAAAGGAAGCCCACATGATAATTTGACGCGTGTAGAGGTTGTTTACTCGAAGGAGGGTCGAGTACCACGTCTAGAGGGAACAAAGTTTGACTTGACGCGTTAGTATTAAATAAAGTTATATATTCCTCAATGGCACGTACAGAATATAAAACGATTGCCATGGGGAAAATGGAAAAATGGGTTTGTCTCTCATCACACCATCTCACACAAGGCGACCGTGGTCTCTCTCTCTCTCATCGTTGGTCAGTGATCCGGTTGCACCCCGTCTGCCGGCAGAAAGGGAGGTTGTGCATCGTATCGCCGTTCGACGGTGTTGAGGCAGCACGTCCCGATCTGCGGTACCCGTCGTTCTCTCTGGCCGAGCTCCGGCACGGTAGGGCCTTTGCCACTTGCTCATTGCTGCAGTATGGGCAGATCCCAGCCGCCGGCGCCCTCCTAGTAACATCCCGACGACCCTCAAGTACAGCTTCCCCTATCCTTGCTCCAGTGCCCATCTTCCCATGTTGCTGCACGTGGATCTTCTTTAGTTATTTGCTTAAATCGTATCTCAGCCGGCGTACTTTCCATCTTGCAATCTCGTCCTCAAACCATTTTTGATAAACCACCATGTGCTATCTTTCCCTTATTACATGGAATATGCTTCTTTTTTGTTGGCGTATGTGTCTTCAACTCATGTTATTGGGCAGTAATTGTTTCCTTTCGACCTCCATTTGCAAACAGGGCTATCCATTTTCACCTCGTTGCTATTGCGACCTTTTCGTGAACTGCACAAATCACTTTTTTCTTAAGAGTGTTTTGTGCAGTTCCGCCAAAATGTCACACGGGCAACGTTTTTACATTTCTGTGGGACTGCAGAAAGGAAGATTGTTTTTGCTATCCTGCTCATCCAACTCCATGCCTAATCTTCTCCAACAAGAAGTTAGTCCTAAAGAGAGATCGTAGAGGTGATTGGCTTCTATTTATGTGTGTTATGTTTCATCATCTAGTTCCACTATTATTGTAATCACACTGACTGGATATCTTTGCAAACAGGGATGGTCCGCTCAATTTTAGTGGAGCTGCACAAAATGATCGGATTGTGGTGTCCTCCATACACCTCTTTTTTGGCTACAGAGCTAGGTGAAACTAGCTGCCAAGCAATGAACACCGTGCCAAGGAAATGGAGACATGCTTACGAACAACATTGATCAATTATATTTTTTTCTTTATTTGTATACCTTCTCACAACTTTGTCTTCAGTTGTGATGTGAATATTGGCGTTGATCTGCGAACCATTGAGATGCATTAGCCATGGTAGCCATGGTAGTTTCATTTGTATTTGATGGAATGTTGTAACGAGATAATATCGAGGCAAGACACATGAATCCTAAGTTGAAACCTTTTTTTTCCTGCGGGAACCAAAGTTGAAATCTTCATAGCATCATAGTACGATTTCATTAAAATTATGCGTACATATAAACAAATCCTGAAGGATTGATAGCAATGCCAGAAACAATTCAAGTTTGTTTCGCCGACATGTTGGACATCCTTCATCTAGCTCCACCTGCCATGCAACAATATTGAGTGCACAACACAACTTCAGGGAAAGATTCACCCGGTCGTTGCACCGCAGTAGTAATGACTAGTGAGAAGTCAAATCATAGAGCCCCACCTTCGGCACAGTAAGTTCCTCGGATGAAGCAACCATCATTTCTCTGTTCCTTGAATCCGTTGGTAATCCCATATTCCCATAGTAATAAGTTGCTCGGGTGAATCAACCATCACTATATCCGCTCACGTGTGATGACCATAGGAGCTATCCATTCAGATTGTATGTTAAAAAAAATAAAGGTCGATAACTAATGTGGCAAACTTTCAAAAAAAAAAAAACTAATGCGGCACCTCGGGCCAATGCAGCCAGATCGCATTTTGCACGGGAAATTACACACCATGTTTCATTGACATGTGGTCCCGTTCCAACATATCAGTGAGACGACAACGAGTCCTTTTCTACTAGTATTTCTGAACGAACTTGTAGGCCGGGGCGCCTCTTCGTGTACCATGGCAAACTGGCAACCGTCCACCGACTCTTCGCCTTTCCCTCTCGATTTGGAACTACTGTCGCACGCTCTTCCTCCCTCCTCCATTTGCCTTCACCCTTCCTTCTGCCATTGTTCGATCGTCTTCTCCATGGAGGGAACAGGCCGAAACGACCCTGTTATTCTTGCCCCGATCTGAAAGATGACGTGGTGGAGGAACTATTTGATCGGTGCAATGTCATCACCTCAGTTAGCATGGCAGGTTCGTTCAAGACCATTCTTGACTCAATTAATAACATCATTACAAGGAACCCAAGGGTCAAGGAGCGGTTTGATCTCCCCTATCTTCTTCGCCATGACCCTAATGACTGGCATAGGGACGACTGAGGCCTCGCCTTGTGCAAGTTGATGCCGCTTGATAATGATACGTATGATGTTAAGATGCCATCGCTTGAGGGAAAGGATTGGTGTCAGGGAAACTGATCCTTGAACACCTATGGGGCCGGCGGACCGGGCCCCTTTCGGTTCGGCGGGGGGCGGAGATCGCACGAAGAGCAGATCGAGGCGTGGCACACGAGCAGTTTACCCAGCTTCGGAGCTCTCTGGAGAGATAACACTCCTACTGCTGCTTCTCTGGTTGTATTATCTGGTGTTCTTGTTCTCCAAAGCGAGAGTGTGATGTTCTCTGGGCTACGGATGGATCGAAGCAAACTGTCTAAGGCCTCGAACCTATCAGTCGAATCCCCCCTATGTTGCGCATGGGCCTCCTTTTATACGCTAAAGGGGTCACCAACAGGTGGCAACGCAGAGGAGGGTAAAAACGTAAAAAGCGAGGTAGTTGATACAGTTGCTTGTACAGTGCACCCTACCTAACTCTGACGGCAGGGGACAAGTGCATTAAATGCCCGTCTGAGTCGCCCGAACAGTGCAGAAAAGGACCGTTAGGGGCGCCACCGTTCGCCATGATGGCGATCTTGTCAGCTTCGCATGCCACTCTGCACCGCTGGCTGCATAGCCTCCCGCCACGCACGCCCGGAGAGGCCCCCGGAGCGACACGTTGGTGGATGCGCTGGAGCGTGGACGCAGAGTGGCCGCCTGCCGTGGCAAGCGCCTTGCCGCTGTTGTTATCTTGTCGGGTCCGGAAGCTTGTCGCTCACCGGGCTTCGAGGTACCTTGGTTTGTCTTCCCGGCAAGCTCCTCTTGCCGGGGCCTTGTTGCCTTGCCGGAGCGCGTGGCGCGTCGCGGCAAGTTCATTGGAGTGCCTTGGTTGGCTTTCCTGGCAAGCTCCCCTTGCCGGGGTCTTGTCTCCTTAGCTTAAATACTTTGTTCTTGGATGGCTCCAAGGGAACCTTGGGGGCTCTTGGCGATCACCCGGCAAGCCTTTGCTGCTGGGTGCTGCAACTGCCCGTGCACAAGTTCGGGGTACTAGGGTACCCCTAATCTAGTACACCGACAGGAGCCCCCGGGCCTGGGCCAGACACGGTGCCGAGCGCTGTTGGGCCAGGCCCAATACAGGGCACGGGCACACGCGGGCTGGGCCACCCCAATCTTGTTCCGTATACACCACACTATCCCATAACGGCACGCGTTGAATGCGGCATCGTGGGAGAGATCGTGGGTGGTCGTTTAAGCGGAAGGCCGAAACGTCTGCCCCGTCCCTCTTTATAAGCAGAGGAAACAGGGGCAGTTCGTCCCCCCTCGCTGTTTGCTGCTACTCCTTCTTCACAAACTCCGCCGCTCCCCCCTTCTTCTCGAAGCCGAGAGAGCAGCGTTCCGCCCCCCCATTGCCACCAGCATCACCACGCCGTCGACCTTCTCCACCACCTCCGCCATGGCCCCGAAGGCCGACAAGGGAAAGGGCGTGAAGTCGGCCGAGGCGCAGCGGCTCGCGGCGCTACGGAAGGAGCGGGCGATCTTCACCCCCAGCTCGGCGTGCAGGAGCTGAGGGAGTACTTCTACCTCTTTTGGGCGACGGAGACGCGTGCGCATCCGCGCACGAGGGTACTCCCGGCCGCTGCCTCGGAGTCGGCTCCAAATGGGTACCCGTTCATCCCGCTATTCTTCTACTGCGGGCTCTGCGCGCCCTTCTCGGAGTTCTTTTGTGATATTATGAACACGTATGGCTTCCGCCTCCTTGACTTCAACCCCAATGCTGTCTTGACCATGGCAGTTTTCGCACACTTGTGCGAAAACTTTGTCGGAGTCCACCCTAGTGTAGCCCTTTTCCGCCACTTCTTCATACCTCGGGTATAGAGAGGCGAACCACTTGCCGGAGGGATTGCCTGGGTCTCGAGAGTCGGCAAGAAAGAGGCGTACTTGGAGGGTGAGCTTCGCAGCAAGTGGGAGGAGTGGAGAGCGGAGTGGTGTTGGATCGTCGAGGAGGATCCGCAGCCCTTCACCGCCGTGCGCCAAACTCCAATAGTGCGCGACAATGACTGGAGCAACATGGCCCCGGAAGACGAGAGGCTGAAGATCGCCATCACTAGGATTCTTCGCCTCAGGCTTGTCGGGCTCACCGTAGGTGCTGTTGGGGCAGATTTCCTCCGCCGCCACATTGCCCCCCTGCAGGAGAGGAGGAGGCGCGCCTGGGAATTCAAGAATTCAGCGGACATCATGAGGCTGTGGCCGGGCCTCAACTACAACTTCACTGTCTTGGAGTTGGACGCAATGCTCTTGGAATTATTCAAACACGACCCCCAGCATCCATTCACATTGCCGAGGGGCGTAGTTCCTTTGTGCAATAACTCTTCGCTTGACCGGATCCGCACCATGATGCCGTTGTGCGATTCACACGGCATTGTCCCAACTTGGCAAGAGCCTGCGGACGACGTTGTGCGAGCGTTCTTCGATACCTTGGAGGAATTGCCGGTCCGCGCCGACGAGCAGAAGAGCCTCACCCGTGACACCACCGACGAGGAGCTGCAGCTCATCGCTACTAGGGCGGAAGAGGCTGCAGCCGCAGCTGCTGCGGGTGTGTTTGGGTTCACTGTGGAGGAGGCGGAGGCTGCAGAGGCGGCAAACCTTGCCGAACGCACGGAGTTCATGGGCGAGGAGGAGCCTGCCGGTTCTGAAGCCGAGTCGAGCGAGGCCGGCGAGGATGAGGCTGAGCCTTCAGAGAGCTTGCCGCAGGCGGAGCCCCCGGCCCCGCCAAGGAGGTGCCTTCGGAGGAGGGCCGGACTTCGATCTTTCCGCGCTCAGCTCCGACGAGGAGGAAGAAGAGTGAGTTCCTTTGGTGCTCTTATAATCCTCCAATCTTGCTGTTTAGATCTTGTATCTGACTTGCTCCAATCTGGACTCTTTTCTTTTCAGAACACTAGCCCAGAGAGCGGCGAAGAGGGCCAAGGCCGCGGTGATCGTCATCGAGGATGACCCCATCGCGTCGGCAGGAGGTGGGTCCGAGACCACCTTGACGGACTCGGCAATCACCCCTCGGAGCAGCCCCCAGCGTAGCCCCCAGCGTAAGTTCATAATTTAGCCTTCTGCTGTCGGGTGCGCTTGAGTGCTTTTTCCTTTGTTGATATCTTGCTTGTTGACTTGTGCAGGAGCAGAGCAGCCTCATCAGGAGCACCCGGAGGCCGGCCCCGAAGTGCCACCTGCTTCGACTGCGCCGCCAAGGGAGGATTCCCCGGCAAGGGAGCGCTCTCCGACAAGGGGGGACTCTCCGGCAAGGGACGGCACTGCTGATCCTGCGGCGAGTGAGGCCGCAACTGAAGATCTTGGCGCAGGTAATCCACTTGCCCAAAAACTTTCCCTTGGGTTCTGCTTCTTTCGTTTTTCCTTTCTTGGATTTTCTGATTGATTTTCCTCCCCTCTTCGTTCTTCAGACCCATCTTCAGCTGAGCCAATGGAGACTGAGGGCGCCGACGAGGAAGGTGCCGGTGCTGATGTGACCGCCGGCGAGGAGGCCGCCGGGGCTGCTGCTGCGGAAGCCGGCGAGGGGTCGGGCGATCGTACTGACGACCCTGAGGCCGCAGGAGCGCCGGGCGCTGCACCGACCGCCGAACCCTCTGCCGCTTTTGCGGAGCCGGGCTCCGAGGAGCCCCAGTCCGGCGCCTATTTGAAGGCCGGTGACGACATCTTCATCAAGCTACCATGGGCGTCGATCTCCAGGGCGCCAGTCGAGGGGGAGACTTTTGACGAGCCTGAGGAGGAGCAGGTACTGCAGAAGCTGCTGTCACTCTACCGCACCCGGCAAGCCAAGCTGGCTTCCCGGGAAGCGCTTGTCGCGAAGGCGGGAGTTGACATGGAGAAGCGCGCGGAAGAGCTCCGGAGCCAAAATCAAGAAGCTCTCCGGTCCCTGGCGCAGGAGCGGGAGCGAGTCGACAAGGAGCGCACGACCTTTCTTCTCGAGAAGGCCGAGGCTGAGAAGGAACAAAGACTTGCTGCCGAGAAGCAGTCCGCGCAGGAAGGTGAGCTAGTGCAGCGGAAGGCCCACCTCGACAGCTACGAGGAAGAGCTCACCGAGCACGAGCGAGCACTTGGCGGGGCGCTCAAGGAGGAAAAGGATGCCGCGACAACTGCAGAGGCCGCCAAGAGGGAACTAGAGGAGAAGGTGGCGCGGCTGGAGGCCGAAATTGGGAAGAGCGGCGAGGAGATTGCCGCGCTTAAGCGTGAGCGCGAGAAGGATGCTGCCGCCCATGGTGAACTGCAAGGCCTTCTCGCTGAGATGGGCAAGGAGCTTAGCGCCGCCAAGGATTCCAAAGCAGATCTGGAGCTAAAGCTGGCCACGCTAACGCAGACGCTGGAGGCCGCCAAGGAGCGGGAGAAGACCTTGGCGGAGAAGGTGAAGGCTGATGCGGCGCTGCTGGAGAGCATTGCAGTTACCCAAAACTCGTTCAGAGACACGGTGGAGCACTAGACCAAGGGCCTGGTGAACACTGCCGCCGTCATCAACGAGGAGCTGGCGCAGCTGGGGATGGATGACTTTGGATATCCTTCCGACGAGAGCCTTCAACCCAGCGCCAAGCTCAGCTTATTCTTCAAGGGCGTGGCGACGGCACTCCAGCGGCTCCGGGAGAGGATCCCGAAGCAGCTGGCCGACGAGTCGCGCAAAATCTGCGCCGGGGTTCTCCAGAAGGTGCTGATGAAGGTAGCCTTCCGCAATCCAGGCCTCAGCTTCACCAACGTCCTCCGATCCTTGCCGCCTGACGCCGATCTGGACGCACTCAAGGACCTTGTCGCACCCATTGTGGACAAGGTGAGTGAGATCAAGCGAGTCGAGGGCGGGCGCGTAGATTAGGCTGCCCATTTCTTCTTTTCCCTTGTCGCTGCTAATCATGTTATGAAAACAGTCTGTTAGAGCTGCGACAAGTTATCTTTGTAATATAACTTTATTTCTGTTATCAATTGCAATGTTATTTCCTCTACTGGATTCCTCCCTTTGTATGTTTTCACCCTACGCTTCCAGGGAACTTGTCGGAGCAGGCGCCCGAGCCGCGAGCGCTGAGTGCGGAATTTCAGCAGCCTGCTGGCGGCGCAGCTTCCGACAAGAAACCTTGTCGTGACTAGATGCAGCACGCTTAAGCTGTTGAGCAGACTCGAAACAAAGTAAGGGCGCAACTAGCCACGAGTTGGTTCCTCTGCGCACAGGTTTTCCATACAAAGCAGGGTCGTTCGAGGAAGATAACTCAAAAATTTAAAGAAAGTGATTGCTCAAACTTTGGCAACTTAGCTTTTCTGTCATTTGCTTCCCAGCAAGGCAAGTCTTTGCTTGAACGACGGCTGGCTCATACCACAATCTTCTCCTTTCCCCCCGGCAAACTTGTGTGCGGGAGAACCTTCTTTTCCTTTAAAAGAAAAAGAAAGAAGAGAAAATAATAATATGGAGCTCTTCGGCTCGTTACTGCTTACCGGATGTAGGTGCTGCACAAAGTGTCAGATAATTGCATGCAAGAAAGGAACTAACGCATGAAATGGACAGGCTGTGCGGAGCACATAGGTTTTACTTATGCACGGGGTCTGTGCCCGGCTTTGTACAAAGGATTACATGCAACAGCGGCAAGACTTGTACAAAAAGTGGTTGCCGGAACGTGTTCTGGCAACCGCGCCTTATGGGAAAAACTTACGAAGATGTTCTATGTTCCAGGAGTTGCTCACTGGAATGCCATCTTCGGTTTCAAGGCGGACAGCGCCAGGCCTTGTGACTCGTCTCACCCGATAAGGGCCTTCCCACTTCGGCGTCAACTTGTTGGAATTCTTGGCGGACTGAACGCGCCGAAGAACAAGGTCGCCTTCCTCGAAGCTTCTGGCTTTAACTTTGCGGCTATGATAGCGGCACAAAGCTTGCTGGTATCGAGCAGCTCGTACAGCAGCCTGAAGACGATCTTCCTCAAGGAGCAGCGCGTCGTCTTGCCGCAGCTGTTCTTGCTCAAGCTCATCATAAGCGAGCACTCGAGGTGATCCGTATACGAGTTCCGTTGGGAGAACTGCCTCTGCTCCATAGACTAGAGCGAAAGGTGTCTGGCCAGTGGCTCGATTTGGCGTCGTTCTGATCGACCAAAGAACCACCAGCAGCTCCTCGATCCAGTTCCTTCCGCACCTGTGCAGCCTGTCGAAAGTTCTGGTCTTGAGCCCGCGCAGCACTTCAGCATTTGCCCTCTCTGCTTGACCGTTGCTTCTCGGATGAGCAACAGAAGCGAAGCAGACCTTGGCGCCAAGGTCTTAGACGTACTGCATGAAGGTGCGGCTCGTGAATTGCGTGCCGTTGTCGGTGATGATTCTGTTAGGGATCCCGAAACGGCAAACAATTGACCTGAAGAACTTGACTGCTGACTATGCTGTCACCTTCCTCACTGGCTGCACTTCCGGCCACTTTGTGAACTTGTCGATTGCGACGTACAAGTACTCAAAGCCCCCGACAGCTCGGGGGAAGGGGCCGAGGATATCGAGCCCCCAGACCGAAAATGGCCAGGATAAAGGGATTGTCTGGAGAGCTTGAGCTGGCTGGTGTATCTGTTTGGAGTGGAACTGGCACGCTTCACACTTGGTTACTTGTGCAGTTGCATCCTGGAGGGCTGTCGGCCAAAAGAAACCTTGCCGGAAAGCTTTGCCGGCAAGTGCTCTTGCGCCTATGTGGTGGCCACATATGCCTCCATGTATCTCAGCCAACAGCTTTTGTCCATCTTCCCGGCGAATACACTTCAATTTCACACCGTTGAGTCTTCTTCTGTACAGTATGCCATCGACAAACTAGTACATACTTGACTGCCGGGCTACTCTTTCCGCTTCTTCTTCCTCTTCTTCTGAAGGAAATGGACAATCTGTTGTCTCCATGCTGGAGCCTGTGGCTCGACAACAAGGACTAAAGGCACATCTGCTGCTGCGGGAACATCTGCTTCTACGGCAAGGACTTGCGGCCCTGCCGGAGCTTGATGTTCCCCGGCAAGCTTGCCGGAGCAAAACTTGTCGGGAGCGTCTGCTTCAACGGAACAAACCATAAGGCTTGCCGGAGCAGACTGCCCCTCAGCATCTGTGGTGTTGATCTTGGGGACTTTCTTGGCGGCGGCTTCGGGGAGCTCTGCCGGAAAGTAGTCACCATAAACCAACTTCCTCTTTTTGCTTTGTCCAGTTGATGGTGTTACGGATGGTTGAGTCAACTTAAGCACAAAGATCCCTGGTTCCACAGGCAACTTTAGTGCGGCACACTTTGACAGGCCATCAGCAATATCATTCTGAGCTCTTGGGATATGCTCCATTTGTAGGCCGTCAAAGTGCTCCTCTAGCTTCCTCACTTCATCGACATACGCTTCCATCAACGGACTCTGGTAGTTCTTGTTCACTTGTCGGACGACAAGCTGTGAGTCACCCCTGACAATGAGCTTCTTAATCCCAAGGTCTACTGCGATTCTGAGACCGGCAAGCAATCCTTCATACTCTGCAGTATTGTTGGTTGCTTGCTCTTTGGGAAAGTGCATCTGGACTACGTACTTGAGGTGCTCTCCGGTGGGTGCGACAAGCAACACACTTGCACCGGCGCCTTGCAGCGAGAAGGCACCATCAAAGTACATCAGCCACTCTTTGCTTGCCTCTTTGACGGGGATGCTCGTTTCTGGAATTTCTTCATCTGGGGTTGGCGTCCACTCTTCTATGAACTCTGCCAATGCTCCGCTTTGGATAGTTGAGGTGCTCTCAAACTTGAGGCCAAAGCTTGACAGTTCCAGTGCCCACTCGACAATCCTGCCTGTTGCTTCTGGATTTTGCAGTATCCTCTTCAGCGGAAAGCGAGTGACGACTGTGATCTCATGTGCTTGGAAGTAATGGCGCAGCTTTCTCGAGGCCATGAGGAGGCCGAAAAGCAACTTCTGCACACCAGAGTACCTTGATCTAGCCCCCTGCAGAAGGGAACTGACAAAGTAGACTGGGCGCTGCACCATTCTCCTTGGCATCTTATCATGCTCCTGCGCAAACTCATGTTTGTCGGGACCAGAGCTTGTCGGCGAAGCCCCCTGCTTGTCGTCGGATGGGCCTGCCGTGGTTGCCGGCTCATCATCCGCCTCCCTCTCCGCCACTAACGCAGCACTAACCACTTGATTGGTTGCCGCTATATACAGCAGCAACTTCTCTTACGGCTTAGGTGCGACAAGTGTTGGAGTGGAGGACAGGTATCTCTTCAAGTCCTGCAGCGCAGCCTCCGCTTCCGGAGTCCATTTCATTGGACCTGCCTTTTTCAAAATTTTGAAAAATGGCAGGGCGCGCTCAGCAGATCTAGAGATAAACCTGCTGAGAGCAGCCACGCAACCGGCAAAGCCTTCATACATCCTTGACGCGCTTTGGTGCTTCGATCTGCTCGATGGCTTTGATCTTGTCGGGATTGGCTTCAATTCCCCGCTGAGACACGAAGAACCCGAGAAGCTTGCCGGAAGGGACTCCAAACACGCACTTCTCGGGGTTAAGCTTGAGGTTGATCTTGCGCAGGTTTGCAAATGTCTCATCTAAATCTTGAATCAAGGTCGCTTTGTCCTTGCTCTTGACCACTATGTCATCCATGTAAGCTTCCACATTTCTGTGTATTTGTGGCTCAAAACCATGGTGAACTACCCTTGCGAATGTTGAACCAACATTCTTCAAACCGAAAGGCATCCGTACAAAGCAGTATGTGCCACACGGGGTGATAAATGCGGTTTTTTCTTCATCTTCTTCTGCCATGAAGATCTGATGATATCCTGAGTATGCATCAAGAAATGAAAGCAAATCACATCCGGCTGTGGAGTCAACAATCTGGTCAATACGCGGCAAGGGAAATGGGTCTTTGGGACAAGCTTTATTAACATCAGTGAAGTCAATACAAAGTCTCCATTTCCCGTTAGCCTTGCGCACAACAACAGGATTGGCCAACCACGTGGGATGGAGCACTCCTCTGACAAGGCCTGCTGCTTCCAACTTCTTGATTTCTTCTGCGATGAATTCTTGGCGCTCAACTGCCTGCTTCCTGACTCTCTGCTTGACGGGCCGCGCATGAGGACAGACGGCAAGGTGGTGCTCAATCACTTTCCTGGGAACACCGGGGATATCAGACGGTTGCCACGCAAACACGTCGACATTCGCCCGCAGGAAAGCAACGAGCGCGCTTTCCTATTTGGGGTCAAGAGTGGCGCTGATGGTAAAGGTACCACCAGTGCCATCTTCCTTAGCGGACACCTTCTTAGTCGCAGGTGGAGCTGCCATCGCCTTCTTGCACTTGCCGGTGGAGCTCGATGGTGCGTCCTCGACGGCAGCGCAGCACTCCGAAGAGGTGCGCTTGCCGGAGTGGGCATCAGAGCTTTTCTCGGACTTGGTCTTCTTCTTCCCCTCGGGAGCTTCAGCGGCAAGTGTCCTCCGTTTTGCTGCAGCTGCTGCTTCCCGGTAGATCTTGTCGGCACAGATAAGAGCATCCTTCTTGTCGCCAGGGACAGAGATGACACTTATTGGGCCTGGCATTTTCAGCACGTTGTACGCATAGTGAGAGGCTGCCATAAACTTGGCGAGTGTCGGACGGCCAAGGATTCGATTATAAGGTAATGGAATGTCGGCAACGTCAAATGTGACCCTCTCAGTCCTGAAGTTCAGCTCACTGCCAAATGTTACCGGCAACGTGATCTTTCCCTTTGGCTTGCTCCTTCCCGGGTTAATTCCTTGAAACGTGCCGGTCTCTTCGAGCTCGCTGTCAGGGATCTGGAGCTTCTGGAGCAGCGCGGAGGAGATCAGGTTCAAGCCGGCCCCGCCGTCAACTAGCATCTTAGTGACCTTGAGGTTGCGGATTGTTGGTGAAACCAACATCGGCAAGCACCCGACCGCAATTATGCGATCCGGGTGGTCCTCAATATCAAGGATGATAGGCGTGCCGGACCATTTCAGAGGCTTGCGTGACTCAACGGGTGGTTCTGCTGCATTAACTTCCCGCACCCACTGCTTGAGCTGGCGGTGCGAGGCATGCAGAGAAGCACCACCGTCAACGCACAGGACCTCTGTGGCTTTCTGGAACTCCTGCTCATCAGTCTCCTCATCATCCATATCTTCATCGTCGCCGTCATCTTCATCCTTGCCGCGGCCGCGAGGAGGTCTGTCTCCTTGCCGCTGCTTGGCCTTGCCGTGGCGTCCCCCTCGGCCGGGACGTTTCTTGTGGGATCCACCAGCTCCTTCCTGGGCCTTCTCCTTGTCGCGCCGCTCGTATTCAGCTTTCTGTTGCTCAACAAGCTGCTCGACCCTCTTGCAGTTCTGAAGATCATGGCCCTTGGTGCGGTGAATCTTGCAATACTGCTTGTTGATGCCGTCCTGCTTGTCGGCGACCGCCACCTCCGCGGCAACCTCCTTGCCGGAGTCACCAGCTTTGGCTTCCTTGGCGCCGCCACCATTGCCGGACTGCTCAACAACTAGCACTCTTTGCCTTTCCTCCTTCTGTTGTTCCGTCGCCGGTTTTTCCTTATCGGGGCAGCATCTTCACTGTCAGATTCTCCTGCTCCTATATTTTCTCCGAGGAGTCTCCTCCCTTCCTCAGCACGCGCGCACTTGTCGGCCAGTGCATATAACTCACTGACGTCCCTGATCTTGCACATAGCCATTTCCTCCCGCATCCTGCGGTTCCACACGTTCTGATGGAACACGCTGATCACCGCGGCAGGGTGGACGTCTGGGATGTTGTGCTGCACACTACTGAATCTTTGGATGTACTTGCGCAAAGGTTCTCCTTCCTTCTGGGCGAGCAGATGAAGATCACTCTCCTGGCCATGAGGCTTGTGTCCGCCTGTAAAGGCGCCGACAAACTGATGGCACAGATCAGCCCAAGAGGATATGGAGTTGTCCGGCAAGTGCATGAGCCAGGATCTGACATTGGGCTTGAGCACCAGCGGGAAGTAGTTGGCAAGGATCTTGTCATCTCGTCCCCCGGCAGCTTGCACCGCAATGGTGTAGATGCTGAGGAACTCTGACGGATGCGTCTTGCCGTCATACTTCTCCGGTACGTCTGGCTTGAAGTTCTTTGTGCTGGGCCACTGGACTTGCCGCAGCTCATGAGTGAACGCAGGACAACGTACCGCGTACGGCAGATCGCCTGGTTCCCATGGTGCATGCATGTCAATAGAGGGCCCAGCGCGCTTGTCGGATTGACGTCGCGCTTCTCTTTGGCGCTCGATGCGGGTTCGAGCATCTTCTTGTTGTCGATCATGAAGAACTTGGCGCTGATCGCGACGAACTCGTGGATCCGACGATGTAGTGGAGTCGCTGTCAAGGTGGATCCGGCGAGTCAGCGATCTTGGCCTTCGGGGTGGTGATTGCATGGTAGTTGCACCTCTGCCCGTTTCGTCGCCACCGGCTCGCGTCTGGCGGTCCTGCCGCGGCGGCGACGCGCTCGGCCGCCGTGGAGTGTCGCCGTTGGCGTAGCCGATGAGACTCTGGATGGTGGCCCTCCATTCGTCGATCTTGTCCGACGTTGGAGGGTAATCTAGGAGAAGTTGAGCTCGCGCCAAAGCTTCTGCTGGCGTGGTGGGTGGCAGTGGCGGACGGCGCGAGGAGCGGGACGTGCTCGAACTTCTAACTATGTTAGAAGTAGCAGTATCCCGTCCAGGCGACCGTGCCCCGCTCGTGCCAGCATGCTGGCGTGCATGCTGGTCTTGAGCACCCCGAGATCCACCAGCTTGGCCTTGGTCTAACATGCGCATGGTGCTGCGAGCGCCATGATGCTGTTGATCTTGCGCCTCTTGAGAGTGGCGTGGAACATGTACAGTCGCCGAGGTTTGTGCAGCCTTGTCCTTGGACTTGGCAGCACTGTGAGCACCCTCATCGACGGCTGTTCTTCCGCCGGCGTCCACTCCACCACCCGTTTGCTCCAACGGTGGCGGAAACGACGTGGACGGAGCGGCTGCGCCGAAGTCTTCTTCTTCGGTGGCATGTTGATGAAGGGAATAAGGATCTAGCTCGTGTGAACGCCGGATCAGGTTCACACAATCTCGACGCCCCTACCTGGCGCACCAAAGATGTCGGGGAAACTGATCCTCGAACACCTATGGGGCCGGCGGACCGGGCCCCTTTCGGTTCGGCGGGGGGCGGAGATCGCACGAAGAGCAGATCGAGGCGTGGCACACGAGCAGTTTACCCAGCTTCGGAGCTCTCCGGAGAGATAACACTCCTACTGCTGCTTGTCTGGTTGTATTATCTGGTGTTCTTGTTCTCCAAAGCGAGAGTGTGATGTTCTCTGGGCTACGGATGGATCGAAGCAAACTGTCTGAGGCCTCGAACCTATCAGCCGAATCCCCCCTACATTGCGCATGGGCCTCCTTTTATACGCTAAAGGGATCACCGACAGGTGGCAACGCAGAGGAGGGTAAAAACGTAAAAAGCGAGGTAGTTGATACAGTTGCTTGTACAGTGAACCCTACCTAACTCTGACGGCAGGGGACAAGGGCATTAAATGCCCGTCTGAGTCGCCCGAACAGTGCAGAAAAGGACCGTTAGGGGCGCCACCGTTCGCCACGATGGCGATCTTGTCAGCTTCGCATGCCACTGCGCACCACTGGCTGCACAGCCTCCCGCCACGCACGCCCGGAGAGGCCCCCAGAGCGACACGTTGGTGGATGCGCTGGAACGTGGACGCAGAGTGGCCGCCTGCCGCGGCAAGCGCCTTGCCGCTGTTGTTATCTTGTCGGGTCCGGAAGCTTGTCGCTCACCGGGCTTCGAGGTACCTTGGTTTGTCTTCCCGGCAAGATCCTCTTGCCGGGGCCTTGTTGCCTTGCCGGAGCGCATGGCGTGTCGCGGCAAGTTCATTGGAGCGCCTTGGTTGGCTTTCCTGGCAAGCTCCCCTTGACGGGGTCTTGTCTCCTTAGCTTAAATACTTTGTTCTTGGATGGCTCCAAGGGAACCTTGGGGGATCTTGGCGATCACCCGGCAAGCCTTTGCCGCGGGGTGCTGCAACTGCCCGTGCACAAGTTCGGGGTACTAGGGTACCCCTAATCTAGTACACTGACAATTGGGCATGTGCAAATGTAGATTGGGTTGTTTATATTGGGTACAACTGCGAGTGGGAACTTGTGAATGTGTACACTCATCACCGGGTTCCAATTCAAAACATCTTAGCAGACTGCCCAGAGGTTGAGCACACCGGTATTGTACGCACATTCAAATACGATCATGGTGACTGTCTTCTATGGAAGATAGCAATTTGTCGAGTTCCCAACCTCTCTTGGAATTACAAGAACTATGAAGTTGTTGCTATCTTAGACAAGCTTGTTGCCGTCCTTTGTGGTTCGACTCGATGGATATTGCTCAAACATCGGTTTCTATACACAGATGTGTACTGTGATGCAATTCAATACGAGGGTCTTGTGTTTGCTTCCACCACTCATGGCACTGTTTTTGCATGGGATCCTCATAGTTTTGGTACGTTTGTCTTCCACCAGAATTATAATTGTTTCATCCACATGCGTGCGGGTTAGCAAGTTTCCCTTTACTAATTAACCTTCTTCTTGTGTTTCCAAGGTCCTATGAACATTACATCACCTATAATTGAAAATTTTTATAACCAAGGGGGAGATGACGATGGTGATGATCACGAGCATGAGGACGAGCAGAACTTATATACTCAGTGGTGCCTAGCAACTAATTCCTATGGATCACCTCTTCTTGTCTGTATACAGCGACTGAGTTTGTTACTACTGAGGGAGCACGTGTTGTCTCCCATGGTCGCACTCTCTGGACCAATTCCAACACTCGTTGCATGGTATTCGGGATGGATACTATTGTGCTAGCGCCAACACCTTCTCCCTGGTACACAATTAATAGTCTTGGAGAAAACTCGCTCTTCCTTGGACAAAACTATCCGATGATGGAGAAAGGCGATCCAACTGCTGTTGACACAATGTTACTAGTACCATTTATGAGAAGCAACTGTATCTATACCTCGGACATTTGGGTGGTTCCCTACCCTGGTACTGATATAGTAGGCCGCTTCAGCCTGGATGATTAGTCCTGAGTTGGTCTTGAGATTGACAATAGATGGCTCGTCCCAGAGAATCACTTGTGGTTCAAAGCAAGCGTTTCCAACGCTGAGGATTGGTTGAGTTGAAGTTCGTTTCATTGCTTGTTATTTGTTGTGTGATGAAAACTTTAGTATTTATAATGTATCCTCGTTGTCTATGTGGGTTGATGACCTGTTGTATGTAATAAAATGATATGCCGGTGATAAACTTACTAAATTTATGAATGGCTTTCGAGTCGCTTCTCTGAGTGAGTGGTGCAACGAGGCAAAAATATATTTTCTGAATACATAATTGTATGTGCACTGCAATAGGTTATCGGATGAGGCCAATCAACAATAGTAGTACACTATTTGTACTAGCTTCACATGCTTCGCGCGTTGGGCGGGTGTTTTTACTGTAGCCATATGTTAATGTGTTCGCTGTATGTAACCAGCACCTCCAATCCTCGATACTAGTACTATATAAGTAGTAGGAGTAGTAGGGTGGCATGGGCCAGAACAAGCATTCACGTCCAAGAGTACGGCACACGCCACCAGCACGACATCCATCTGACACCATATTTCTTGGAGTCCGTGCTAGAGCAATCTCTTCAACCTCGTCATTTCTCTAACTTCAACCATCGCATGACGGGCAAGGTGGGGGTTTGCCGATAGTAGGTTTCCTCAACTGCGGTCCCACTTGTAAGGACAAATCCAACGCATGACCCCAAACGGACCTCCATTTTGCACGAACTCCAATGATAATTTTGACTAGAAAAGCAAGACCAAAGAAAACAAGAACCACAAGAATACATTTTAGAAGATATCCAACTTCCATAACTGCTCTTGTAAGTTGGATTAGTGCCTTCTCGATGCATTCATTGTTGATCTGTGGAGAGGCTCGATCTTGCGTGCTTCTTTCTTCTTCGAGTGTAAAGAAGTAGACGTTGCTTCCTCGCATCTAGTCTCATGTCTAGCCTCCATTCTAGTATGAGTATCAACAAGTGCACTAGTCTCATCTCTAGCCTCTATGCTAGCTAAAAGTGCTAGAACATCTACTAAATTGCGCTCTATAAATATATCGATGTACTCTTCTTCCCAATACCAAAACTTGCATCCATTGAATTAGACAATAAATTTTTTAAGTTAGCACAACTAGTCTAATCTGAGAGCACAACCAAAGATTTTGTCGGGTTCTTCCTCCTTTTGCCGACACGTGGGACATCCAGCATCCAGCTCATGTCATGCCAGAAAATAGAGTGGTAGTTGAAGCCACGTGATGTGCATCTTGGGTTAAACTGTAAATAGAACCTTACTACTCTTGAGTAACTCAAAAGCGGCCACCGAAGATCTTTATTGGATTTGTTTTTCATCACCAGCACGTCGAGGTGAAAGATGTGCAGGTTCAGTGGGTTCTCTTGCATTTTCAGTGACATGTGGGACTGCATATGAGCAAACAGACGATGGGCTCCGTGCGTCCGTTGGCTGGCTGAGAAGAGAGATAGAGGAGGGCTGAGCACGGACTCCAGAAATTTGTTCTACGTAACCAGCACCTTGATATTCGCGTGTGGTTGTTTCTAGAACAAAAAAAGGAGGTACCTCTACTTATGTTACCCCCACTACGCCTAGACTAAGGTTGGTAGGTGACCTTGCGCTTGGCTCTTCGCCTCTTCCGGAAGTCGATGGTTCTACAGTAGTACTTCTGGCAATCTGACACCAAATGAACTGCTGCACGTCCACCGCTTGTAAGCAAAAGTTTCTCCTCGTGCTGCGAGCCACCACGCACGCATTGGCGAGGGAGAAGGCATAATCAAGCTTCTCATCATTCTGCGAGTTGACGGGACACATCAAAGTTATTTAGTACGTACTCTCTCCCAAAAAGGGCTGACCATGTCATTGCTACCATTCCGTGCTCCGTCGTTGAGTACGTGCACTATTCACGTGCCATCGAGGAGAAAAAAATATTGCATAGGTGCCATTGAAGTGCACGACTCACTTACGCACTGCTTATCTGATTATCTCCATTTTCTTGCATGACACGTGTGATACGTCTCCAACGTATCTATAATTTTTGATTGGTCCATGCTATTATATTACCCCTTTTGGATGTTTATGGGCTTTATTCTACACATTTATATCATTTTTGGGACTAACCTACTAATCGGAGGCCCCGCCCATATTGCTGTTCTATTTGCCTATTTCAGTATTTCGAAGAAAAGGAATATCAAATGGAGTCCAAATGGAATCAAAACTTCGGGAGCGTTATTTTTGGAACAAATCTGATCCGGAGAGCCTGGAGTGCAAGTCAAGAAAGCTCCGAGGGCCCCACGAGATAGGAGGGCGCGCCCCCCCTGTAGGGCGCGCCCCTTGTCTCATGGGCCCCTCGGGCGTCCATCGACATACTTCTTTCAACTATATATATCCACGGACCCCGAAAACATCCAGGAGCACCACGAAACACAATTTCCACCGCCGTAACCTTCTGTATCCACGAGATCCAAACTTGGAGCCTTCGCCGGCACTCTGCCGGAGGGGGAATCGATCACGGAGGGCTTCTACATCAACACCATAGCCTCTCCGATTAGTTGTGAGTAGTTTACCACAGACCTACGGGTCCATAGTTATTAGCTAGATGGCTTCTTCTCTCCTTTTGGATCTCAATAAAATGTTCTCCCCCTCTCTTGTGGAGATCTATTCGATGTAATCTCTTTTTGCGGTGTGTTTATCGAGATCCGATGAATTGTGGGTTTATGCTCAAGTTTTTCGATGAATAATATTGGAATCTTCTCTGAATTTTTTTATGTATGATTGAGTTATCTTTGCAAGTCTCTTCGAATTATCAGTTTGGTTTGGCCTACTAGATTGATCTTTCTTGCCATGGGAGAAGTGTTTAGCTTTGGGTTCAATCTTGCGGTGATCTTACCCAGTGATAGAAAGGGTTGCAAGACACGTATTGTATTGTTGCCATCGAGGATAACAAGATGGGGTTTATATCATATTGCATGTGTTTATCCCTCTACATCATGTCATCTTGCTTAAGAAGTTACTCTGTTCTTATGAACTTAATACTCTAGATGCAGGCAGGAGTCGGTCGATGTGTGCAGTAATAGTAGTAGATGCAGGCAGGAGTCGGTCTACTTGTTATGGACGTGATGCCTATAGACATGATTATGCCTAGATAACGTCATAATTATTCGCTTTTCTATCAATTGCTCGACAATAATTTGTTCACCCACCGTAATACTTATGCTCTCGAGAGAAGCCTCTAGTGAAACCTATGCCCCCCGGGTCTATCTCTTATCATATTTGCTTTCAATTTACTTTTATTTGCATCTTTACTTTCTTGCATCTATATTATAAAATACCAAAAATATATTTATCATATCATACTATCTCTATCAGATCTCACTTTTGTAAGTGATCGTGAAGGGATTGACAACCCCTTTATTGCGTTGGTTGCGAGTTCTTAGTTTGCTTGTGTAGGTTCGTGGGACTTTTGAGGAGCCTCCTACTGGATTGATACCTTGGTTCTCAAAACTGAGGGAAATACTTACGCTACACTTTGCTGCATCACCCTCTCCTCTTCGGGGAAAACCACCGCTAGCTCAAGACGTAGCAAGAAGCATTTCTGGCGCCGTTGCCGGGGAGGTCTTCGCTCAAGTCAAGACATACCAAGTACCCATCACAAACCCATCTCCCTCACATTTACATTATTTGCCTCTCTTTTTCCTCTCCCCCCACTTCACCCTTGCCGTTTTATTCGCCCTCTCTTTCCCAACCTCCTCATCTCTTTTCCGTTTGCCTTCCCTTTGCCATGGCCGAGTCAAAAAGAACTAAGGGTTTTCTCCTGAGCTCTAGTGCCTTGGACAACCCATCTATCCTCGCTAAGCTCATGAACAATGACACTATAAGACCCACCGGGGTCTCCAATAAGAGCTTGAACAATTTTGATGAGGACGACTCTGGAATTTTTGTTATTTACTTGATGAGTCTTTAAAAGATGCTTGGGATAGGTTATTAAGAATTCGGGCTAGCTATGTGCCACATTATCAAATTGAAGATTACTTAAAAAGTTTTTATGTGGGCTTGCCAGCTTCTTTTAAACAAGTTTTAGATTCTATTTTTGAAGGAAGTTTTCTTGAAAGGGATGCTATACATACTTATGAAAAGATGAAAACCATATTTGGGCACCCTTTGAATGATAAGGTTGAATCAACTACTCTCTTGTGCTTTTATCAAAATGAAATTATTAAAGAGATGAAGTCTAGTTTGGAGGCAAACTTCCGTAACGTGCTTAATCTTACTTCTTCCATTAATGGCCATGTGATTACTTTGAATAGTAGATTGAATGCCATAGAAAGGAGATCCCCCTCATCAAGTTCCAAAGATGGCACGAGTTAGATCTATCCTTGCATTTATGCCTAGCTAGGGGCGTTAAACGATAACGCTAGTTGGGAGGCAACCCAATTTTTCTTTATGTTTTTGTTTTTGCTCCTGTTTAGGAATAAATCTTGAATCTACTCTCTGTTTAGATGTGTTTTTATCTTTTAATTAGTGTTTGTGCCAAGTAGAACCTATAGGATAAACTATGATGATAGTTGATTTGATTCTGCTCAAAAACAGAAACTTTGCGCTCACGAGAAAAAAAGCAATAAATCACAGAAACGTGATTTTGCATTGATTCTTTTTGGTGCTGATCAATAGATAAATTTTCCAGTACTTCCTATTTTGGTAGGATTTTTATAGTTACATAAGTTTGCGTTAGTTACAGATTGCTACAGACTATTCTGTTTTTGACAGATTCTGTTTTTCGTGTGTTGTTTGCTTATTTCAATGCATCTATGGCTAGTAAATTAGTTTATGAACCATAAGGAAGTTGGAATACAGTAGGTTTAACACCAAAAAAAATAAAGAATGAGTTCATTGCAGTACCTTATGTGGTGGTTTAGTTTTCTTTCACTAACGGAGCTTATAAGATTTCCTGTTGAGTTTTGTGTTGTGCAGTGTTCATGTTTTGGGTAAAGCCTTTATGGACTATGGAATAAAGGGTTGCAAGAGCCTAAGCTTGGGGATGTCCATGGCACCCCAAGATATTCAAGAGTAGACGAAAGCCTAAGCTTGGGGATGCCCCGGGAAGGCATCCCCTCTTTCGTCTTTGTTCATTGGTAACTTTACTTGGAGCTATATTTTTATTCGGCACATGATATGTGTTTTGCTTGGAGCGTCGTGTATTATATTGGTCTTTGCTTGTTAGTTTACCACAATCATCCTTGCTGTAACACACCTTTTGGGAGAAGCCTATTTGATTAGAATTTGCTAGAATACTCTATGTGCTTCACTTATATCTTTTGAGCTTGATAGTTTTTGCTCTAGTGCTTCACTTATATCTTTTAGAGCACGACGGTGGTGTCTCAATTTTGAAGAAATTGCTAGTCTCTCGTGCTTCACTTATATCATTTTGGGAGTCTTTTAGAACAGCATGGTATTTGCTATTATCACAAAGTTGGTCCTAGATGATGAGCATACAAGTTGGGTATAATAAAAACTATCATAGGAAGTGAATTGGATGCTATGATCAACTTGATACTTGATAATTGTTTTGAGATATGGAGATAGTGATATTAAAGTTATGCTAGTTGGGTGATTATGAATTTAAAGAATTCTTGTGTTGAAGTTTGTGATTCCCGTAGCATGCACGTATGGTGAACCGCTTTGTGATGAAGTTGGAGCACAATTTTATTTATTGATTGTCTTCCTTATGAGTGGCGATCGGGGACGAGCGATGGTCTTTTCCTACCAATCTATATCCCTAGGAGCATGCGCGTAGTGCTTTGATTTTTTATGACTTCTAAATTTTTGCAATAAGTATATGAGTTGTTTTGATTAATGTTGAGTCCATGGATTATACGCACCCTTTCACCCTTCCACCATTGCTAGCCTCTCTTGTGCCGCGCAATTTTCGCCGGTACCATACACCTACCATACTCCTTCCTCAAAACATCCACCATACCTACGTATTATGCCATTTCCATAGCCATTCTAAGATATATTGCCATGTAACTTTCCACCGTTCCGTTCATATGACACACATTACTTTTGTCATATTGCTCTTTGCATGATCATGTAGTTGACATCGTATTTGTGGCAAGGCCACCTTCATAATTTTCATACGTGTCGCTCTTGAGTCATTGCATATCCCGGTACACCGCCGGAGGCATTCATATAGAGTCATATTTTGTTCTAGCTTTGAGTTGTAAATCCATAAAAGTGTGATGATCTTCATTATTAGAGCATTGTCCTCGCGAGGAAAGGATGATGAAGGCTATGATTCCCCCACAAGTCGGGATGAGACTTCGTACTTTACAAAAAAAAGGAAAAAAGAGAAAAAAAGAGAAAGGCCAAAAATAAAAAAAAGAAAAAGGCCAAAGAAAGAAAAAAAGAAGAGAAAGAGAAAAAGAAAACAACAAAAATGAGAGAAAAAGAGAGAAGGGACAATGCTACTATCTCCTTTTCCAAACATGTGCTTCAAAATAGCACCATGATCTTCATGATAGAGAGTCTCATATGTTGTCACTTTCATATAGTAGTGGGAATTTTTGATTATAGAACTTGGCTTGTATATTCCAATGATGGGCTTCCTCAAAAGTGCCCTAGGTCTTCGTGAGCAAGCGAGTTGGATGCACACCCACTTAGTTTCTTTTGTTGAGCTTTCATATATTTATAGCTCTAGTGCATCCGTTGCATGGCAATCCCTACTCACTCACATTGATATCTATTAATGGGCATTTCCATAGTCCGTTGATACGCCTAGTTGATGTGAGACTATCTTCTCCTTTTTGTCTTCTCCACAACCACCATTCTATTCCACATATAGTGCTATGTCCATGGCTCACACTCATGTTGAAAGTTGAAAGAGTTTGAGATTATTAAAGTATGAAACAATTGCTTGGCTTGTCATCGGGGTTGTGCATGATTAAATACTTTGTGTGATGAAGATAGAGCAACAACCAGACTATATGATTTTGTAGGGATAACTTTCTTTAGCCATGTTATTTTGAGAAGACATGATTACCTTGATTAGTATGCTTGAAGTATTACTATTTCTTATGTCTTTATGAACTTTTATTTTGTATTCATTTGGATCTGAATATTCATGCCACAATGAAAGAAAATTACATTATGAATTATGCTAGGTAGCATTCCACATCAAAAATTCTCTTTTTATCATTTACCTACTCGAGCACGAGCAGAAATTAAGCTTGGGGATGCTTGATACATCTCCAATGTATCTATAATTTTTTATTGTTCCATGCTATTATATTACCCATTTTTGATGTTTATGGGCTTTATTCTACACATTTATATCATTTTTGGGACTAACCTACTAATCGGAGGCCCAGCCCATATTGCTTTTTTTGCCTATTTCAGTATTTCGAAGAAAAGGAATATCAAACGGAGTCCAAATGGAATGAAACCTTTGGGAGTGTTATTTTTGGAAGAAATCTGATCCGGAGAGCCGGGAGTGCAAGTCAAGAAAGCTCCGAGGGCCCCATGAGATAGGAGGGCGCCCCCCTCCCTTGTAGGGCGCGCCCTTGTCTCGTGGGCCCCTCGGGCGTCCGCCAACGTACTTCTTCCTCCTATATATATCCACGGACCCCGAAAACATCCAGGAGCACCACGAAACACAATTTCCACCGCCGTAACCTTCTGTATTCGCGAGATCCCATCTTGGAGCCTTCGCCGGCACTCTGCCGGAGGGGGAATCGATCACGGAGGGCTTCTACATCAACACCATAGCCTCTTCGATGAGTTGTGAGTAGTTTACCACAGACCTACGGGTCCATAGTTATTAGCTAGATGGCTTCTTCTCTCTTTTTGGATCTCAATACAATGTTCTCCCCCTCTCTTGTGGAGATCTATTCGATGTAATCTCTTTTTGTGGTGTGTTTGTTGAGATCCGATGAATTGTGGGTTTATGATCAAGTTTTTTTATGAATAATATTGGAATCTTCTCTGAATTCTTTTATGTATGATTGAGTTATCTTTGCAAGTCTCTTCGAATTATCAGTTTGGTTTGGCCTACTAGATTGATTTTTCCTGCCATGGGAGAAGTGTTTACCTTTGGGTTCAATCTTGCGGTGATCTTACCCATTGACAGAAAGGGTTGCAAGACATGTATTGTATTGTTGCCGTCGAGGATAACAAGATGGGGTTTAATGATATTGCATGTGTTTATCCCTCTACATCATGTCATCTTGCTTAAGGCGTTACTCTGTTGTTATGAACTTAATACTCTAGATGCAGGCAGGAGTCGGTCGATGTGTGGAGTAATAGTAGTAGATGCAGGTAGGAGTCGGTCTACTTGTTATGGACGTGATGCCTATATACATGATCATGCCTAGATAACGTCATAATTATTCGCTTTTCTATCAATTGCTCGACAGTAATTTGTTCACCCACCGTAATACTTATGCTCTCGAGAGAAGCCTCTAGTGAAACCTATGGCCCCCGGGTCTATCTCTTATCATATTTGCTTTCTATTTACTTTTATTTGCATATTTACTTTCTTGCATCTATATTAGAAAATACCAAAAATATATTTACCTTATCATACTATCTCTATCAGATCTCACTTTCTTAAGTGACCATGAAGGGATTGACAACCCCTTTATTGTGTTGGTTGCGAGTTCTCAGTTTGTTTGTGTAGGTGCGTGGGACTTTTGAGGAGCCTCCTACTGGATTGATACCTTGGTTCTCAAAACTGAGGGAAATACTTATGCAACACTTTGCTGCATCACCCTCTCCTCTTCTGGAAAAACCAACGCTAGCTCAAGACGTAGAAAGAAGTATTTCTGGCACCATTGCCGGGGAGGTCTTCTCTCAAGTCAAGACATACCAAGTACCCATCACAAACCCATCTCCCTCACATTTACATTATTTGCCTCTCTTTTTCCTCTCCCCCCACTTCACCCTTGCCGTTTTATTCGCCCTCTCTTTCCCAACCTCCTCATCTCTTTTCCGTTTGCCTTACCTTTTCCATGGCCGAGTCAAAAAGAACTAAGGGTTTTCTCCTGAGCTCTAGTGCCTTGGACAACCCATCTATCCTCTCTAAGCTCATGAACAATGACACTATAAGACCCACCGGGGTCTCCAATGAGAGCTTGAACAATTTTGATGAGGACGACTCTGGAATTTTTCGTTATTTACTTGATGAGTCTTTAAAAGATGCTTGGGATAGGTTATTAAGAATTCGGGCTAGCTATGTGCCACATTATCAAATTGAAGATTACTTAAATAGTTTTTATATGGGCTTGTCGGCTTCTTTTAAACAAGTTTTAGATTCTATTTTTGAAGGAAGTTTTCTTGAAAGGGATGCTATAGATACTTATGAAAAGATGAAAACCATATTTGGGCACCCTTTGAATGATAAGGTTGAATCAACTACTCTCTTGTGCTTTTATCAAAATGAAATTATTAAAGAGATGAAGTCTAGTTTGGAGGCAAACTTCCGTAATGTGCTTAATCTTACTTCTTCCATTAATGGCCATGTGCTTACTTTGAATAGTAGATTGAATGCCATAGAAAGGATATCCCCCTCATGAAGTGCCAAAGATGGCACGAGTTTGATCTATCCTTGCTTTTATGCCTAGCTAGGGGCATTAAACGATAGCGCTAGTTGGGAGGCAACCCAATTTTTCTTTATGTTTTTTGTTTTTGCTCCTGTTTAGGAATAAATCTTCCATCTACTCTCTGTTTAGATGTGTTTTTATCTTTTAATTAGTGTTTGTGCCAAGTAGAACCTATAGGATAAACTAGGATGATAGTTGATTTGATTCTGCTGAAAAACAGAAACTTTGCACTCACGAGAAACAAATCAATAAATCACAGAAACGTGATTTTGCATTGATTCTTTTTGCTTCTGATCAATAGACAAATTTTACAGTACGTCCTATTTTTGTAGGATTTTTAGAGTTCCAGAAGTTTGCGTTAGTTACAGATTGCTACAGACTGTTCTGTTTTTGACAGATTCTGTTTTTTGTGTGTTGTTTGCTTATTTCAATGCATCTATGGCTAGTAAATTAGTTTATGAACCATAAGGAAGTTGGAATACAGTATGTTTAACAAAAAAGTAAATAAAGAATTAGTTCATTGCAATACCTTATGTGGCGGTTTTGTTTTCTTTCACTAACGGAGCTTATAAGATTTCCTGTTGAGTTTTGTGTTGTGAAGTTTTCATGTTTTTGGTAAAGCCTTTATGGACTATGGAATAAAGGGTGGCAAGAGCCTAAGCCTGGGGATGCCCATGGAACCCCAAGATATTCAAGAGTAGTGAAAAGCCTAAGCTTGGGGATGCCCCGGGAAGGCATCCCCTCTATCGTCTTTGTTCATTGGTAACTTTACTTGGAGCTATATTTTTATTCGGCACATGATATGTGTTTTGCTTGGAGCGTCGTGAATTATATTGGTCTTTGCTTGTTAGTTTACCACAATCATCCTTGCTGTAACACACCTTTTGGGAGAAGCCTATTTGATTAGAATTTGCTAGAATACTCTATGTGCTTGACTTATATCTTTTGGGCTTGATAGTTTTTCCTCTAGTGCTTCACTTATATCTTTTAGAGCACGACGGTGGTGTCTCAATTTTGAAGAAATTGCTAGTCTCTCATGCTTCACTTATATCACTTAGAGAGTCTTTTAGAACAGCATGGTATTTGCTATTATCACAAAGTTGGTCCTAGAATGATGAGCATACAAGTTGGGTATAATAAAAACTATCACAGGAAGTGAATTGGATGCTTTGATCAACTTGATACTTGATAATTGTTTTGCGATATGGAGGTAGTGATATTAAAGTTATGCTAGTTGGGTGATTATGAATTTAAAGAATGCTTGTGTTGAAGTTTGTGATTCCCGTAGCATGCACGTATGGTGAACCGCTTCGTGATGAAGTTGGAGCACAATTTTATTTATTGGTTCTCTTCCTTATGAGTGGCGATCGGGGACGAGCGATGGACTTTTCCTACCAATCTATCCCCCTAGGAGCATGCGTGTAGTGCTTTGATTTTTGATGACTTCAAAATTTTTGCAATAAGTATATGAGTTGTTTTGATTAATGTTGAGTCCATGGATTATACGCACCCTTTCACCCTTCCACCATTGCTAGCCTCTCTTGTGCCGCGAAATTTTCACCGGTACCATACACCCACCATACTCCTTCCTCAAAACAGCCACCATACCTACCTATTATGGCATTTCCATAGACATTCCGAGATATATTGCCATGTAACTTTCCACCGTTCCGTTCATATGACACACATTACTTTTGTCATATTGCTCTTTGCATGATCATGTAGTTGACATCGTATTTGTGGCAAGGCCACCTTCATAATTTTCATACGTGTCGCTCTTGAATTATTGCATATCCCGGTACACCGCCGGAGGCATTCATATAGAGTCATATTTTGTTCTAGCTTTGAGTTGTAAATCCATAAAAGTGTGATGATCTTCATTATTAGAGCATTGTCCTCGCGAGGAAAGGATGATGAAGGCTATGATTCCCCCACAAGTCGGGATGACACTTCGGACTTCACAAAAAAAGGGTGAAAAAAAGAGAAAGGCCAAAAAAGAGAAAAAGGACAAAAAAGAAAAAAAAGAGAAAAAGAAAAAGAAAAGAAAAAAAATAAAATGAGAGAAAAAGAGAGAAGGGACAATGCTACTATCTCTTTTTCCACACTTGTGCTTCAAAATAGCAACATAATCTTCATGATAGAGAGTCTCATATGTTGTCACTTTCATATACTAGTGGGAATTTTTCATTATAGAACCTGGCTTGTATATTCCAATGATGGGCTTCCTCAAAAGTGCCCTAGGTCTTCGTGAGAAAGCGAGTTGGATGCACACCCACTTAGTTTCTTTTGTTGAGCTTTCCTATATTTATAGCTCTAGTGCATCCGTTGCATGGAAATCCATACTCACTCACATTGATATCTATTAATGGGCTTCTCCATAGTCCATTGATACGCCTAGTTGATGTGAGACTATCTTCTCCTTTTTGTCTTCTCCACAACCACCATTCTATTCCACATATAGTGCTATGTCCATGGCTCACGCTCATGTATTGCGTGAAAGTTGAAAGAGTTTGAGATTATTAAAGTATGAAACAATTGCTTGGCTTGTCATCGGGGTTGTGCATGATTAAATACTTTGTGTGATGAACATAGAGCAACAGCCAGACTATATGATTTTGTAGGGATAACTTTCTTTAGCCATGTTGTTTTGAGAAGACATGATTACCTTGATTAGTATGCTTGAAGTATTACTATTTCTTATGTCTTTATGAACTTTAATTTTGTATTCATTTGGATCTGAACATTCATGCCACAAAGAAAGAAAATTACATTATGAATTATGCTAGGTAGCATTCCACATCAAAAATTCCCTTTTTATCATTTACCTACTCGAGGACGAGCAGGAATTAAGCTTGGGGATGCTTGATACGTCTCCAATGTATCTATAATTTTTGATTGTTCCATGCTATTATATTACCCCTTTTGGATGTTTATGGGCTTTATTCTACACATTTATATCATTTTTGGGACTAACCTACTAACCGGAGGCCCAACCCATATTGCTGTTTTTTGCCTATTTCAGCATTTCGAAGAAAAGGAATATCAAACGGAGTCCAAACGGAATGAAACCTTCGGGAGCATTATTTTTGGAACAAATCTGATCCGGAGGCCTGGAGTGCAAGTCAAGAAAGCTCCGAGGGCCCCATGAGATAGGAGGGCGCCCCCTCCCTTGTAGGGCGCGCCCCCTATCTCGTGGGCCCCTCGGGCGTCCACCGACATACTTCTTCCTCCTATATATATCCACGGACCCCGAAAACATCCAGGAGCACCACGAAACACAATTTCCACCGCCGTAACCTTCTGTATCCGCGAGATCCCATCTTGGAGCCTTCGCTGGCACTCTGCCGGAGGGGGAATCGATCATGGAGGGCTTCTACATCAACACCATAGCCTCTCCGATGAGTTGTGAGTAGTTTACCACAGACCTACGGGTCCATAGTTATTAGTTAGATGGTTTCTTTTCTCTTTTTGGATCTCAATACAATGTTCTCCCCCTCTCTTGTGGAGATCTATTCGATGTAATCTCTTTTTGCGGTGTGTTTGTCGAGATCCGATGAATTGTGGGTTTATGATCAAGTTTTTCTATGAATAATATTGGAATCTTCTCTGAATTCTTTTATGTATGATTGAGTTATCTTTGCAAGTCTCTTCGAATTATCAGTTTGGTTTGGCCTACTAGATTGATCTTTCTTGCCATGGGAGAAGTGTTTAGCTTTGGGTTCAATCTTGTGGTGATCTTACCCAGTGACAGAAAGGGTTGCAAGACCCGTATTGTATTGTTGCCATCGAGGATAACAAGATGGGGTTTATATGATATTGCATGTGTTTATCCCTCTACATCATGTCATCTTGCTTAAGTCGTTACTATGTTCTTATGAACTTAATACTCTAGATGCAGGCAGGAGTCAGTCGATGTGTGGAGTAATAGTAGTAGATGCAGGAAGGAGTCGGTCTACTTGTTATGGACGTGATGCCTATATACATGATCATGCCTAGATAACGTTATAATTATTCACTTTTCTATCAATTGCTCGACAGTAATTTGTTCACCCATCGTAATACTTATGCTCTCAAGAGAAGCCTCTAGTGAAACCTATGGCCCCCGGGTCTATCTCTTATCATATTTGCTTTCAATTTACTTTTATTTGCATCTTTACTTTCTTTCATCTATATTATAAAATACCAAAAATATATTTATCTTATCATACTATCTCTATCAGATCTCACTTTCGTAAGTGATCGTGAAGGGATTGACAACCCCTTTATTGCGTTGGTTGCAAGTTCTTAGTTTTTTTGTGTAGGTGCATGGGACTTTTGAGGAGCCTCCTACTGGATTGATACCTTGGTTCTCAAAACTGAGGGAAATACTTACGCTACACTTTGCTGCATCACCCTCTCCTCTTCGGGGAAAACCAACGCTAGCTCAAGGCGTAGCAACGTGCACCTTGATGCTAGATGCCTCGCGTGTTGGGAAAAGGATGAACAAATCTCACGTAAAAGAAAAGAGTTGAAGAGCATAGATTCCCGATGACCGAGAAGGAGCAAGGAACCTCGTGGTGGAGCGTCTGCAAGGAACCTTGCACGTTTTCCCCTGTTTTTTGCCGCCTGCCCACCTATAAACAAATAAAAGAACATGAACTCTTTGCTAACCACTATAAATGGTACATCAGGATGCTAAGTTGAAGATGTTTTATACTCCCTCCATTCCCAAATATAAGTCTTTTAAGAGATTTCAATAAGGGACTACATACGAAACAAAATGAGTGAATCTACACTCTAAAATATGTCTACATACATCCGTATGATGTAGTCTATTTGAAATGGCTAGAAAGACTTATATTTAGGAACGGAGGGAGTAGTTTATATTGATTACCACGCAACAAGCCACACATGTACAGGATGCATGCAGCCACGCATGTACACAAGCCAACACACTAACTCCATCCGATCCAACTCATGCACATACGCGCACAACATGGAGCACACAACACACGTACACAACACGTGCATGCACACACACTCGGCCACAGAATGCACGTGAATAACACATGGATGTGCACACACTCAGCTGCATGGAGGCATGCGCCATCTGAGGTGACGTCCTGTTCATCGTGTTAAGGTGAAGCTCGCACACAACGGCGCCTACGCATCTCTTGCAGCACCTCTTTGCCATTGTTTCTCAATGAGTGGTCGGATACGAAGATGACCACATCCACAGCCTTAGAGCTAGGACCGATGGAAAAACACGCACACTGCACGCACACGAGCACGTACGGAGTGCCCATGACGTGGTGCGTCCCCAGTCGCCTCTAGTCTTCTGCGCACGTTGTCTATCAAGGCGACTGCATGCTAATGATGATGCGGGTGAGATCTTCTAGGACTCAGATGATGACGAGGAAAATTATGAGACACAAGGTGATGTACACCGTCAAGATCCACGGTCAAGGGGGTGCTAGTAAGTGCTTAGATGTGCTTAGATGAGGTGCTAAGTGCATTAAATGGCTTAGTAACTCAAGTCTTCAATGCATAGGTTCTTAGTTTATTGGTGCCACATCATATTTTATGCCTATGTGGCAGGCTTAGCAGCTATACATGGTGGAGCACTTGGAGAGGCAAAGACTGGTCATAGTGGCTTATACTGTAACATATTACTATGTTACTCTAAACATTTCTATAAACCGGAAAGGAGGGAGTAGTAACATAGAATAGTGTCATATGCAGAGTATGGGAGCACATGATATTTCCCCGTCCAGACCGATCCCAAGTTGTCTTCTCACCTTATTGGCCCAACAAAAACCCCTCCCCCCTCCCGTGCGCGCTTCCCTCCCGGCGCCGGCTGAGCCCGCCGCTCCACATTGATGGCAAGTCAGGGCGACGGGACCTCTCACTACTTCCGCCGTTGAAGCGGCACGCCGACCGAGGGCACCGCCCGCTGCATGCCCAGCATTTCAGACTACACAGTGGAGAGTAACTTTAGATGACATAAGCAGGCTATAAGGATTTAAATATAGTATTTGTGCTTAGTTGAAGGAGAGAGAAGAGGAGAGAGAAGAGAAGCGGATTGTAAACGTGTAGCCAGTTGTACTCCAACATACTTTGTGGGACAAAAGGTGGGGCCATTATTAGTGATATAGTATTTATACTAAAGGGACTAACGGACGCCTTAATTACTCCTTTTTTGAGACAAACCTTGGTGGGGCTATTATTGACTTGGATGTGGGGTTTGGGGGCCAAAGGCATACTATTATACTCGCATGACCGACCTGACATGCTCTACCCTAGCCGCCACAGTATCATATGGTTTTGCATTGTTCCAGATCTTAGCACCGCCACGCAATTCTTCTCCAGCCCTCCTTCCGGCATGCACCGCGAGAAGGGACAGCAGTCCTCCGAACCCCTCCTTTGATGATCCCGTACGGGAGAGGGGCGATCAGGTTTTTGTGGAGCACATTCCTATGACTGCTGCCAGCGATGACTTCCTCAATGACAGCCTTCTTCCCTGACCTCGGTAACCTCTTCATCAACGACATGAGTGAGAACATCAACCACAGCAGTTCTGCTCCCGCTTTACAGTATGTGATTCTCTCCTCCTGGTTTAGTCCGCATCATTACTTTGATGTTTGCAATTGTCGTCATGATCTATTTACTGCCGATTCGGATTAAATCTCATACTAAATTGCTCATATATTCAACAATCCAATCCAAAAACCTGATTATAGGCAATTTACTCTGAGTGGTTTTGCTACGCTTTTGAAGCCGCCTACTTTTAAGGGGGGTGCAATATAAAAGGTGGCGCACAAGAGCAGTATATTGGTTCCAGATCATACTACTATGACGCCACTAAGGGTAAGCCTGGGGGCAATCTTAATCCTACACAACAGGAAGCTTTTCAAAACATGGATACCCTCTTCAAAGCCGCCTTGCTGAGTGTTCTTGACGATTCCATTATGGATTCATATATGTCATTTGACAGCGGCAAACACATGTAGGCTGCGCTCGAGGCCACGTTTGGGCCCTTGAGCGCTGGCAATGAGTTGTACGTCATGGAGCAATTCTATGACTACAAGATGACTGATGAGCGCTCTGTTGTTCAGCAGACTCATGAGATACATTCACTCTCTAAGGAACTTCAATACTTTAAGTGTGTGTTGCCGGACAAATTTGTTGTTGGGACCATCATTGCCAAGCTTCCACCTTCGTGGAACGAATTTGCAACTTCTCTGAAAAACAAGAGACATGAGTTTTCTGTTTGGATCTCATTAGCACTCTTGATTTTGAGGAGAGGGCGAGAGCAAAAGACACACGTGCTTGGGTCGCTGAGGGAGCTTCTAGTGTCCACATGGTACACGAGAAGAACTTCCAGCCCAACCAACCCCAAAACAACAAGAACAAATCTCAAGGGAAAGGCAAGTTTGATGCAAAGAACAAGCTGTCACATTCTACCAACTTCAGGAAGAATTCTCATAACAGGAAGGGATACAAACCTCAATTTTGGTAGCACCGCACAAAATTTATATGGCTGCATCTACATGCTGTCAGCTAACCTCATGGTGCTCCAGGTATTCCTACATTCATAACTAGGTACAATGACCATCGCAAGATGAAATTATCTTATTCGTACATTGACTTGCTGAATGCAGTGTGGAACGATCCTGTCATGTGTGGAGGAGCAAAGAAGCAGTGCAGCCGAAGGTGGAAATCAACCAAGGACTTATGAAATTATATATAATCTTCCTCAGGCAGGTCAGTATCCCCTTCGTCCAGATGATCGTGTTTTGTCATGCCTAGCTATTGATATGTGCTACTGTTTTGCAACACCATTTAAGTATAGCTACTATTTTCCTATCTTTCCAGATTCAGGACAATGAATATGATTTCAGGGGAACTGCACAATATGGACTCATGTTGAGTCATCTCTATTGCCTCATGTGTTTGCTGCAAATGTGTCAGCATCAATTGCAAGATGAGGCAGCTAGCTAGCTGTGGAGTTGCCAACATGCTCAAAGTGCACACAAATTTGAGAAGAAACAAGCATGCCCAGGAAATTAATGCGTGCGCAGGGAGGCCCTTTGCTCAGAGAAGCATCGACCGATTTTCTTTATTTCCACACCTTCTCACAGGTTTGTATTGGTTATAGTATGGTGAATCATTGAGATGCATAGACATGCTGAACTTTTGTTCTTCTGAATGTTAGTATGTGTCGTGGAATTGTCACGTCAGATGTCCTAGCGAAAGGACTTAATCGTGGAGCCATTGCAACTAGGAAGCTTGAACTGGTTATTAGGACAAGAGACACGAGAGGTTTATACTAGTTCGGCCCCTTACGATGAAGGTAAGTCCTACTGAGGGAGTCCTGGATTAGGGGGTGTCCGGATAGCCAGACTACCATCATCAGCCGAACTATCATCGGCCGGACTATCATCATCGACCGGACTCCAAGACTATGAAGATACAAGATTGAAAACTTCTTCCCGTGTCCGGATGGGACTTTCCTTGGCGTGGAAGGCAACCTTGGCAATACGGATACGTAGATCTCCTACCATTGTAACCGACTCTATGTAACCCTAGCCCTCTCCGGTGTCTATATAAACTGGATGGCTCTAGTCCGTAGGACACAACAACAACCATTACAATCATACCATAGGCTAGCTTCTAGGGTTTAGCCTCCTTGATCTCGTGGTAGATCCACTCTTGTAAACATCCACAATATCAATATCAATCAAGCAGGACATAGGGTTTTACCTCCATCAAGAGGGCCCGAACCTGGGTAAAGCATCGTGTCCCTTGTCTCCTATTACCATCCGCCTAGACGCACAGTTCGGGACCCCCTACCCGAGATCCGCCGGTTTTGACACCGACATTGGTGCTTTCATTGAGAGTTCCTCTGTGTCATCACCGATAGGCTTGATGGCCTCTTCAATCGACAACGACGCAGTCCTGGGCGAGACTTTTCACCCCGGACAGATCTTCGTATTCGGCGGCTTCGCACTGCGGGCCAACTCACTTGGCCATCTGGAGCAGATCAAAATCTACGCCCCTGGCCGTGAGGTCAGGTTTGGAAGCCTAAACTTCACAGCCGATATCCGCGGGGACTTGATCTTTGATGGATCCGAGCCACAGCCGAGCATGCCGCGCTGTCACGATGGGCACGACCTAACTCTGCTGCCGGACAGCACCTTGGAGGCCGCACACGAATCCGCTCCGACCCATAGTCCGGAGCCGATCGCTCAGATCGAGGACGGATGGCTGGACACCGCCTCGGGAGCTGCAACTTCTACAGCGATGGAGCCGAACACTTATCTTGTCCCGCATAAAGCCCATGACTCCGAGGTGCCGGACCCCCTGCCGGACTCCGAACCTCCTGCGCCCCTGCTAGTCGAATCCGATTGGGCGCCGATCATGGAATTCACCGCTGCGGACACCTTTTAGCACTCATCCTTCGGCGATATCTTAAATTCGCTGAAGCATCTCTCATTATCCGGAGAGCCCTGGCCGAAGTACGGCCAGGATGGTCGGGACGCGGACAATGAAGAAATTCAGAGCCCACCCACCACCCACTTCGTAGCCACCGTCGACGATCTAACTGACGTGCTAAACTACGACTCTGAAGACATCAACGGTATGGACGACGATGCCGGAGACGATCAAGAACCAGCGCCTACAGGGCACTGGAAGGCCACCTCGTCACATGACATACATATGGTGGACACCCCAAAGGGAAGCGATACCGAGGAACAACGGGACGCGACAGAGGATAATCCCGCCGATAAACAACCAAAACGGCGACGTAGACGCCGCCCTAAGTCCCGCCTCGATCAAAGCAACATTCCTAACGACCCAGCCATAGAGTAGGGCAAACCAGCGGACAACGAACATACAACCAAGCAACCATCCGAACAGGACGAACCGGATAATCAACCCCTTCACGGAGCAATCAACAGTCCGGACACACCACCGGAGCATAAGAACCTTCACAAAAGACTCGTCGCCACTGCAAGAAGTTTGAAGAAGGAAAAACGGAAGCTCAAAACAGCGGAAGACATACTCAGAATGAAGTGGAGCAAAGTACTCAAGACCGCAGACAAATATGGCAATGGCCATCAAACAAAGAGCTACCCAAAGCGCAAGTTGCTGCCAGAATTTGACGAGGAAGCCATAGAGCCCTCACAGTCAAAAAATAAAGAAGCCGCCTGGCCAGATAGACGGCCAGATGAAAGGCCAAAAGCGACAAGCAGTGCCGCACACAAGCCGACTTATGATCCTGGGAAAACGGACGGCCCAACTAGGTCCATCTACGGGCCAAAAAAGATGGCCCCAGGAAGTAACACAACACGACAAGTGTTCGAAGACAGCGGCACACCCAAATACAGGGGCGCCGCACACCCGCTATGTTTTACCGATGAGGTGCTGGATCATGAATTTCCAGTAGGGTTCAAACCCATAAACATAGAGGCATACGACGGCACAACAGACCCCGGAGTCTGGATAGAAGATTACATACTACACATACACATGGCCATAGGAGATGATCTCCACGCCATAAAATACTTACCCCTCAAGCTCAAAGGGCTAGCTCGGCATTGGCTCAAAAGCCTCCCAGAAAACACTGTTGGAAGTTGGGAAGAGCTTGAGGACGCGTTTAGAGCAAATTTTCAAGGGACTTATGTCCGCCCTCCGTATGCAGACGATCTGAGTCATATAACCCAACAGCCCGGAGAGTCAGCGCGCAAATTCTGGAACAGGTTCCTTACAAAAAAGAACCAAATAGTCGACTGTCCGGACGCGGAAGCCTTAGCAGCTTTTAAACACAACGTCCGAGACGAATGGCTAGCCAGACACCTCTGCCAAGAGAAGCCAAGAACAATGGCCGCGCTAACAAGCCTCATGATGCGCTTTTGCGCAGGAGAAGACAGCTGGCTAGCAAGATGCAGCACCAACGACCCGAGTACATCCGAGATCAGAGATGGAAACGGAAAATCACGGCGCAGGAAAGATCAGCGCCAGAATAAAGAAAAAAGCCCAAAGGGCACGGCGGTCAACGCCGGATTCAAAAGCTCGCGGCCAAACAATAATACACTGCCTCTTAAGGACAACAGCGATGAGCTATCAAATTTAAACAAAATTTTAGATCGGATATGTCAAATCCACAGTACCTCCGGAAGGCCTGCAAACCATACCAACCAAAATTGTTTGGTTTTTAAACAGTCCGGCAGACTTAACGCCGGACACAAGGGGCTCGATGTGCCAAGCGAGGACGATGACGAACCCCACCAGCAGAGCACCGGAAGTCAAAAGACTTTCCCACAAGAAGTCAAAACAGTAAACTCACTTCATGTGATAATACGGAAAACCAACACAACACTCGCTAAGACAAGTGTCGCACGGTCCACCCCAGCGGAACACCGAGATTTGATGTCAAAACCAATCACTTTCGACCATCTGGATTAGTCCAGAAGTATCCGGAACGCAGGATAGACTGCCCTGATATTGGATCCCATAATAGATGGACTGCAATTCACGCAGGTTTTGATGGACGGCGGCAGTGACTTAAACCTGCTATATCTGGACACAATCCGCAAGTTGGGATAGACCCTACTACAATTCGGCATAGCCGCACTTCCTTCAAAGGAGTGGCACCAGGCCCTTACACCAGCTATCAAGCATCACTGGGATGGGAAGCTTTCGTCCGCTTCAATGCAATACCACATTACGCGTCTCTTACACTTAAAATGCCCGGTCCACGTGGCATCATTTCATTAAAAGGTCGCCTGAGACCCCGGACACGGCTGGACGAGTCCGAAATAAATAAGCTAGGGGCTACCTAGCCGCACACCCCTTCACAAGGGTTTGTACATATAAGCCATAATGAGCTAGCATAGGCTCAGCTTTATTAACCTATATTTCAATTTGTTATGCACTTTCTCGCACGATTTCTTTTCCAACTAAGTTCCTCTCTTTTTACAGATGAACAGCGTGCACACCCGTCCAGGATACGGCACAACGGAGACACAGGCGCAGACGTGCAGTAGGGACCCGTTGCAAGGACTCTTTTGAGACTAAGACCCTACGTAAACCTTTCTTACTATCTCTTGTAGCTATAATCCCCTGGTTTCTTATTATAACCAGAGTGGAGACTGGCGTTTTGGCGTCGGCCGTGCCAGAAGAACCTGCCCGTACCTGGACACAAGGGGCTTAGGGCATTTTTTTGCCCGCTATTGTAAAGACCGAACACCTTCGGGAGTGTTCGGCGTCTCGAGTTAGGCCTTATATGCATCAAGTCCGAATCATGTCTTTGGTCAAATGTTGGGTTTGCCCGGCTCCTGTGTTTTGCTGCCTTACGTTCCGTATCATCGGCTAACGCGGCACCAGGAGAACTACTGCGATTGTGCCCTAGTTCGGCTGGGCGAGCACCTCAGTAGAGAAAGCCGAAAACTGACTGTCATGATACAGCGAGAGATTGGTCAACCACTCGATCGACCATGGGAATGTTTAGAATTCCTCCGCTTTGACGAAGGGCCGTGTCCCGGCCAGGCACATATGCGCCCCAAATTCGGAGAGCGCGGTGCCCCCAGGGGCTATGTCATAGCCCCACCCTCGAACTCCATGGCTAAGTGAAAGTGATAAAGCATTATAGTCCGGTTGCCTCGTTTGCTACGCTACCACCTCCTTTACAGGACCAAGACGTCGGATTAAGTGTGAAAATGCGCTATTTTTTGTGAACACCCCCGCACCTTGTGCGTGGGGGCTGAAGCCGACGACTGCCATCTTTCAGGTTATACACACGTATACATGAACGGCCGCATAGGAGATATTCTATTACTTGAACGCACAAGTATAAAAGGCGCTTACATCATAAATATTGTTTTACATCATGAAAACGTTCATTCGAACGTAACATTTTTTGAGCACTGCAACTCTATTACACGAGCACCACGCAGCACTTCGCCAAAATAGTGCTCGGCGGGTAACCGGTTATCATCCAAACCCGGGGTCGCAACAGCGGTGGCATCCATCTCTGTCCAATGTGTCTTCACACGGGTGAGTGCCATCCGCGCACCCTCTATGCAGGCCGACCGCTTCATCTCCTTGATATGCGGCACCGCCCCAAGAAATTGCTGCAATAAGCCAAAGTAACTCTTCGGCTCGGGCCTATCCGGCCGGACATGGGTCACTATATCCGTCATAGCAAGCCCGGACAACCTATTTAGCTCAGGCCACTCGGCCAAACGGTCGGTCAGCGGAAGTGAACGCTCCGGACTAAGGAATTTAGACCAAAACAGCTCTTCCGTCTTGTGATCCTTCTGGCTTCGAAAATGCACAACGGCATCCGCCGCACTCGCTGCTAAGTCCATATAAGGGTCCTCTGGACCCCACAGTTGGCCTAGCTGAGCATACTTTGGATCCGTAAACCTTCGGCGCAGCAGAAAAGGCTTGCCAGCTACAATATCTCCGGCCTGGCGCAGCTCTTCCATTATAGCCCACATTGCAGAGCGGGCATCCTTGGCTTCGGCGGCGGCCTTCTCCAGGTCTTCTTGCCCCGCTAGGCGCTCCTTCCCAAGAGCCTCATTGCGGTCGGTAGCATCTTTTAACTTCACGGCCATTTCGGCCATCTCTTCCCTGCTCCGGCAGTGTGCGGCCCTTTCGGCCGCTAACTCCTCGACCGCCCTCGACGCTGCCACATTACCCCTTCTGGCCTGCCCGAAGGCTCTCCACAGCAGCGGCACTATCTGCATTTCACACACATGTTGTAAGGAGCTGGCTTCGGCCCCCTTACCAAGTGACCGCACAGAAACACTTACCTTGCGACTCATCAAGTCGCCCGTTGACCAGCGTGATGTCTGCATCCGCAACAGCGAGTTGCCGCTTTAGTTCAGCAACTCCATCAGTCCGGCTGGCCCCCGGACGACCCGCCACCTGCATCGGCACGGCGGAAATTTCAACCTGCGATTTTGATCCTCGGCACGCTGTCGATTTCGACAACCTACCGAGTCTCAGGGGCTACTATCTATACAGGGCGCATTCTATATGCAAAACTGTTAAAAGGTGTGTCATTTTTACGTACCTCAAACCCCACCAGAAACTCCTGACGGCATTGTGCAACCCACCTTTGGCGGACGAAATCCTTTCAATCACCATGCTCATCAATGCGTGGTGATCTTCTGAGATAGACGCCTTCTCAAGCAGATCCTTCAGCCGTACACCAGTTGGCGCTGAATTATCTCGCTTTGCCAAACCCGTGGGCTCCCTCTGTGACGACACTTCAGGCTCGTCCGCCCTATCCGAGGGCGTCCCGGACGGAGGCGTCTCGCTCTCCATCATCTCCGGACGAAGGTCCCCCGAAGACGAGCTCATTTGCGAAGGACGGAGATCCGAACTACAAGGTAAAAACTTTAGTTATCCTCAGAAGCACAAATAGGGATGTCCCTTATTATAAAACTCCTTTCTTTCTACTTACGGCTCGTTGGAGGGCTGACTCCTTAAGGGAGATTGTGCGGCCGGGGCCTCCCCGGACGCAGGACCCTCTGGCGAAGATTTCTTCCCCCGTTTAGGGGCTTTTGCCCCCGGGTCCTCGGAGGCAGTCCTCTTCTCCCCTTGGAGGGAGGGATTCTCGATCCCCCCTCTTTCAAGAGCCTCCTTAGGCGAGGCAGTAGCTTTCCTGCTTTCCCCTTCGCCTTCCTCTGGAGGCGCAACCTCAAGCATCTGAACCAGCACGGAATCCGGCGCGGTCTCGGGGAGGGGGGCCGGACACCGTATCAATTTTGCTGCCGCTATCCACTCCTGTTTAGAAGGAAGTTGGTCATAAGGCGAATTATCGAAAGGCAAACAAACGGTATGTCCGGACTTGGAACTACTTACTTGAGTATCCGGTGATTGCAGCTTAGGCCAGCATCCTCGCTCAATTCCGGACGCGTCTCTTGCGATCCAAAGAATAATTTGTACATCTCCAGGGGTGTCATACCCATGAATTGTTGAAGAATCCGTGGGCCCTCCGGATTGAACTCCCACAGTCGGAGAGGGCGGCGTTTGCAGGGCGGGATACGCCTAATCAGCATAACCTGCATTACCACCACCATATCGACCTCCCTCGTTTGGAGATCTCGAATCCGGCCCGGCAGTAGGGGCACGTCCTTTGACGGCCCCCAGTTGAGCCCTTGGTTGACCCACGAAATCAACCGTCGTGGAGGTCCTGGGCGGAATAAGGGCGGCGGCTTTTGTCTGCGGCCCCTCGGAACGGTGATATAGAACCACTCTTGCTGCCATGGGCCGAGCACCTCTTGGAAGGAGCCAGCGGGCCACGGGGCATCGGCCCTCCTACTTATGGCCGCCCCGCCGCACTCCGCTTGACGCCCCCTGATCATCTTCGGCGCCACATTGAAGGTCTTCAGCCACAGGCCGAAGTGAGGGGTGACGAGGAGGAAGGCTTCACAGACAGCAATAAATGTGGAAATATGGAGGATGGACTCCGGAGCCAAATCGTGGAATTCCAACCCGTAGTCAAACATGAGCCCTCTCACAAAAGGATCCATCGGGAAGCCTAAACCCCGTCGGAGGTGGGATACAAAGACGACATACTCGCCGGGCTCGGGGGTGGGGATGGCCTGCCCTTCGGCAGGCAACCTGTGCGAAATCTCATAAGCCAGGTACTTGGCCTCCCGCAGCTTTAGCACGTCCTCCTCCGTGACGGAGGAGGGCATCCACCGGCCCTGGAGGTCGGAACCGGACATCATTGAAAGTCCGAAGCGCTCGAATCTGGAGCTCTAGGTGCTGGAACTTGGAGCGGGGAGAGGATTCGATGGAGGATTGAAGAAAAGAAACGAGCCTTGGTCCCGTTATAAAGAGGGAGAATACCAAGAGCCGTCTCCGTGACCGTTTGGGACTCGCCCTCGATAGAGGGGGTGTGGCGACGGGCGCGGTTGGGTTACCCACGTCCGTATTGATGAGAATCCCGGATTAAGGGGAACACGATCTCTGCTTCGACAAGACGTGCCAAGGAAACCGCTTCGCTAAATGCGCTGAGGTGGTAGAGTAAAAAACGATTCAAGTAATGGCTTGGTGGTGGCGTGACGTCATGCCGCAAAAAACGTCAGCAGATTGAACTTGTGTATATATTATTCTCTCTACGGTGGAATGTGGAATTTATTTTGCAGAACCGGACACTATCCTGGTGTTCACAATCTTCTATCATTCGGAGGAGGAACCCGCCTTGCAATGCCAAGCAATATACGCGCCGGACTTATCGTCATTGAAGCCTGGTTCAGGGGCTACTGAGGGAGTCCTGGATTAGGGGGTGTCCGGATAGCCGGACTACCATCATCAGCCGAACTATCATCGGCCGGACTATCATCATCGACTGGACTCCAAGACTATGAAGATACAAGATTGAAGACTTCTTCCCGTGTCCGGATGGGACTTTCCTTGGCGTGGAAAGCAAGCTTGGCGATACGGATACGTAGATCTCCCACCATTGTAACCGACTCTATGTAACCCTAGCCCTCTCCGGTGTCTATATAAACCGGATGGCTCTAGTCCGTAGGACACAACAACAACCGTTACAATCATACCATAGGCTAGCTTCTAGGGTTTAGCCTCCTTGATCTCGTGGTAGATCCACTCTTGTAAACATCCACAATATCAATATCAATCAAGCAGGACGTAGGGTTTTACCTCCATCAAGAGGGCCCGAACCTGGGTAAAACATCATGTCCCTTGTCTCTTGTTACCATCCGCCTAGACGCACAGTTCGGGACCCCCTACTCGAGATCCGCTGGTTTTGACACCGACACCTACGTCTAGTTGGGTTGGTATTGCTTGATGTTTCGATGACCAGGGAGCGAGATACGCTATGCCTGGTTCTTGATGAGTTGTTTCTTACACTAAGCCGCCGGCGGGTCGTTTATATACACGGGTGGACGCCCTGCGGCCTACAGAATTATATCCCCAACATTAGGCCCTAGATTGATTTGAACCGGTTCATGTCAATCTTAAAATACCTTAAGAAATAAGCCTTCGGTATTCTGTCTGTGGAAAAGGATTTAACCGGCCATGATGTCATCGTCTGGATCCACGTTAACCCGCCGTGACATCATCTCCAATTAAATACTTATTTTATCCTGCTATATCTTCAACGGATCTATGCCTTTACTGTTCGTCCCGAAATCCGAGGCATCGGGATCGCTGGATAATAATATCCAATCTCCTCATTTCTCGCACCATCCTGGTCGACCCTTCCCTATAAATAGGCTCGACCTAGATATTCTTAATTTTCTTCCTCAGTCGTTCGTCTTCTTCCTCTCGCTATCTCTCTGCCGCTCGAGCTCCGCCACCGCCGCCGTCGCAGATCTCCTCGTCCTCGCCAACTCAGGCCGCCGCATCAACCTGATTTGACCAGAAAAGCGCGATGAACCTCCGCAACAACTCTGCATCTGTAAGTTTCCTCCTTCTTGTTCCTCAGATCCGCATTAAGACCTTCGAGTTCCTGGGTGTTCTTCGTTGTTCGTCAGGAACCCCTCATAGATTTCATCAGCACCGCCGTTTCTTGATCTTTAAGATGATATAAAACTGCTGCGGTAGCTATTTCGCACCCATTTCGAATGCAAGCAGACCCCTTTCCATTGCATAGAGGCCTCGTTCAAGCCCTTGAACCTCATCTGTGCCAGTCCTAGGTCTAGAAATTTCTCTTTTTAGAACACCCGTTTGATCCAATATAATAGCCGCAACTTGTGAAACCTGTTTGTAAGACCCTTAAATAAAAAACTGCCTCTGTCCTCGTGACTTAAGAGAATTTAACTGCCCTTGATATCTGTAGCGGCTTAATTATTACTGCATGGTTACCCATATATCATTAGGCCCCTTCTTAAGCCACCATCTTGAATGAACTTAAAATGTTTTCCTCCGGGTTAAATCTGAACCGGAACCTCTTATTTTGTCATAGGCTTCTATTTACGTAATGGAACCCAAGGCTCCCAAAGCTCTCGTGACCTGCAACTGGATCAAATCCATTGTTACAGAGAGCACTTTGTCCGATTTTGTGAAATCCGGCCATCTGCCCAAAACGAAGGAGGTCATGTCTTATCGTGCTCTTAACCCGTCAGAGGAGAAGCCTCAACCCAAAAAGGGGGAGGTAATCGTGTTTATTGATCACATGAACCGGGGTTCGCTCCACCTGGTTCAAAATTCTTCAGGGATGTTTTGCATTTCTTTGACCTCAGACCTCAAGACATCGGGCCCAATTCCATGTCAAACATTTGCAACTTCCAAGTCTTCTGCAAGGTGTACCTTGGAGAAGAGCCCAATATACTTTTATTCAGAGAGCTATTCTATTTAAATCGGCAGAATGAACGTGCCAACGAGCCCAGTCTTGAACTTGGTGGCATCTCGATTCAGCGGTGGAGAGACTACCTTTTTCCTTATGCTGAACTACCGAGTCATCCGAAAGATTGGAATCAGACATGGTTCTATTGCTAGGACACTTCTCCGGCTGGCGAGAACCCTCTGCCCGGCTTTCGCGCTCTGTGCCTTGAATCCAACCACCCGCTGCCGAATAAACTTTCTGTTGTTGAATGTCTGCCACTCGTTCCCACCATTAGAAAAATCAAAGCTCTTTTGGGAAACGGCTTAGATGGCATCGACCTTGTTTGAGTCTGGGTCACTTGGCGAGTGCTTCCGTTAAGCCGCCGCCCCGGCTTAATGTGCACTTACTCAGGTGAGAAGGATGATCCACTGCTTCATAGTACCGACGACTTACCGGATAATGTGGTGGAGGCCATGATCCAAACGTTGTTGAAAGAGAGCACGATGACTAGCAACACCTTTGGCTTACTTCCCTTCTGCAAGAAGAACCCGACCCCTGCTGTGAGTCACCAACCTCAATGAGTACTCTTTACTATATTACATCTTGCTTTTACTCATAACCCCTTCTCATTTTTCACAGGACGATGACAACTTCTGGAAGGTCAAATATGACAATGAGGCGGCCAAACAAGCCAGAGCGGCAAACAGAGCCGAAAGGAAAGCCGCCAAAACAGGAACTTCCAGGAAGAAGAAGCCAAGCGCTTCAGATTTATTCAAATTCGACGACACTTCTGATGATGAAGAAGAGGTAATTCTTAACTCTCCTGACTCTTTTATCATTATTTTATTGACATTCTATCCTTTAAGGAAGATACGGGGAACAGCCAAGCGATTGATGAAGAGGTAACTATAATCTCCTCCGACTCATAGCCTTTGCCAAAGCAAAAAATTTGAAGGGTGACCAGGAAAGTAAGATTTTCACATCCTCTAGCTTATCAAGATCCTCAATTTCTTTTGAAGAAACAACAGTTTGAAAGCCGGAGGCAGACCCAGAACAGCAAGGATGTAGAGCTCTCCTACGGCTTACCTGACGTAACCAGGAAGCGTCGGACTGAGGTTATCTCCGATTTACGTTCTGTTTTACCTTTGGCGGGTTTAATTCGCCAACCTCTCAATTCATCTGACTCCAATTATCAGGATACCTCTCCTTCCTCCGGCGAGTCTATGCAATCTAACATGCCGGCTTTCAAAACTGCCCCCGGGTAACGTATTTTCGTTTACCTTATGCTTTACCTTACCCATGCTTTTGTACTCATCCTTCTGCCTTTGTCCACAGCGTGCAAGTGAAGCCAAGTAAGAGGGCAAAAAAGAGTAAGCCGTCCCGAGACCCGGTCGTGATTGAACCGGAGCTTGGCACGACTGCTCCTGATAGTTCTACCCATCAGCCACCGCCTGAACCAGCCTATGACATTCCAGCACCAACCTCTGATCCACCCGCTGAAGATACTCTCAACAGCTTTGATAACCCAGAAGCTCCTAGCATGGCCAAGACAATTGATCCGAACGTTCTGATTCTGAAGACTCACTTTGTTGAGGCAGGGCGACCCACTATCCTTGCCAAGTGTTTTGCTAAGGAGGAACTTCTGGAACACCGAAAGGCCAAGCTAGACATTGCTGACTATACTCATTTAAGTATTGGAGATATAGTCTCTGGCTATCTCAATCAAGTACATAGCAGCCATGACCTGGAAATTGACATGGTGAAGCAAATACAGCAAAACTCTGAGGTATGACTGATGCTACTTTTCCGAATCATACTTACTGTATCAGCCCCCAAGTCTATTGCTTATGAATAAATATGCTGTAGACTTAGAAAACTACTTAGCACTGCTTTGTCCGGTTTAGAAAGAAGATATTTAACCCGGTTGTAACATGATGCTTTAAACTTGCGATACACATTAGCCCCCAAGTGTCAAGCATCTTTGCTTGCAAAGTGCTTGAGACTTAATTTCCATGAGCCGGCATTGTAAGTTTAAAATTCTTCAGTACACATTAGCCCCCAAGTGTCAAGTATCTTTGCTTGCAAAGTGCTTTGGACTTAATGTTATCTTAGCATGATTCTGATTATAACCTGGCATTAATGCAGGCCACCATAAGTCAATTTGAGTCAGAGACTGCTGACCTGAAGAACCGCCTGGCAGCTCAAGAACTTGAAATTCAAAAGGCCAACTCCAAATTTGAATTCAGTGTCTCTGAACAAGATAAGTTGAAGAATAATTTTGAGGCGGAGAAGAAAATCTGGGCTAATGAAAAAGCTTCACTGGTGACCTGGGCTGAGACAGCAGAGGCTTTACTTGCAGAAGCAACAACGGAGCTGTCCGGCTAAAAGCGCCAGATATCTCAAATGGTCTCAGCAATCTTTGGTAAGTTACTCATATAAACTTTAAACCTTGCAAACCTCCTTTCAATGATTACTTCAATTGTCAGCTCCGGCTCACCTTATGCTTAATAATGCAGGCCCTAGGAGCACAAACCTCAAGCAGAACATGTTGATCAAGCTGAAGGCGGTTTATACTCTTGTGGAGCAGCTCTACACTGGGTCGCAACGTGCTCTGGCTGTTGTAGCTTTATCAGATGACGTTCCTTACCTCCTGCAAGACATGCTAAAACGGCTTGCTTCACTACCTCAACGGGTCCAAGATCTAAGGCGGGCATCTGGAAGAGCCGAGGCCATAGTCGCGTTGAGCCGAGCGAAAGCATGGATTCCAGAGTTAGACCCGGCCGACCTCGCTCTTGGATACCCGAGTCTGAAAGAAGATGGGACCGTATTTGATGAACATGACTTCACCGCCTGTGTCAAAGACATACGCCCCATGGCTACTCTAATCGGGAACGATACTGATCTTACCAAGTATCAGACGGGCTATGACAGCGAGAACCGGAGAATCCCAACACCTCCCTATGATGAAGTCAGTCTGATCCCTCCAACTCATAAGCATACCTTTGCCCCTGAAGTGGACCCAGCCGGTTTAATAGATGATGAAGCCAAGTTTGAAGCTTTGAGCGGCATTGACTGGGCCTCGTCAACTTTCCAGGACAAAGCAGCCGACGGAGAAGCGGAGAAGGATAACCCGGAGCCTTCAATCCCACCAAAGGAGTAAACCGCCAGGCGTTTATGACTTTGCCAAACAATGCTTCATTTATTCGGACTCGGGGAGTCTTGTAATAGGGTAGAAAGAACCTCTCAATTTTGTCATGCCTTCGCGCATGTTTATGGTGCTTAATACTTTGGTAAGCCACCATCGTTATATACTTCCAGCTTATATTGATCTTTGATCTCCTTGATGTCAAATTTGCTTGCCTTATCCTGCAATCCTTTTGATGATCTCGCCTGCTTATATGACCTACCACATGCGGGTAAATTCAACTCCTGAAGGTTGGAACATATAATGTTCACCTGGCACTTAACAACTAGGGGTGATAAATATTAAGCCGAAAGAACCAACAAATCATCTCATAGTGCTTTCAAAAAGGTTTCAAGATAGTCAAATAACTATGCTTATAAAATATAATGGATAATAAATAAAGGCTGCTGATTCGAATACGATCAGTAAACCGTTCCAAAGGGGTTAAGCTATGATTCGGATACGATCATATAGCCCCCAGTGGCTTTGGCGATGCCGATCAAGTGGGTATCGACAGCTATGTTCTCTATGGTTCGAATACAACCTATGTTTGAACAGGAAGCCCCCAAGTGACCATAAGAGTTGTTTAATGACACTGATTCGAATACGATCCACGTCAGACCCAAAGGGGTTAAGCTATGATTAAAATATGATCAAGAAGCCCCCAAGTGGGTTTGGTAGTATGCCGATCAAGTGAGTATCGACAGCTATGTTATCTTTGGTTCGAATATGACCTATGTTTGAATAGGAAGCCCCCAAGTGATCATGGCTTGATTCTGGTATGATTGTAAGCCAGACCAAAGGGAAAGCCGGATTCAGATATGATCCGCTCCCTGTTGGTTGTTTCCACCATCTGATAAAGAAGACATATATACCTTTGAGGGTAAAAAAGGATAGAGGTCCTGCTTTATTGCTTTATATAATATATACATCGTCAAAATATATACATCTTAAGAGCCGGTGGCTCAAGTATAGTAAGGCCGAAGATGGGTGATATTCCATGGTCGGCGGGTCTCCTCCTCCGACTTACGTGAGTCTTTGTGCTCTCGAACATCGATGAGGTAGTATGACCCGTTGTTCAGATTCTTGCTGACCACAAAGGGTCCTTCCCAAGGAGGGGATAGCTTGTGCATATCAGACTGATCCTGGATGAGCCAGAGCACTAAGTCGCCTTCCTGAACGGTTCTACTTCTAACCCGGCGGCTGTGATAGCGACAAAGGTCTTGCTGGTAAATTGCTGAGCGGGATATTGCCAAGTCTCACTCCTCATCAAACAAGTCAAGTGCATCCTGGCGAGCTTTTTCGTTATCAACCTCAACGTAAGCCGCCACGCGGGGTGAGTCGTGCCGGATGTCACTTGGCAAGACTGCCTCTGCTCCATAGACCATGAAAAAAGGTGTGTAGCCCGTGGATCTGTTAGGCGTAGTGTTGATGCTCCATAGTACAGAGGGTAACTCCTCCACCCAACAACCCGGAGTCCGCTGTAAGGGGACCAAGAGCCGTGGTTTAATACCCTTCAAGATCTCCTAGTTAGCTCTTTCTGCTTGACCATTGGATTGAGGATGAGCAACAGCCGAAACATCAAGCCGGATATGTTCTTGTTGACAGAACTCTTCCATGGCACCTTTGAAGAGATTAGTGCCATTATCAGTTATGATGCTATGTGGAAAACCAAAATGAAAGATCACCTTTTTGATGAACTGAACCGCTGTGGCTACATCACACTTACTGACCGGCTCTGCCTCAACCCACTTTGTAAACTTATCCACTGCCACCAGGAGGTGTGTTTTGTTATCCTTAGACCTCTTGAAAGGTCAAACCATGTCAAGCCCCCAGACTGCAAACGGCCAAGTAATTGGAATCATCCTCAACTCTTGAGCCGGCACATGAGCTCGTCGTGAGAATTTTTGACATCCGTCACATTTGCTGACTAGATCCTCTGCATCAGCATGAGCCGTCAGCCAATAGATACCATGATGGAAAGCCTTGGCCACAAGAGATTTTGAGCCGGCATGATGACCACAATCTCCTTCATGGATCTCACGAAATATATCTTGACCCTCCGCAGGCGATGCACAACGTTGGAATGCCCTCGTGACACTAAGGTGATGTAACTCGCCATTAACAATCGTCATAGATTTGGACCGCCTGATGATTTGTCTTGCCAAGGTCTCATCCTCGGGCAACTCTCCCCGGGTCATATAGGCCAAATATGGCAATGTCCAATCCGGGATGACGTGAAGCGCAGCCACCAGCTGTGCCTCCGGGTCTGGCACTGCTAGTTCTTCTTCTGTAGGTACCTTGACAGAAGGATTATGCAAAACATCAAGAAAGGTGTTAGGCGGCACCGGCTTACGCTAAGATCCCAACTGGCTTAACGCATCAGCTGCCTCATTCTTCCGTCGATCGATGTGCTCTACTTGATAACCTCTGAAGTGCCCAGCCACATCATCTACTTCACGACGGTAAGCCGCCATAATGGGATCCTTGGAGTCCCACTTGCCTGACACCTGTTCATCCACGAGATCTGAGTCGCCCAAGCACCTTACCCGGCTCAAATTCATCTCTTTGGCCATCCGGAGACCATGGAGCAAGGCCTCGTACTCAGCTGCATTGTTAGTACAAGGAAACATAAGCCGGAGCACATAACAAAATTTGTCACCTCGAGGGGAAGTTAAAACAACTCCAGCCCCTGGGCCTTCTAACTACCTGGACCCATCAAAGTGAATAGTCCAATATGTGTTATCTGGCTTCTCCTCAGGTGCCTGCAACTCTGTCATATCATTGATAAAGTCCACCAAGGCTTGAGATTTAACAGCAGTACGTGGCATATACTTCAAACCATAGGGCCCAAGCTCAATAGCCCACTTGGCGATTCATCCTGTGGCCTCCCTGTTTTGAATGATGTCTCCCAAAGGGGCGTAACTTACCACCATTATAGGATGACTTTGGAAGTACTGCTTCAGCTTCTGGTTTGCCATGAAAACTCCGTACACAAGTTTCTGCCAATGTGGATATCTTTGTTTAGACTCAACGAGCACCTCGATGATGTAGTAAACCGGCCGTTGAACCGGATGCTCCTTGCCTGCCTCCTTACGCTCCACCACGATGGAGACACTGACGGCTCATGAGTTAGCAGCCACATATAACAGCAACGGCTCTTTATCAATGGGAGCCGCAAGGACCGGTGGCTCAGACAACTGTCTCTTTAAATCTTCGAAGGCCGTGTTAGCAGCATCACTCCAGACAAAGGTGTCTGTTTTCTTCATCGTCTGATATAGCGGTAGGGCCTTCTCACCTAACCGGCTTATGAACCGGTGAGGGAGTCCTAGATTAGGGGGTGTCCGGATGGCCGGACTATGACCTTTGGCCGGACGCCCGGACTATGAAGATACAAGATTGAAGACTTCGTCCCGTGTCCGGATAGGACTTTCCTTGGCGTGGAAGGCAAGCTTGGCGATATGATATGAGGATCTCCTCCCATTGTAACCGACTCTATGTAACCCTAGCCCTCTCCGGTGTCTATATAAACCGGAGAGTTTTAGTCCGTAGGACGAACAACAATCATACCATAGGCTAGCTTCTAGGGTTTAGCCTCTCTGATCTCGTGGTAGATCAACTCTTGTACTACCCATATCATCAATATTAATCAAGTAGGAGTAGGGTTTTACCTCCATCGAGAGGGCCCGAACCTGGGTAAAAACATTGTGTCCCTTGTCTCCTGTTACCATCCGCCTAGACGCACAGTTCGGGACCCCCTACCCGACATCCGCCGGTTTTGACACCGACATTGGTGCTTTCATTGAGAGTTCCTCTGTGTCGTCACTGTCAAGAAGGATGCCGCACCCCATCTTTAAAGATAGCGCTGTTGCTAAAGGAGCTTTGGCAGTCGGCCAAACTCTCCAGCTAGGCAGTTTTTTGATGACCGCCTGTCCGGCCGCCGCGCCGGTGATGACCTCTCGGGTCTTCGAAAGCAATCTCCAGATCAGCTCGGAACTTGCCGAGCAGTTAGATCCGATGGAGCTCTCTTCCCTAAACGAGCTCTTGGATCGTATCGCCACCCTGGGAGTCACTACAGATTACGGCCAGATTGGGCTTAAACCCAATCAGAGAGAGATCGACTCTCCCCAGGTCACACACCATGTTGAAGTAGTGGAAGAACAATGCGGCGAATCTTCGCCCATCCTAAGGACCAGGTGTGTCCGGATTCCTGACCCCTCCAAGCCGGACATCCGCGGAGGGGAGGACGTTGTCCAAGCCATGAACCTAAAGTCAAGCAGCAGGCCTAATTCATTGAATGGCATCCAAGAAAACAAGCTTCCAAATTCAGAAATTTCTTGGCCCCTGAATCTTAGACCGGGCGAGGTTCCGGATTTCAATCTACCCGCCCACCCAAATATAAGGGATCTATCCCAAATACGGCAAGAGCCCGGGGAAACAGTACACCACTACTGGGCCAGATTCCTCCTAGTTATGAACAGGATAAAGGACTACCGTGAGAAGGACGTAATTTCATTCTTCTGTAGCAACTGCACAGACATCGGAATCCTCAATGCCATAAGTCGCCGCGAAATTACACGCTTCGCCAACTTGACATCCATAGTACGAAAGTACTGTGCGGCAGGAAGCGTTCGGAAAACCGAAACAAAATTCTGGGACAATACGACCCCGAATACAATCTCAGTCCGGAACAAAAGGGCGCATTACTGCCAGGCACTTGGGCCAAACAGCAAAAAACAAAAACCCTCTATAGGGTATGGAACCGTACTAGAGGGATGGCTCAATGGACCCTGTAAAATTCATAGTACAGAGGAAGTCACACCAACCCATAGCCTTAGAGCATGTTGGATACTTCGGCAGGTGGCCAGGAGCCTTCTAAACCCAGAATCTGCAGAACACCACCCCAGAAATGATAGTACGGTGTCAACAGTCTTCGAGACTTTCGCATCAAACAATGCGAGGAAACAAACGCTCCGCAGCCTTACCGAAGTCTACCAAGTAGCAACAATAAACCCATGGAGTGACACGGCTATTACCTTTAATGCCAGTGACGAACCCAAATTCAGGACAGCCCGAGCACCAGCTGCACTGGTCCTCAGTCCGATAGTGGATGGCTTCCGGCTTACAAAGGTACTCATGGACGGTGGCAGCGGACTAAACCTCATCTATGAGGAAACCCTGCGAAAAATGGAAAGAGACTGGAGTCGCATTGAGTGAAGCAACACAACCTTTAGAGGAATAATCCCCAGCCGGGAAGCGTGCTGTTCAGGGAAAATAACACTGGATGTGGTGTCGGCACGCCGGATAATTACAGATCCGAGGAGGTCACATTTCAAGTGGCCCTGTTTAGCAGTGGGTACCACGCTCTGTTAGGGCGAGAAGCATTCACAATTTTTCAAGCTATACCCCATTACGGGTACATGAAGCTCAAAATGCCCGGATCCAACGGAATCATCACTCTTGCTAGTGATCCGGACACAGCGCTCCGCGTCGAAAACAAGACAGCCGCTCTGGCCCTCAAGGCATTATTCGAGGCCCTGGCGGCCGAGGAACTAACTGTGTTGCGCTCCACGAGGGACAAGGACGACGTGATACTCGACAAAAGATCCAAGTCCACCTCATACAAGCCGGCAGACGAAATAGTCAAGTTCCAAGTCCATCCAACAGACACTACAAAAACGGCCTCCATCGGGGCACAACTAAAACCTGATGTAGACACCACACTCAGAGAATTCCTACGAGAAAATTGGTACATTTTTGCCTGGCACCATTCAGACATGCCAGGAATCCCACGCAGGCTGGCCGAGCACAGCCTGAACATCCTAAAAGGATTCAAGCCCGTTAAGCAGACTCTTCGGCGTTTCTCCGAACCTAAGAGACAGGCCATGGGAGAGGAGCTAGCCAAACTACTGGAAGCCGGATTCATCAGAGATATAAAACATCCGGAGTGGCTAGCAAACCTGGTGATGGTACCAAAGAAGGACAAATCCTGGCGCCTATGCGTCGATTTCAAAGACCTAAATAAGGCCTGCCCAAAGGATCCCTTCCCCCTCCCCCGCATTGATCAAATCATCGACGCCACTGCAGGACATGATTCATTGTGTTTCCTCGATGCATACTCTGGCTACCACCAAATCAAGATGGTAGAGTCAGACCAAGCCGCAACGGCATTCATTACCCCATACGGCCCATTCTGCTTCAACACGATGCCCTTCAGGCTCAAAAACGCCGGCGCAACATATCAGTGCATGATTCAGACATGTCTGGCCAACCAGATCGGCAAAACAGTTGAAGCGTACGTGGATGACGTGGTCATCAAAACCAAACATGTCGAAACTCTAATAGACGACTTGAGGCTCACGTTCGATAACCTCCGAACTTATGACATTAGGCTCAACCCAGAAAAATGCATTTTCGGCGTACCAGCCGGAAAGCTCTTGGGCTTCATTGTATCCGGTAGAGGAATTGAAGCAAACCCAGCCAAGATCTGAGCTCTGTCACAATTGGACATTCCAAAAGATCTCAAGCAAATACAAAAATTGACTGGATGCGTGGCGGCTCTAAGCCGCTTCATCTCCCGCTTGGGGGAAAAGGCATTACCCCTTTACCGCCTCCTCCGGCACACCGAACACTTCGAGTGGACGGGTGCCGCCACGGCCGGACTCGAAGAAATAAAATCCATACTGGCAAAAAACCCTGTCCTTGCCACGCCGAACATCGGCGAACCAATGTTGTTATACATCGTGGCAACACACCAAGTTGTAAGCGCAGTCCTCGTCGTCGAACGAGAAACAGACGGACACAAATTCCCTGTCCAGAAACCAGCGTACTACGTGTCCACTGTCCTCACTCCATGCAAGTCCCGGTACCCGCATTACCAAAAAATAGCATACGCAGTGTTCATGGCATCCCGGAAGCTACAACACTACTTTCAAGAGGGCTCGATAACAGTAGCCTCCGAAGTACCTCTTAACGATATCATAAACAACCGCGACGCAACAGGCCGGATTGCCAAATGGGCCATTGAGCTCCTCCCGTTCGACATAACATATAAGCCACGGCGAGCCATCAAGTCGCAAGCCTTGGCCGACTTTGTCGCTGAATGGACCGAAGCCGAACTCCCTAAAGAGTACGGCACATATTCCAACTGGACCATGCACTTTGACGGTTCCAAAATGCTGGCGGGTCTGGGGGCTGGCGTTGTCTTGACGTCCCCAACAGGAGATACAGTTCAATATGTACTCCAGATAATGTACGGACTCCAATAATGCAGCCGAATACGAGGCCCTGCTACATGGCCTCCGGATGGCAGTCTCCATGGGCATTCAACGCCTAGAGGTGCGGGGGGATTCAAACCTCGCGATATCCCAAATAAATGGAGACTTTGATGCCAAAGATCCAAAAATGGTAGCTTACCGCAACGCCGTCCTAAATATGTCAGATCGGTTCGAAGGGCTGGAATTCCACCATATAGCCCGGGAAAATAATCAGGCAGCGGACATCCTGGCACGCATATTCGCAAAGCGCGACGCAGTCCCCCCCAACATTTTCCTGGAAAGGCTATTCAAGCCATCCGTACAGTGGGAAGGGGAATCCGGAATTAACAATCTGGACCAGGCCGCATCACCTGACCCCGAACACCCTGGCAGAACGGAGGACTCCATCAATGAAGTGACACCCTCAGCCCACGTAATAATGGCAGTAATTGCCCCATGGACAGAACCATTCTTAGCCTACTTAACGAGGCAGGAACTCCCCAAGGACCAAAATGAGGCACGCTGCATAGTGCGGCGATCTAAAGCCTATAAAGTCCACGAAGGAGAGCTTTATAAGAAAAGCACTACCGAAGTCCTTCAAAGGTGTATCTCCGAAGAAGAAGGGAGGAACCTTCTGGCGGAAATTCACGCCAGACTCGGTGGAAACCACGCCGCAGCTCGAGCCCTTGTAAGCAAGGCCTTCCATACCGGATCTTATTGGCCGACGGCCCGGGCAGACGCTCAGGACTTAGTGTAGCGATGCGTCGGTTGCCAATTATTCGCTAATCAAAGCCACATGCCGCCTACCGCCCTACAAACCATACCCATTACCTGGCCTTTTGCGGTCTGGGGGCTTGACATGGTTGGACCCTTTAAAGGAGGAACCCACAAGCAAAAATATCTACTGGTCATGGTGGACAAATTCACCAAATGGATAGAGGCCAAGCCTGTAAAGACGGCCGAATCCGGACCGGTGATAGACTTCATATCCGGGGTTGTACACCGTTACGGCGTCCCCACAGCATCATCACTGACAACGGCACAAACTTTACGGCCGACGATGTTAAACTCTGGTGCAAAAACATGGGCATCAAGCTCGACTACGCTTCAGTCTATCACCCACAAACTAACAGTCAAGTCGAGCGAGCCAATGGTCTCATCATGAGCGGCATCAAACCCAGACTAGTGCGATCCCTTAAGGAATTTAACACGCACTGGGTAGAGGAGCTTGACTCCGTACTCTGGGGGCTGCGGACCACGCCGAATCGCACTACCGGATTCACACCATTTTTTATGGTATATGGCGCAGAGGCAGTCCTGCCCTGCGACATAATTCACGACTCACCTCGCATGCGCATGTACGAAGAAAGAGAAGCCGAGCTCGATCGGCAGGACAACTTGGATGCATTGGAGGAGGAGCGCGACGTGGCAAAGGCCCGTTCCGCATTCTATCAACAACAGGCTCGAAGATATCAAAGCAGAGAAGTACGGGCCAAAACTATAACGTTGGCGAACTAGTTCTACGCCGGCCGGACAAGAAAAAGGACAAACTAAAGCCCAAATGGAAGGGTCCCTTCATAATCGACCAAGTCCTGACTGGTGGAGCGTACCGTCTGCGAAACGCATCGGACAACCGACTCGAGCCGAACCCATGGAACGCAGCACGCCTACGAAGATTCTATTGCCTAGCGCCTGACTCTGTGTTCGTCTCCTTCCTCTGTCCCTTTTTTTAATTATTTATTTCAAATTAGCTGCCTGGTATTTCTCTCCTTCTCCCTCCCTTCTTTCCCCCAAACCTTTAGGGGCTTGCCTGCGCGTTGTTCGCACATACTTGACGCGCTACCCGCGCTCATTATACCTGGGGGCTTCTTTATCAGAAGTTTATATAAACTGGCCTCATGCCCAAAACATGTGTGACACTTCCGCATGAACCTTTTATACACCATTATATGCATCGATATGACTTATGTTTTGGCCAAGCTGGGTTGCCTGGCTCCTGTGCTTACCCCTACGTTCCCGTTTATTCGGCTAGGTGGTAAAGGGAGCACCTCTGCGATTGTTACTGCCGGGTCAGCCGGATGTGTACCTCAGACTGGGTGAAGCCGAAAGCTAGCATTCTTAAGGGAATATTCGGTCGGTGAACTAAAAGATGATTTTTTCATTTGTTCATTTATCTGCCCCAGATGCTTTTCTGCTTTCTTTTCGCAGTCCGGACATGCACTTTAGGGCATGCCTCCCAGGGAAAGGAACCCCTAACGGAACTATTCTCCCTGGAAGATGTTTCTTACTAACCATGTAATATAACATAACTAGTTGTGCACTTGTCTGCTAAAGTACTTATGACCCCTACGCCTGGTCTCCATGCATGCCCCGGTTCTTACATAACCGAGAGGGTATTCGGACACACTCCGGACTACCGGGTCCAGAGGTTGAAGCGAAAAGGTCCGCAATGACAAACGATCTACAATCCGGCTATAAGGCATTTTACATGTCATTTTAAATTACACAGTCAATTTGACTAGGTATATTCTTCTTCAATACCATCCAACAGGCTGTCTAATTTACAGTCCTGTTGAGAATACTTGGCAGCCAGCTCTACCTGGCCATACACCAAACTGACAGGGATCTCCTTCCCATCGGGCCCCACAGGGCCGACCTCGGCCATGTGGTTCGGGTCAGCCTTCGTGTACCGAGTCTTCACCATGGCCCAGGCCTCCCTAGCACCTTGACGGCAGGCCGATATCTTCCATAACCGGAAGCGCTTCTGCACTCCCTTTAGCTTCTCTGCAAGCTCTCCAAGGCCATCAGGCATGGAGAGGGATGGCCACATAGCCTGGACGACGCCTTGCATCGCCTGCCGAACTTGTTTGTGCAGTTGCAAAAGCTCGGGAAGAAGGTCCCCCGCTGAACCGGGCATTTCCTTCGTAGGACAACCTGTCAGTATATCTGCAAACATAGCTCTGTCAATCGACTTCCTCGCGGAACCTTTTTTTTCGAAGATTCGTTCAAGCACTTACTAAAAATGCCGCGTCGAAGTTGCCGATTCTCCTTTACGGAATCAGATAGCTGAGCACGAACATCCTTTAGTTCCTCACCCAGCTGAGTATGGGCGTCTTGAAGTTTGTTCTTCTCTAGCCTCACCCTCGTCAGCATGCTCTCGCCGGCCTTTAGTTGGCGTAGGAGTTGTTGCTTGTCCGGATTCACTCCGGCCCCATCTGCACTGTCATTGTCAGAATTGCACACATGCCGCACTTCACAACGGAATTATCTTTCGAAGCATATATTACCTGAGGGGGTCCCCTTGGCACTCTCTGAAGCGGCCAGTGCGGCCTCGAGTTGGGCCTTGCACTCTTCCAGCTCCTGAGACAGTTGCGTGTTCCTTTTTGTAAGATCCTGCATAACATATGATCCTTAAATCAGTTATCTTAACCGTTTCATGTCTCGGGGGCTACTGACATATATAACCATCAGATTTACTCACCCGTATGTCTTTCACATACTTATCTATGGCTCTGGCTAGACCATTTTGAGCGGCACAGAGGTACGCATCTCCCGTATTGAAGGCGTCCAACGCCTCTTGGGAAAACATGCGTCACGAAGAACAGTCCTGCGACGCCTGTGGTTCATGGCAGTCTCCACCTCTGAATTGGTGGCAGATAGCCCGTCTGCATCCTCTGTCGGAGGAACGTCCGATGCGCGCCCCGTGTTCGCCCCCGCCACCGGACCCGGCCTTGAAGCCTGGCCGGTGGATATAGTCCGGCGGGCGCTCTTCTTCCCGAGGAGAGCATGAGCATTAGTGTGACTTGAGGGCATAAACCCTAGGCGTTAAAATCGCACGCCGTACCGTTGTGTCGGAATCTCGATCTGGTCCGCACTTCTTTTTAGCCCGCCTGGCTTCAGCGGCCCTTGTTGGTTACCCACTGCGGGCTCGGCCCTCCGCCTCGAGGATTTCCCCTGCAAAACGAAACACTATTGGCTTACGGAATTCAAAAGAAGGCATGGATGGATCCTCTTGAAAGTACTGGGACTTTGGTCTCGGTTACCTTTGAGGCCGGAAGTAGTCCGAGATAATCGGCCGTAATGGCCACTAAGGTATTGTCCTTAATCAATTGATGATACACCCCATCAATTAGCTCCACACACAAGTCCAGGTCCTATTGGGAGTCCGGATCGAGGGACCGTTCCGGGTCCTCGGGTTGTGGAGGAGGGTTGTTTATCTCCTTCACAGTCTCGCGCAGCTCCTGCGTTAGAATTACTAGACTGAGTACTCAATCATGGGAATTTGAAAACTGGTAGGCAGGTGGAAATATTCGCTCACCCAGCTTGGAGGACTATACATGGAGAATCCGCCCCATGGGTTGACCCGGAGGAATTCCTCTTCTTCTCCCTTGTACCAGCTGAATCCGGCCCCTTGCGACCACACCGGGTGGCGTCGTCCTCCCCGTTGAAATCCCACATGGGATGGCCTCTGTACTGAAGCGGCTGCACCCCCCGCGTAATGCATGTGGCCATGACCTCGATTATGGTCAATCCGGAATGAGCCAACAATCTTATCCGGCTCATCAGGTAAAGAACGTCCCTGTCAGTTTCCCTCTGAGGGTTCCCTGGGCGCCAGCTCAGGCGTTTCTTCAACGGAGTGTTATTAAACTTAGGGAGGCCGATCCGTACAGGGTCCAGCAGGGGGACGTCATCCACATAAAACCATTCCGAAGGCCAGTCCTCGGACGCCTTCTTTGGGGTACCGGATAGATATCCGGTCCCGGTGATGGCCATAGTTCGGCTCCGCCCACTTGATAAATTGACCCCACCTGAGAGCGGGGCACAAGGCAGAACAACCTCTTCCACAGCGCAATGGGCCTCGATGCCCAAGAACAGCTCACAGAGGGCCATGAAGCCCGCAACATGCAGTATGGAGGCGGGCGTAAGGTTGTGTAGCTGGAGGCCGTAGAACTCCAGTAGACCTCGGAGAAACGGATGAATTGGAAATCCGAGTCCTCTTATTAAATAAGGAACTAGGCATACCCGCTCTCCTTGAGAGGGACTGGGGACGCTCTCCGCCTGCTCTCCGCCGCTATAGGTGGCAATCCCGGATCGAACTGGGACCATATATGCTGGGGGAGGAGCCCCTTGGATTGAAGCACTACTAGCTTGCTGTACGGGACGAAACACCTCTCCCAGTCTCCGGGCTTAGGGCTGGAGAGGCGAGAGGAGTAGCTGCTTCGGCTGGCCATGTTGGAATGGATCTCCGTCGAAAGCACTCTGATGAATACTCGCGGAGGGAAGGTGGTGTGAATTGGATCTAAATACCTGTCTCTTTTATGGGCGGCTCATTTACGC
>NC_041393.1:570273758-570287458 GCF_002162155.2 Triticum dicoccoides | reverse complement strand
AGAAAACCCCCTGGCTTTTCGCATTCGTTTGACACGTGGAAGATGGTCATTATTGGGCACAGAAGCCGAGGAGAGCAGCACGCACTAGAAGCCGGACACTATCCGACATATACATGGAATTTGGAGAAGAACCCACCTTGCAATGGCGAAGATAAACTTGCACGCTGGACTTACCGTCATTGAAGCCTGGTTCGGGGGCTACTGAGGGAGTCCTGGATTAGGGGGTGTCCGGATGGCAGGACTATGACCTTTGGCCGGACTCTCGGACTATGAAGATACAAGATTGAAGACTTCGTCCCGTGTCCGGATAGGACTTTCCTTGGCGTGGAAGGCAAGCTTGGCGATATGATATGAAGATCTCCTCCCATTGTAACCGACTCTGTGTAACCCTAGCCCTCTTCGGTGTCTATATAAACCAGAGAGTTTTAGTCTGTAGGACGAACGACAATCATACCATAGGCTAGCTTCTAGGGTTTAGCCTCTCTAATCTCGTGGTAGATCAACTCTTGTACTACCCATATCATCAATATTAATCAAGCAGGAGTAGGGTTTTGCCTCGATCAGGAGGGCCCGGACCTGGGTAAAAACATCGTGTCCCTTGTCTCCTGTTACCATCCGCCTAGACACACAGTTCGGGACCACCTACCCGAGATCCGCCGGTTTTGACACCGACAACCGTCTTAAAGCAGCAACATGACACGCCAGTCCCTGAACATCATTGATGCATGCCGGTTTAGCTAGAGAGGTAATTGCGTTGATCTTCTCCGGATTAGCTTCAATGCCTCTGTTGGAGAACAAGAAACCCAAGAGCTTGCCTGCAGGTACACCAAATATACACTTTTCCGGGTTAAGCATCATTTTATAAACCCGGAGATTATCAAAGGTCTCTTTCAGGTCAGATATCGAAGTTTCCTTCTCTCTGACCTTCACTACGATATCATCCACATAAGCATGAACATTGCGCCCAATTTGATCGTGGAGACAGTTCTGTACACATCGCTAATAAGTCGCCAAAGCACTCTTGAGCCCAAATGGCATAGATACATACCAGAAGGCTCCAAACGGAGTGATGAAAGCTGTCTTCTCCTGGTCCTTAACTGCCATTTTGATCTAGTGATAACCAGAGTAAGCATCCAAAAAGCTCAAACGCTCACAACGCGCCGTAGCATCAATGATTTGATCAATATGGGGGAGAGCAAAGAGATCAGCCGGACAAGCCTTATTTAAGTCCATGTAATCCACACACATCTGACAGGTGCCGTTCTTCTTGAGCACGAGCACCGGGTTAGCAAACCACTCCGGGTGAAAAACTTCAACAATAAACCCAACCGCTAAGAGCCGGACGACTTCTTCTCCAATAGCCTTCCGCCTTTCTTCGTTCAATCGTCGAAGAAACTGCCTGACCGGCTTATACTTCGGATCAATATTGAGGGTGTGCTCAGCGAGTTCTCTCGATACACCTGGCATGTCAGAAGGTCTCCATGCAAAGATGTCCCGGTTCCCACGGATGAACTCGATGAGCGCGCTTTCCTATTTAGGATCCAAATTGGCACTAATACTGAACTGCTTAGATGAATCACCTGGATTGAAATCCACAAGCTTGGTTTCAGCAGCCGACATAAACTTCATCGCCGGGTCATGCTCGGTGGTTGGCTTCTTTAGAGAGGTCATATCTGTCGGGTCAACGTTGTTTTGATAAAACTTCAGTTCCTCTGCTGCACAAACAGACTCAGCATAAGCCGCGTCACCACCCTCACATTCTAGGGTAACCTTTCGACTTCCATGCACGATGATGGTGCCCTTGTGACCCGGCATCTTAAGCTGTAGGTAAACATAGCACGGCCATGCCATGAACTTGGCATAAGCCGGCCGTCCAAACAGAGCATGATATGGACTCCTAATTTTGACCACCTCAAAGGCTAATTTCTCCGCTCTGGAATCATACTCATGTCCAAAATCCACCTCCAGTTCAATCATACCAACTGGTTAAGCCGACTTACCAGGGACCACTCCATGAAAAACAGTGTTGGACGTCTTCAAATTCTTATCAGTTAACCCCATGCGTCGAAAGGTCTCATAATAGAGGATATTGATGCTGCTACCCCCGTCCATGAGTACCTTAGTGAATTTATATCCACCAACCTGAGGCGCTACCACCAAGGCTAACTAACCCGGATTATCAACCCGGATGGGGTGATCTTCCCTGCTCCACATAATGGGCTGTTCTGACCACCTCAAATAACGGGGAACCTCCGGCTCAATATAATTTACAACCCTCTTATGAACCTTCTGGTCCCGTTTGCACAAGCTAGTGGTAAACACGTGATACTGCCAACTATTCAGCTGCTTCGGATGGCTTTGATAACCTGACTGCTGCTTCTGTTGTTCCCCTTGACCAGATTGCTGCTGATTATAACCGCCCTGATGTCCTTGAAAGTTGGAGCTTGAACCGCCACCCGGGCCATGAAAACCGCTAGCTCCTGAGCCGCCGCCCGACCCATGATTGCCATCAAACGTGTTGGAATTCTTAAAAGCCTTCATGATCGCACAATCTTACCATAAGTGGGTGGCGGGTCATTCCCGGCTGTCGTGTCTCGGGCACGGCTCATTGAGTAGTGATGTCTACTACACAACCTTCTTCTTGTAGACATTGTTGGGCCTACAAGTGCATAGGTTTGTAGGACAGTAGCAAATTTCCCTCAAGTGGATGACCTAAGGTTTATCAATCTGTAGGAGGTGTAGGATGAAGATGGTCTCTCTCAAACAACCCTGCAACCAAATAATAAAGAGTCTCTTGTGTCCCCAACACACCCAATACAATGGTAAATTGTATAGGTGCACTAGTTCGGCGAAGAGATGAAGATACAAGTGCAAAATAGATGGTAGATAAAGGTATTTGTAATCTGAAATAATAAAAACATCAAGGTAACAAGTGGTAAAAGTGAGCGTAAACGGTATTGCAATGGTAGGAAACAATAATAATGTAGATAGATCATATAACAAGCCCTCAACATGCAACAAAGAGTCACTCCAAAGCCACTAATAGCGGAGAACAAATGTAGAGATTATGGTAGGGTTAGAAACCACCTCAAAGTTATTCTTTCGGATCGATCTATAAAAGAGTTCGTACTAGAATAACACCTTAAGACACAAATCAACCAAAACCCTAATGTCACCTAGATACTCCATTGTCCCCTCAAGTATCCGTGGGCATGATTATACGATCTACATCACACAATCTCAGATTCATCCAACCAACATAAAAGTACTTCAAAGAGTGCCCCAAAGCTACTACCGGAGAGTCAAGAACGTGTGCCAACCCCTATGCATAGGTTCCCAATGTCACGAAACCCGCAAGTTGATCACCAAAACATACATCAAGTGGCACATGATATCCCATTGTCACCACAGATAATCACGGCAAGACATACATCAAGTGTTCTCATAAAAGACTCAATCCGATAAGATAACTTCAAATGGGAAACTCAATTCATCACAAGATAGTAGAGGGGGAGAAACATCATAAGATCCAACTACAATAGCAAAGCTCGGGATACATCAAGATCGTACCATAGAGGGAACACGAGAGAGAACATGAGAGAGAGAGAGATCAAACACATAGCTACTGGTACATACCCTCATCGTCGAGGGTGAACTACTCCCTCCTCGTCATGGATAGCGCCCGGATGATGAAGATGGCCACCGGTGATGGGATCCCCCTCCGGCAGGGTGCCGGAACAGGGTCCCGATTGGTTTTTGGTGGCTACAAAGGCTTGCGGCGGCGGAACTCCCGATCTATCTTCTGTTTTGGAAGTTTTAGGATAAGTAGGTATATATGGGTGCAAGGGGTACATCGGTGGACCTCCGGGGTGCTCACGAGGCAGGGGGCGCGCCCTAGGGGGTGGGTGCGCCCCCCACCCTCGTGGACAGCCCGGGACTCCCCTGACATGCACTCCAAGTCTATCAGGTGGGTTTCCTTCCAAAAATAACTTCTCTAGTTGATTTTGTTCCGTTTTGACTCCGTCTTATATTCCTTTTCCATGAAACACTGAAATAGGCATAAAACAACAAATCTGGGCTGGGCCTCCGGTTAATAGGTTAGTCCCAAAAATAATATAAAAGTGGAAAATAAAGCCCAATATTGCCTAAAATAGTAGATAAAGTAGCATGGAGCAATCAAAAATTATAGATACGTTGGAGACGTATCAAGCATCCCCAAGCTTAATTCCTGCTCATCCTCGAGTAGGTAAAAGAGAATTTTTGATGCGGAGTGATACTTTGGCATAACTTCAATGTAAATCTTCTTAATTGTGGCATGAATATTCAGATCCGAAAGGTTCAAGACAAAAGTTCATATTGACATAAAAGTAATAATACTTCAAGCATACTAATCAAAGCAATCATGTCTTCTCAAAATAGCATGGCAAAAGAAAGTTCATCCCTACAAAATCATATAGTTAGGCTATGCTTCATTTTCGTCACACAAAGATGTTCCCAACTTCTATACCCCCGATGACAAGCCAAGCAATTGTTTCATACTTAAATAATCTCAAAAAATTTCAACCTTCACACAATACATGAGCGTGAGCCATGGATGTAGCACTATGGGTGGAATAGAATATGATGATGGGGATTGTGTGGAGAAGACAAAAAGGAGAAGATAGTCTCACATCAACTAGGCGTATCAACGGGCTATGGAGATGCCCATCAATAGATATCAATGTGAGTGAGTAGGGATTGCCACGCAACGGATGCACTAGAGCTATAAGTATGTGAAAGCTTAAAAAAAAGAAACTAAGTGGGTGTGCATCCAACTTGCTTGCTCACGAAGACCTAGGGCACTTTTGAGGAAGCCCATCATTGGAATATACAAGCCAAGTTCTATAATGAAAATTCCCACTAGTATATGAAAGTAACAACATATGAGACTCTCTATCATGAAGATCATGGTGCTACTTTGAAGCACAAGTGTGGAAAAAGGATAGTAGCATTGTCCCTTCTCTCTTTTTCTCTCATTTTTTTATTTGGCCTTTTTTTATGGCCACTCTTTTTTTTTAATTTCGTCCGGAGTCTCATACCGACTTATGGGGGAATCATAGTCTCCATCATGCTTTCCACACTAGGACAATGCTCTAATAATGATGATCATCACACTTTTATTTTTCTTACAACTCAACAATTACAACTCGATACTTAGAACAAAATATGACTCTATATGAATGCCTCCGGCGGTGTACCGGGATATGCAATGAATCCAGAGCGACATGTATGAAAATTATGGAGGTGGCCTTGCCACAAATACAATGTCAACTACATGTTCATGCAAAAAGCAATATGACAAAAGTAATGTGTGTCATATGAATGGAATGGTGAAAAGTTGCATGGCAATATATCTCGGAATGGCTATGGAAATGCCATAATAGGTAGGTATGGTGGATGTTTTGAGGAAGATATAAGGAGGTTTATGTATGATAGAGCGTATCGTATCACGGGGTTTGGATGCACCGGCGAAGTTTGCACCAACTCTCAAGGTGAGAAAGGGCAATGCACGGTACCGAAGAGGCTAGCAAAGGCGGAAAGGTGAGAGTGCGTATAATCCATGGACTCAACATTAGTCAAAATAAGTCATATACTTATTGCAAAGATTTAGAAGTCATCAAAAATCAAGTACTACGCGCATGCTCCTAGGGGGATAGATTGGTAGGAAACATCGCTCATCCCCGACAGCCACTCATAAGGATGCACAAGCCAGGTACACTTCATGTTTCAAATTTGTTACACAACTTTAACCATACGTGCATGCTACGGGACTTGCAAACTTCAACACAAGCATTTTCTCAAATTCAAAATTACTCAACTAGCACGACTTTGATATTATCACCTCCATATCTCAAAACAATTATCAAGCATCAAACTTATCTTAGTATTCAACGCACTCAAAAGAAAGTTTCACATATCTTGAATACCAAGTATATTAATATTAAGAAAATTACCATGCTATTAACGACTCTCAAAATAATCTAAGTGAAGCATGAGAGTTCAATAGTTTCTTTAAAACAAATCCACCACCGTGCTCTAAAAGATATAAGTGAAGCACTAGAGCAAAAATTATCAAGCTCAAAAGATATAAGTGAAGCACATAGAGTATTCTAGCAAATTCCAATTTGTGTATGGCTCTCTCTCATTAAAGAATTTCAGATCTTGATACTTATTCAAACAGCAAGCAAAGCTAAAGAAAACTAAAATGCAAGGATAGCACAACTCATGTGAAGAAGCAATAACTTAGGCTCAACCGATACTAAACGATAATTGTTGAAGAAGAAAGGTGGGATGCCTACCAGGGCATCCCCAAGCTTAGATGCTTGAGACTTCTTGAAATATTATCTTGGGGTGCCTTGGGCATCCCCAAGCTTGAACTTTTGTCTCTCCTTAATTCCTCTCATATCATGGTTTCTCTTTTTATCAAAAGCTTCATTCACAACTAACTCAACAAGAACTCGTGAGATAGGTTAGTATAAACCAATGCAAAACCTTATCATTTTCTACTATAACAAATCAGTTAAATTATTATTCGACATTGCATACTAAATTCCTCTGCATATTTAATACTCCTATCCTCAAATAGAATCATTAAACAAGCAAACATATGCAAACAATGCAACCATAACAGACATCTGCCAAAACAGTACAGTCTGTAAAGAATGCAAGAGTAACAATACTTCCCTGACTCAAAAAATTATGAAATAAAATTACCACTGTAATAAATTTATCATAGCTTAATATTCAAAAAGATTCAACATTATTCCAGTCTCTTACTTTTCTAGGGAATTTTTGCAACAGCGGTAAACTTTCTGTTTTCAAACAGCAACATGTATACTAGCAAAATAAGCATGGCAAAGGCTATCATTGACTTTTTTATTGAAACTAAAGATGCAAAACATTATTCTAACTAACAGCAAGCAAAAACTAGCAAAATAAAATTAAGCTCCAAGAAAAACACATATCATGTGGCGAATAAAAATATAGCTCCAAGTAAAGTTACCGATGAACGAAGAAGAAAGAGGGGATGCCATCCGGGGCATCCCCAAGCTCAGGCTCTTGGTTGTCCTTGAATATTACCTTTGGGTGCCTTGGGCATCCCCAATATTATGCTCTTGCCACTCCTTAATCCATAGTCCATCGAATCTTTACCCAAAACTTGAAAACTTCAACCACACAAAACTCAACACAAAACTCGTAAGCTCCGTTAGTATAAGAAAATAAAACCACCACTTAGGTACTGTAATGAACATTCTAAATTCATATTGGTGTAATATATACTGTATTCTAACTTCTCTACGGTTCATACCATTTAATACTACCCATAGATTCATCAAAATAAGCAAACAACACAATGAAAACAGAATCTGTCAAAAACAGAACAATCTGTAGTAATCTGTATCAAACGTATACTTCTGAAACCCCAAAAATTATGAAATAAATTTATGGATCTGAGAAATTTCTCTATTAATCATCTTCAAAAAGAATCAACCTAAAATCACTCACGAGTAAAAAATGGAAGCTAATCTCGTGAGCGCTAAAGTTTCTGTTTTTTACAGCAAGATCACATAAACTTCACCCAAGTCTTCCTAAAGGCTCTACTTGGCACTTTATTGAAACAAAAGCTATAAAACATGATTAATACAGTAGCATAATCATGTGGACACACAAAAACAGTAAGGATAAATATTGGGTTGTCTCCCAACAAGCGCTTTTCTTTAATGCCTTTCTAGCTAGGCATGATGATGACAATGATGCTTACAAAAAAGATAAGACTTGAAACATAACGGGAGCATCATGAAGAATATGACTAGCACATTTAAGTCTAACCCACTTCCTATGCATAGGGATTTTGTGAGCAAACAACTTATGGGAACAATAATCAACTAGCATAGGAAGGCAAAACAAGCATAACTTCAAGATTTTAAGCACATAGAGAGGAAACTTGATATTATTGCAATTCCTACAAGCATATGTTCCTCTCTCATAATAATTTTCAGTAGCATCATGAATGAATTCAACAATATAACCATCACCTAAAGCATTCTTTTGATGATCTACAACCATAGAAAATTTACTACTCTCCACATAAGCAAATTTCTTCTCATGAATAGTAGTGGGAGCAAACTCAACAAAACAACTATCATGTGATTTAAAATTAAGATCAAGATGACAGGTTTCATGGTTATCATTATTCTTTATAGCATACGTGTCATCACAATAATCATCATATATAGGAGGCATGCTTTCATCATAGTAAATTTGCTCATCAAAGCTTGGGGGACAAAAAATATCATCTCCATCAAACATAGCTTCCCCAAGATTCACTTTCAAATAAAGTTGGCACTCTTCCTAATCCACTTTCATGGTCATCACAATAAGATTCAACATCCTCCAAAATAGTGGGATCACTACTTCCTAAAGTTGACACTCTTCCAAACCCACTTTCATCAATATAATCATCATAAGTAGGAGGCATGCTTTCATCATAATAAATATTCTCATCAAAACATGGGGGACTAAAAATATCATATTCATCAAACATAGCTTCCCCAAGCTTGTGGCTTTGCATATCATTAGCATCATGGATATACAAGGAATTCATACTAACAACATTGCAATCATACTCATCATACAAAGATTTAGTACCAAGCATTCTATAGATTTCTTCTTCTAGCACTTCAGCACAATTTTCCTTTTCATCATACTCACGAAAGATATTAAAAAGATGAAGCGTATAAGACAAACTCAATTCCATTTTTTGGTAGTTTTCTTTTATAAACTAAACTAGTGATAAAACAAGAAACAAAAAGATTCGATTGAAAGATCTAAAGATATAACTTCAAGCACTCACCTCCCCGGCAACGGCGCCCGAAAAGAGCTTGATGTCTACTACACAACCTTCTTCTTGTAGACGTTGTTGGGCCTGCAAGTGCACAGGTTTGTAGGACAGTAGCAAATTTCCCTCAAGTGGATGACCTAAGGTTTATCAATCCGTGGGAGGCGTGGGATGAAGATGGTCTCTCTCAAACAACCCTGCAACCAAATAACAAAGAGTATCTTGTGTCCCCAACACACCCAATACAATGGTAAATTGTATAGGTGCACTAGTTTGGTGAAGCGATGGTGATACAAGTGCAATATGGATGGTAGATATAGGTATTTGTAATCTGAAATTATAAAAACAGCAAGGTAACAAGTGGTAAAAGTGAGCGTAAATGGTATTGCAATGGTAGGAAACAAGGGCTAAGGTTCATACTTTCACTAGTGCAAGTTCTCTCAACAATAATAACATAGATAGATCATATAACAATCCCTCAACATGCAACAAAGAGTCACTCCAAAGCCACTAATAGCGGAGAACAAACGAAGAGATTATGGTAGGGTACAAAACCACCTCAAAGTTATTCTTTCGGATCAATCTATTCAAGAGTTCGTACTAGAATAACACCTTAAGATACAAATAAACCAAAACCCTAATGCCACCTAGATACTCCATTGTCACCTCAAGTATCCATGGGCATGATTATACGATATGCATCACACAATCTCAGATTCATCCAACCAACATAAAAGTACTTCAAAGAGTGCCCCAAAGCTACTACCGGAGAGTCAAGAACGTGTGCCAACCCCTATGCATAGGTTCCCAATGTCACGAAACCCGCAAGTTGACCACCAAAACATACATCAAGTGGCACATCATATCCCATTGTCACCACAGATAATAACGGCAAGACATACATCAAGTGTTCTCATAAAAGACTCAATCCGATAAGATGACTTGAAAGAGGAAACTCAATACATCACAAGAGAGTAGAGCGGGAGAAACATCATAAGATCCAACTACAATAGCAAAGCTCGGGATAAACCAAGATCGTGCCATAGAGGGAGCACGAGAGAGAACAAGAGAGAGAGAGAGAGAGAGAGAGAGAGAGAGATCAAACACATAGCTACTAGTACATACCCTCAGCCTCGAGGGTGAACTACTCCCTCATTGTCATGGATAGCGCCGGGATGATGAAGATGGCCACCGGTGATGGGATCCCCCTCCGACAGGGTGCCGAAACAGGCTCAGGAGGCAGGGGGCGCACCCTACGGGGGTGGGCGCGCCCCCCACCCTCGTGGACAGCCCGGGACTCCCCTGACGTGCACTCCAAGTGTATCAGGTGGGTTTCCTTCCAAAAATAACTTCTCTAGTTGATTTCATTCCATTTTGACTCCGTCTGATATTACTTTTCCTCGAAACACTGAAATAGGCATAAAACAGCAAATCTGGACTGGGCCTCCGGTTAATAAGTTAGTCCCAAAAATAATATAAAAGTGGAAAATAAAGCCCAATATTGCCTAAAACAGTAGATAAAGTAGCATGGAGCAATCAAAAATTATAGATACGTTGGAGACGTATCAAGTAGCTGCTCAAGAGATGGGCCTGACCCGCCAAATCGAGGGGTGGTTTACCCTTACGTCTCTGATTGTTACCGCGTGCATTGGCGTTGGCTACAAACTCCGGGTTACCCTCGGCCTTACGCTTGTTGCCTCCTGGATTCATCAGGTTATTCTGTTGTCCCTTTCCTTTGCCGTTCTTCTTTCCCTCCCCTGTCTTTTCCTCATCAGACACGGGATCCTTGGTACTATCAGAGTCGGCGTATTTGACTAAAGCTTCCATCAGCGTACCCATATTGTTGCAATCATGCTTGAGGCGCCCCATTTTCTGTCTCAGCGGCTCAAAGCAGCAATTCTTCTCCAACATGAGGACTGCAGAGCCGGCATCCATCTTGTCAGACGAATGTATTATCTCCTTGACCCGGCGTACCCAATGGGTCGTGGACTCACCCTCCTCCTGCTTACAATTTGTCAAATCCACAATCGACATAGATTGCTTGCAAGTGTCTTTGAAGTTCTGGATGAAACGGGCCTTTAGCTCTGCCCATGAATTAATGGAATTGGGTGGCAAGCCCTTTAACCAGGACCGGGCCGTTCCATCTAACATCATGGTGAAGTATTTAGCCATTGCTGCATCGCTGACCTCCAATAGCTCCATGGCCATCTCATAACTTTCGATCCATGCTCCGGGCTGTAAATCGGCCGTGTAATTCGGCACATTTCGAGGTCCCTTGAAGTCCTTGGGTAGGCGTACATTGCACAGAGCCGACACCAAACAAGGAACACTGCCGGTTCTAGTAGCCACTCCCATCTCAACGGAAGTCATCGGATACTCTGGGAAGTCTTCATGAGCCGTCTGTTGAGCCGCTAGCTGAGCCGCCCGCTCGTTCTCCTGACGTACCCGATCTTGACAAAGCTTCTGACAAACCGGGCTGGTTCCGGTGCTGGGCGTTGCTTGACAAAGTTTCTGACTCCATGTGCCTGCTGTAACTCAGACTCCGGTTTTGGTGAGGCGGTGCTAACCAAGGCGGAGGAGTCGAATGAATCCTGTCCCGTCTATAAGAATAAGTCTCTTGCTGAGCCAGGGCCGTCTGGACAAGTTCCCTGATCCTTCGGGTCTCCACCACTGTCGGATCATCACCATCCACTGGGAGAGCCGCCAAACGCGCTAACGCTGCGATTAAGTTCTCCATGGGGTTGGAAAAGTGACCCGGCGGTATCGGCACGTAATGGGGTGGTGCCATGTTCCCATGAAGAGGTGCCGTCTCCCGGGGCTGAGCCAGTCCTCCTGTTCCGGCTATCATAAACTGATTTGCATCTGGCAGGTTACTTGGGCCGGCTTCGGGTGTAGCAAAAAGAATCCGAGGGTCATAAGTCAGAGGCAAACGGGATTGAGTTTTCTGGCGTCTCCTTCTCATCACCTCATTAGATGCGTTCAGGTTCATCGTAAGCTGAAAAGCCTCTGACTGGAGCTGCTGCACCCGTGCATCCAAAGCCGCCCGTTTCGTGGCTAACCTGGTGTCCTCAGCTGCTAAGGCCTCCTTGGCCCGAGCTATTTCCTCACGTACCCGTGCCACCTCCGCGTCATGCTCATCTTTATTTGCAGGAATAACCGTGGCGGTTAACAGGGCCGTAAGCTTATCCATGAGATCTATCAGCACTTGAGCCTGCGGGCGCATAGGGCCTCCTGCCCCGGACGCTCCTATTCCACACGTTATTGCAGCAGTGGCCGTAGAATTTTGGCCGGGCTGAGTCCCAGGCATGAAGACCCCTGCCCAGTTTGGCGACTCATAGGGGTCCGGAATACTGGAGCCATCAGAACAACCCCCGAGCACGCCATCTTGCACTTGATACAGCTAATCTGTTGAACCGACGAACGAATCACCGTCGGAGAGGATGACCGTCTCACCACCATCTTCAGATCCTTCAGAAAGTTCTTCTCCGTGGATGCAGCCCACAAAGACACGCTTCATGCCGGGTTGGACTCGGGCGAGTCTCGCACGCTGAGTCGTCTCGACGAGGTTGGTGTAGTTGTCTGGCTCAGGGCCCGGCTCACCAATCCGGCCGTTGAAGACGTGGATTCCGTCGAAGGGGACCCGGTACCCGTACTCAATTGAGCCGGTGTCGGGGCCCTAGCCTTCGTCGTCAATGTAGATCTTGCAGCGACGGCTCTTGGTCATCTGGCCCACTGCGTATCCCTTGAGCCCTTCGAAGTTTCCCTTCAAGAACTCAAATCCACCGTGCGCTGGCCCCACTGTGGGTGCCAACTGTCGTGGAATTGTCATGTCAGACGTCCTAGCGAAAGGACTTAATCGTGGAGCCATCGCAACTAGGAAGCTTGAAGGGGTTATTAGGACAAGAGACACGAGAGGTTTATACTAGTTCGGCCCCTTACGGTGAAGGTAAGGCCAACGTCTAGTTGGGTTGGTATTGCTTGATGTTTCGATGACCAGGGAGCGAGATACGCTATGCCCCGTTCTCGATGTGTTGTTTCTTACCCTAAGCCGTCGGCGGGTCGTCCCCCTTATATACACGGGTGGACGCCCCGCGGCCTACAGAGTCCCAGCCGGCTCGTAAACAGTGTCCGGCTCGGTGACCAGTTAATTCTACCTTACATTACAAGTCATATCTTCATGACGGTTTACCACTATGGGCTTTAAACCACCTGCGGGCCTTAGACCCTTTATTGAACCTCCATCTTCATGCTTGGTCTTGGGCTTCTTTCTGATGAGTCTTCTTTGCGTAACCCGGCCCCTCCTGGGCGGCTTACACAAATAGTTATATCCCCAACAGTATGCATACCGTATCTTCTGAAGCTTAGTTTAATGTGAGTGTCTGCATCCAGTACCGCATCCTCTAATTTGGTGGATGCACACAGAGAAAATAAATCTCCTTAATTTACTCCATGACCACCCTATTAAATAGGCCTAGTAACAAACCAAGCGCATGCAGTGGCCGGCGGGCACATGCATCCTGCATGCATGGCCAGTCAGCCAAGTCCATGCGCCAGCTCCAATGCAGCAATGCAAAAGAAGAGAGCGGTTCTTGGGAAAAAGCGAGCAGTTAGTGCAGCGGGCCTTATAAACACGAGCAGCTCGCTCTCCCACTTCCATCTCCCCCCCCCTAATTCCCCCCGCTCCCCAATCTTCCACACTCGTCCAGAAAACCCCCGCTCACCTTCTTCCTCACTCGTACAGAAAACGCCTGCTCCTCTTCTTCCACTCCTACAGAAATCCCCAGCCCTCCTGCTTCCCCACTCGCACTGCCGCTAGGCTCGT
>NC_041393.1:570269773-570273507 GCF_002162155.2 Triticum dicoccoides | reverse complement strand
CATCAGCGATCTCCCAGGTGTCATCCTTGAGGAGATCATCTCGCTTCTCCCCACCAAGGATTGCTGCCACACACAAGTCCTCTCAACTCGGTGGCGCCCGCTATGGCACACCGCACCCCTCAATCTCGACTGTCATTAGATATCTGTCCTTCCGGAATTTGATCTCCATAGAGCCATCATATCTTCTCACCAGCAGGTCCCCGTTCAATGCCTCTGCATCATGACACACTACCTGCTGTCCATACGTGGCAAGGTGGACGCTTGGCTGACATCCCCTGAATTCGGAAAACTCCAGCAGTTTGAGTTGTACCTTACCACAAAAGTTTCATCCCACGAACACACCAAGAATTCGTGCCCACACCACCGTTTCCATCTCGGGGTTTTGCTCCTCTTTCCACACCGCCACCTTCGCCCGGTGCCATCTACCAGACGATCTGGTACAAAAGCTTCGACTCCTACTGCTAAAAAACTTTCGCTTGTGGTGGTTTATCCGTCGGAGGCCTCACTGCACAGCATCATCCTCTCCAGTTGCCCTGCCTTGGAGCGCTTGCTGATTGTTTTGGGAATAGAAATCCGTAACAGTTGTCTCCAAATAAAGTCGCCACACCTAAAAAGCATTGAAATTTGTTTTGAAGGACAGCAGCTCATCACCGAAGATGCCCCTTCACTTGAAAGGCTGCTCCTTGATAATTGTTATACACCTTCACAAATAATTGTCGTCTCTACGCCCAAACTGGAGACCTTGGGTGTAATTCATGACCCGTTTAATAATCACAAGGAGTTGGTGTTTGGCTCCTCACTTTTTCAAGTATCGTATATTATCATCTACACATTTGTAATCATATGCTGCATTTTTCATTTGTGCGCATAAGTTTTATATCATCTTGGAGTACACTTTGGGTACTAATATTATGTTATATGCTCAATGAAGAGTTTGTCCATTGATAGCCTATCAATGCTATTGGATTCTATCAAGATCATATATATCAAAATGTATAGTTTTGATCTGGACATAATTATTGGCTTGCTACGATGCTTTCGATCTCTGGAGAATTTATACATAGAGGTGATGATTTCATGCACATTGAAAGCCCGTATATATTGTACTAGAATTAATTGTTTAGCTGTCGTTCTTTCGACATAGTCTTTTTTCAGACCTTACCTGTTTTCAATCTTCATGTGTACTTAGGCAGAACCACATGGAGAAAAAGTATAACCGATCGGTGGCATAATAAGCACAAGGATTTTCTCAGTTCTCATGACATTCGTTTGAGGACAATAACGATGGAACTATATGCATCCAACCAGGCAAACATAAGCTTTGTCACATTCTTCCTGTTGAATGTGAGGTTACTATTGTCCATGATGCTTAATTTTACCGCAAGAGATTTCTCACGGACGGACATGTTGAACAGCAAAAAAAGAAGTTTCAGGTGGACAAATGTGCTTCTAAACGTACTCGGCTTCTATTTACAACAAGCTGTAGTCATCCTAAAATAATTTTTTTTTTGCACAGGATGTTGATTTTATGGATCAGACTGATCCATTTGTTTGTGACTACAAAAAAGAGTGGTAGGGTTAGATGTTACTGTCATGTTCAATCTGGGTTTTGTCTACAAGTTTGATGAACAATTAATCCTTGGGCTTTTTGTACCATTTGTATGCTTGAGTTGCATGTTGTTACCCTCGTACTCCCCTACACCTGCCACTACACAGCCGCATCTTCCACGGCCGCTGTTCGTTCCCGTCCGAGGCCTCGCCATCGTTCTCCGCCTTGGTTCGCTCGATGTGCCCGCCGCCATCTGGTGTTGTCAACATGGTCAACAACCAAGAGGAATCAGGAGACCACTATACGTGGAGAGGCTGACAGTAGAGACCCACCAGGTTCATTGCATTTTGCAAGCAGGTGCCTCGTTATTACAAGCCAAAAAAATACTTCCTCCTAATTGTTTGACAACTAGGTCCCACGCCATTCTCAATGCAGTCAATAAACGAGAAAATTACACAACAAGCGGATAACACCAGGGACCCAGCAGCTCGCCCAGTTGTTTTTTAGTTTCAGAGACGGAGCTCAACTGCACGCTGTGCGGGGGCTGTGGCTTGTCTAGCCCACGCTTACGCTTTTATTAAGCACATGAGCCCAGTTGATATATTATTTCTTTCTGAAATTGGCTAGCCCAGTTTTTTTGGAGAATACCAAAACCGAGGACTACTTGCTTTTCTCAGCCCAGCTGGGCTACAAATCTTTGAAGACGAGGAGGGATGTAAGTAGTAAGAAATGGGCTTCCCCAGAAAATGGGCTATAAGTTGTAAGAAATGGGCTGTAAATTTTTAAACCAAAGCCAACCGGCAATTGCATTAAAATATCATTTTTTCAGGATTTATCTGCTCTCTACTCTTATAAAAACCAAAGCCAACTGGCAATTACATTAAAATATCATCTTTTCTCCCACAAGATAAACTACTCATACAAATGCATCTTCATGTTCCGTGCAACGAATGGGCATCTTTCTAGTTAAGATTCTAAATTTGATTCATTATTTTGCGGAGAATTGTTTTTTGAATTATATTTTGAAAATTGTTTTTAACGTGACTCGAAATTTCGTGATTAAAAGAGTTCGGACCCCACCGAAATATGCAAAATTTTGGTGAATTTTTTAGCAGTGCCCAGAATATATGGTCTGTAATGCTAATAAAAAGAATATGAGCTTGAAATATCCTTAAGAATTAGCAAATGGGCTGTAAATTATTGAAAATAATGGCTAATGGGCTGTATGTTGTTTTCCACATATTTGGAGGCTGACTTCTGGGCCTACTAGGTTGACGATGACGCTGTCCTAAATTTTTTTGGACGTGTACGCAAGGCTTTGTCAACTTAGTCAACACATAGCAGTGACTATTGGATGTCCATCCAATGGCCGCCATGCTTCTTCAGTCTCTGATCTTCCTGTTCCAGCGGCCCAAACCAGTGCCGGCAGGACTGCCTGCTCTCTCCTCCCGTGGCTGGCTGTGCTGCAGCCAGGCCATCCCTCTAACCACACACACATCCTATTATTTTCCGGTGACGTCCGCCTCACCCCGTAGCCGACCAGTCAGCGCTCGTACTCCCCTCAGCGTGGGCATCCGCTGCGGTGGCTTCGCCGGCTCCGGGTGGTTCTCTTCTTGGGCCTCGCCCTCGTCCACCACGTTTGTGCTCTCGACGCGGTGACACTACAAAAAAAGACACATCCGTGACATTTTGGGCCGAACAATTTTTTTTCCTGTCATACATATGACACTTCTATGACGATAATTGTGACAAAACCAGGTATCATCATAGATGTGGTGGGCTCCTACTTCTATGACAAAAAATCATGACAGAAAATGGGCTTTTCGTCCTGGGCGGGCCGGAGACGCAGCTGCATGACATTCTTTGGTCCGTCCATGATGGAAAAAACCGTGGTAGAAGCGAGGGGGAGGAAAAATTCGGGGAGTTGCCAGTTATGGTGGGAGGTCGGGGGCCGAGCGATGGGCGTTTCTCTCGTAAACGTACGCGCGTGTGTGCGAGGCGTTGGCTCTAACTGAACCCGAGCGAGGCGTTGGGCTCTAACTGAACCCGAGCGATTGCACTGCAGGCTATGCGTTACTGAACACGAGCGATCGATCGATTGCTGTTAACTAAACCCGATGGAGCGATTCCTTTGCTACTGCTGCTAACTGAAGCCGATCGATTGGATGAACAGTGAGCGTTGCGC
>NC_041393.1:570259383-570269271 GCF_002162155.2 Triticum dicoccoides | reverse complement strand
CCATGGTGTGGAGGGCTGGATGGACAGTAGACGGTGGAGGGTTGGCCGTGGAGGGGTGGTTGAACAAGACTCCGTGGTGTGGAGGGCTGGATGAACAGTGGACGGTGGAGGGCTGGATGAACAATAGACGGTGGAGGGGTGGTTGAACAGTAGCCGATGGAGTAGCGCGCGGTGGAGGCTGGATGAACAGGAGCCCGTGGTGGCTGGAGGAGGTCGACGGTAGCCCGTGGAGGCTGGAGGAGGTCGACGGTGGAGATGAACAGTATCCCATGGAGTCCCGTCTTGCGGTACGCCACACCCTTCCTAATGAGCATGACCCCCGTTTCGACCGTAGGAGGTCCGTTTCCTCCATTTTGCGGTATGCCACACCCCTCCCGATCAATATGACCCCCGTTCCGACCGTTGGAGGTCCGTTTCATCCGTTTTGCGGTACGCCACACCCCTCCCGATCAACAGGACCCCCGTTTCAACCGTAGGAGGTCTGTTTCCTCCGTTTTGCGGTACACCACACCCCTCCCGATCAACAGGACCCCGTTCCGAACGTAGGAGGTCCGTTTCCTCCGTTGTGCGGTACGCCAGGCCTCGTTTCCAGCGCCTGTTCCGCCCAAGCCCTCCCGATGAACACAACCACGCATTCCATTCCGACCCAGCCGGTTGGCTGCCCATGAACATGATGACGATGCTGTTTCCCCGTTCCGACCCAGCCATATATGTATGCGCGAGTAGGCGTTCGAGACCCTGCCCGTATGTACATACGTGGCCGTATTTTCTTTCTTGCACCCTCGCCGTTGTACGTATGTGTACATGCTACGTGCGCGCCTCTACATCGACACGTGCACGCCTCTACTACGACACATGCATGCCTCTACATCGACCATTATGTACGTACACTTTCGCGACCAGAATGACAACACTACATACGCTTCGACCAGGTGGGTCCCGATTGTCAGGCACTTCCTTGCCTGTGAAGATGTAGCTGTTGGGTCCCAGCAGTCAGGGGGGCGAATCGTTTTGGTTTTTTTTTTTGCCCAGATGCACTTCCTTGCGTGCGAAGATGTAGCTGGTGGGTCCCAGCAGTCAGGGGGGAAACGTTTTTTTCGCGAAATACTGGTGGCCCGTCCGGTGGGTCCCTGTTGTCAGGTGGAGGAATAATTATTTTGCGCGTAATAAGGAGGCACTTCCTTGCGGCCGCCGTGGACCCTGCTGTCAGCCTCTCCACGCACAGTACTCTTCCGATGGAAGTCGGTCGTTGACCACATTGACCACGCCGCGCCGAGAGCACCACTGCGGTGGACGACAGCGAGGCCTAGGAAGGGGACGACGCGGAGCCTGGCAAGACGCAGCAGTGGATGCCCACACGAAGAGGAGTACGAGGGTGAGGCTGCCGTCGCCGCAGAATAACAGGGGGTGTGGGTGAGTAGAGGGATGGCATAGCCAGCGGTGGGAGTAGTAGGGGGCGGTGAGGCCTCTGCGGCATCACAAGCGGCCATGGGAGGCAGGACCACGCGGCACGACCGGCGCTGCTTTGGGCGGCTGGAACACGAAGACAAGAGGTTGAAGAAGCACTACGACCGTTGGATGGACATTGTACGGTCACTCGAGCTAGAGTCATTCATATTGACTAAGTTGACAAAGCCCTCCATCCCTGTAAACTTAGTAGGCCCACAAGTCAGCCTCCCACCAAGGTGAGTCCCAGCTAGCAGGGGGAGTATTCATTTTTGTGTGCGTAATAAGGAGGCATTTCCGGTGGGTCCGAGATGACAGCGGGGGGAACGTTTTTTTCGTGAAATACAGAGACCCTTCCGGTGTGTCCCAGCTATCAGGTGGAGGAATCATTATTTTGCATGTAATAAGGAGGCATTTTCCTGTGTGGGCCCCTACTGTCAGCTTCTTCCGATGGCTGTTGTTTGTTGACCATGTTGACCTCGCCGCGCCGAGAGCACAAATGCGGTGGACGAGGGTGAGACCCAGAAAGAGAACCACCCGGAGCCGGCGAAGACACCGCAACGGATGCCCCTGCTAAGGGGAGAACGATCGCTGACTGGTCGGCTGCGGGGTGAGGCTGACGTCACCGGAAAATAACAGGATGTGTGGGTGGTTAGAGGGATGGCCTGGCGGCAGCACAGCCGGCCACGGGAGGAGGGAGCAGGCAGTCCCGTCAGCGCTGGTTTGGGCGGCTGGAGCAGGAAGATCAGAGATTGAAGAAGCACGGCGGCCGTTGGATGGACATCCAACAGTCACTGCTGTGTGATGACTAAGTTGACAAAGCCTTGCGTATGCGTCAAAAAAAATTGAGGACAGTGTCATCGTCAACCTAGTAGGCCCAGAAGTCAGCCTCCAAATCTGTGGAAAACAGCATACAACCCATTAGCCATTATTTTCAATAATTTACAGCTCATTTGCTAATTTTTAAGGATATTTGAAGCCCATATTCTTTTTATTAGCATTACAGACCATATATTCTGGGCACTGCTAAAAAATTCAACGAAATTTTGCATATTTCGGTGGGGTCCGAACTCTTTTAATCATGAAATTTCGAGTCACGTTAAAAATAGTTTTCAAAAAATTATATCAAAATAAAATTCAAAAAACAATTGTCCGCAAAAAAAATGAATGAAATTTAGAATCTTAACTAGCAAGATGCTCGTTCGTTGCACGGAACATGAAGATGCATTTGTATGAGTAGTTTATCTTGTGGGTGAAAAGATGCTATTTTAATGTAATTGGCAGTTGGCTTTGGTTTTTATAAGAGTAGAGAGTAGAGAAATCCTGAAAAAATGATATTTTAATGCAATTGTCGGTTGGCTTTGGTTTAAAAATTTACCGCCCATTTCTTACAACTTATAGCCCGTTTTCTAGGGAAGCCCATTTCTTATCCCTCCTTGTCTTGAAAGATTTGCAGCCCAGCAGGGCTGAGAAAAGCAAGTAGGCCTCGGTTTTGGTTTTCTCCAAAAAAAGAACTGGGCTAGCCAATTTCAAAAAGAAAGAAAATATCAACTGGGCTCATCATGTGCTTAATAAAAGCGTAAGCATGGTCTAGACGGGCCACAGCCCCCGCATAGCGTGCATTGAGCTCCATCTCTGAAACTGAAAAACAACTGGGCGAGCTGCTGGGTCCCTTGTGTTATCCACTTGTTGTGTAATTTTCTCGTTTATTGACTACATTGACAATGGCGTGGAACCTAGTTGTCAAACAATTAGGAGGAAGTATTGTTTTGGCTTGTAATAACGAGGCACCTGCTTGCGGAATGCAATGACCCTGGTGGGTCCCTACTGTCAGCCTCTCCACGTACAGTCATCTCCTGATTCCTTTTTGTTGTTGACCATGTTGACAACACCAGACGGCGGCGAGCACAGCGAGCTAACCAAGGCGGAGAACGACGGCAAGGCCTTGGACGGGAACGAACAACAACCATGGAAGATGCGGCAATGTAGTGGCAGGTGGAGGGGAGTACGAGGGCAACAAAATGCAAGTCAAGCATACAAATGGTACAAAAAGGCCAAGGATTAATTGTTCATAAAAATTTTAGACAAAACCCAGATTGAACATGACAGTAACATCTAACCCAACCACTCTTTTTTGCAGTCACAAACAAATGGATCGGTCTGATCCATAAAATCAACATCCTGTGCAAAAAAAATTTATTTTAGGATGTCTACAACTTGTTGTAAATAGAAGCCGAGCACGTTTAGAAGCCCATTTGTCCACCTGAAACTTCTTTTTTTGTTGTTCAACATGTTCGTCTGTGAGAAATCTCTTGTTGTAAAAATTAAGCCTCATGGACAATAGTAACCTCGCATTCAACAGGAACAATGTGACAAAGCTTCTGTTTGCCTGGTTGGATGCATATCGTCCCATCGTTATTGTCCTCAAACGAATGTCATGAGAACTGAGAAAATCCTTGTGCTTATTACCCCAACAATTGGTTATATGTTTTTCTCCATGTGGTTCTGCCTAAGTAGACATGAAAATTGAAAACAGTTAAGGTCTGAAAAAAGAGTATGTCGAAAGAACGACAGCTGAACAGTTAATTCTAGTACAATATATACGGGCTTTCAATGTGGATGAAATCATCACCTCTATGTATAAATTCTCCAGAAATCCAAAGCATCGCTGCAAGCCAATAATTATGTCCAGATCAAAACTATACATTCTGATATATATGATCTTGACAGAATCCAGCAACATTGATAGGCTATCAATGGACGAACTCTTCATTGAGCATATAACATAATATTAGTACCCAAAGTGTACTCCAAGATGATATAAAACTTATGCGCACAAATGAAAAATGCAGCATATGATTACAAATGTGTAGATGATAATATACGGTACCTGAAAAGGTGAGGAGCCAAACACCAACTCCGTGTGATTATTAAACGGGTCATGAATTACACCCAAGGTCTCCAGTTTGGGCGCAGAGACGACAATTATTTCTGAAGGTGTATAACAATTATCAAGGAGCAACCTTTCAAGTGAAGGGGCATCTTCGATGATGAGCTGCTATCCTTCAAAACAAATTCCAATGGTTTTAAGGTGAGGCAACTTTATTTGGAGACAACTGATACCGATTTCTATTCCCAAAACAATCAGCAAGCGCTCCAGGGCAGAGCAACTGGAGTGGATGGTGTTGTGCAGTGAGGCCTCCGACAGATAAACCACCACAAGCGAAAGTTTTTTTAGCAGTGGGAGTCGAAGCATTTGTACCAGATCGTCTGGTAGATGGCACCGAGCGAAGGTGGCGGTGTGGAGAGAGGAGGAAAACCGCGAGATGGACAACCGTGGTGTGGGCACGAATTCTTGGTATGTTTGTGGTATGAAACTTTCATTGTAATGGTAGAACTCAAACTGCCGGAGTTTTCCGAATTCAGGGGATGTCCGCCAAGCGTCCACCTTGCCGAGTATGGACAGCAGGTAGCTTGTCGGGATGCAGAGGCATTGAACGGGGCCCTGCTGGTTAGAAGAGATGATGGCTCTGATGAGATCAAATTCAGGAAGGACAGATATCTGACGACAGTCGAGATTGAGGGGCGCGGTGCGCCATAGAGGGCGCCATCGAGTTGAGAGGACTTGTGTGCGGCAGCAATCCTTGGTGTGGAGAAGTGAGATGATCTCCTCAAGGATGATGTCCGGGAGATCGCTGATGCGGTCCACCGGAGATTCTATCGGTTCCTCAGATCCGGGTGGGGGGGGGGCTCGCCGCTTCTCCCCGCGCTACCGGGTGCGGGATCTACAACCGGCGTCGCCGCTGCCGGGAGCCTCATCTTCTTGGCGCTGGGGCCAGCCGACTCCATTTTCCTTGTGGGCGTCGCGCCGAGCTCACGGGTTTGAGTAGAGTAGCCAGAGACGAGCCTAGTGGCAGTGTGAGTGGGGAGGAAGGAGGGCTGGGAATTTCTGTAGGAGTGGAAGAAGAGGAGCAGGCGTTTTCTGTACGAGTGAGGAAGAAGGTGAGCGAAGTTTTCTAGACGAGTGAGGAAGATTGGGGAGCGGGGGAATTGGGTGGGGAGACGGAAGCGGGAGAGCGAGCTGTTCGTGTTTATAAGGCCCGCGGCACTAACTACTCGCTTTTTCCCAAGGACCGCTCTCTTCTTTTGCATTGCTGCATGACTGGCCATGCATGCAGGATTCATGTGCCCGCCGGCCACTACATGCGCCCGGTTTGTTACTAGACCTATTTAATAGGGTGGTTATGGAGTAAATTAAGGAGATTTATTTTCTCTATGTGTATCCACCAAATTAGAGGATGCGGTACTGGATGCAGACACTCACATTAAACTAACATTCAGAAGAACAAAAGTTCAGCATGTCTATGCATCTCAATGATTCACCATACTATAACCACTATACAAAATTGTGAGAAGGTGTGGAAATAAAGAAAATCGGTCGATGCTTCTCTGAGCAAAGGGCCTCCCTGCGCACGCATTAATTTCCTGGGCATGCTTGTTTCTTCTCAATGTTGCGAGAACTTTGAGCATGTTGGCAACTCCACAGCTAGCTAGCTGCCTCATCTTGCAATTGATGCTGACACATTTGCAGCAAACACATGAGGCAATAGAGATGACTCAACTTGGGTCCATATTGTGTAGTTCCCCTGATATCATATTCATTGTCCTAAATCTGAAAAGATAGGAAAACAGTAGCTATACTTAAATGGTGTTGCAAAACTGTAGCACATATTAATAGCTCGGCATGACAAAACACGATCATCTGGATGAAGGGGATACGGACCTGCCTGAGGAAGATTACATATAATTTCATAAGTCCTTGGTTGATTTCCACCTTCTGCTGCACTGCTTGTTTGCTCCTCCGCACTGCATTCAGCAAGTCAACGTATGAATAAGCTAATTTCATCTTGCGGTGGTCATTGTACCTAGTTACGAATGTAGGAATACCTAGAGCACCATGAGGTTAGCTGACAGCAGGTAGATGCAGCCATATAAATTTTGTGCGGTGCTACCAAAATTGAGGTTTGTATCCCTTCCCGTTATGAGAATTCTTCCTGAAGTTGGTAGAATGTGACAGCTTGTTCTTTGCATCAAACTTGCCTTTCCCTTGAGATTTGTTCTTATTGTTTCGGGGCTGGTTGGGCTGGAAGTTCTTCTCGTGTACCATGTGGGCACTAGAAGCTCCCTCAGCGACCCGAGCACGTGTGTCTTTTGCTCTCGCCTTCTCGTCAAAATCAAGAGTTCTAATGAGATCCAAAACAGAAAACTCATGTCTCTTGTTTTTCAGAGAAGTAGCAAAATCGTTCCACGAAGGTGGAATCTTGGCAATGATGGTCCCGGCAACAAATTTGTCCGGCAACACACACTTAAAGTGCTCAAGTTCCTTAGAGAGTGACTGTATCTCATGAGTCTGCTGAACAACAGAGCGCTCATCAGTCATCTTGTAGTCACAGAATTGCTCCATGATGTATGACTCATTGCCAGCGTCCAAGGGCCCAAACGTGGCCTCGAGCGCAGGCCGCATGTCTTTGCCGCTGTCAAACAACATATACGAATCCACAATGGAATCGTCAAGAACACTTAGCAGGGCGGCTTTGAAGAGGGTATCCATGTTCTGAAAAGCTTCCTGTTGTGTAGGATTAAGATCGCCCTCAGCTTACCCTTAGTGGCTTCATAGCAGTACATCATCTGAAACCAATATAATGCTCTTGTGCGCCACCTTTTATATTGCACCCCCTTAAAAGTAGGCGGCTTCAAAAGCGCAGCAAAACCACTCGGAGTAAATTGCCTATGATCAGGTTTTTGGATTGGATTGTTGAATATATGAGCAATTTAGTATGAGATTTAATCCGAATCAGTAGTAAATAGATCATGACAACAATTGCAAACATCAAAGTAATGATGCGAACTAAACCAGGAGGACAGAATCACATACTATACAGCGGCAGCAGAACCGATGTGATTGATGTTGTGACTCATGTCGTTGATGAAGAGGTTACCGAGGTCGGGGAAGAAGGCAGTCGTTGAGGAAGTCGTCGCTGGCAGCAGTCACAGGAGTGTTCTACCCAAAAACCTGATCGCCCCTCTCCCGTACAGGATCACAAAAGGCGGGGTTCGGAGGACTGTTGTCCCTTCTCGCGATGCACGCCGGAAGGAGGGATGGAGAAGAATTGCATGGCGGCGCTAAGATCTGCAACGGTGCAAAACCATATGATACAGCGGCGGCTAGGGTAGAGCATGTCCGGTCGGAGTATAATAGTAGGCCTTTGGCCCCCAAACCCCACGTCCAAGTCAACAATAGCCCCACCAAGGTTTGTCTCAAAAAAAAGCAGAGTAATTAAGGCGTCCGTTAGTCCCTTTAGTATAAATACAATATCATTAATAATGGCCCCACCTTTTGTCTCACAAAGTAGAGTATGTTGGAGTACAACCGGGTACATGTTTACAATCCGCTTCTCTTCTCTATCATCTTATCTCTCCTTCAACTAATCACAAATACTATATTTAAATCCTTATAGCCTGCTTATGTCATCTACTACCTCCCTTTCATTTTGCAAGTCCTACGCGTATACCTAGGTTGCCAATTTGATCAGCTTAATATAAACTACACAACACAAAAATTATATCTTTTGAAAATAGAACATCTAAAGTTTATATTGGTATATTTTTGTAATATATGACTTGTATTAGGTTGATCAAATTGACGACCTAGGGGTACTTGCACGCCCTGTAAACTGACAGAGAGGTAGTAATTATAGTACTTTCTCTAAAAGTTACTATCCACTGTGTAGTTTGAAATGTCGGGCGTGCAGCGGGCGGTGCCCTGGGTTGGCGCGCCGCTTCAATGGCGGAAGTAGTGAGAGGTCGCGTCACCCTGACTTGCCATCAATGTGGAGCGGCGGGCTCAGCTGGCGCCGGGAGGGAAGCGCGCACGGGAGGGGGAGGGGTTTTTGTTGGGCCAAGAAGGTGAGAAGCCAACTTGGGATCGGTCCGGACGGGGAAATATCATGTGCTCCCATACTCTGCATATGACACTAGTCTATGCTACTACTCCCTCCTTTCCGGTTTATAGAGATGTTTAGAGTAACATAGTAATATGTTACAATACAAGTTACTCCCCACTATGACTAGCCTTGGCCTCTCCCGGTGATCCACCATGTATAGCTGCTAAGCCTGCCACGTAGGCATAAAATATGATGTGGAACCAATAAACTAAGCACCTATGCATTGAACACTTGAGTTACTAAGCCATTTAATGCACTTAGCATCTCATCTAAAGAGCATTAATAGTATAGCCAGCTGCTGGCTATAAGCCTACAACCAATCTTATAGTCTACATGTACAAAGTGCCTAGGAGCACGTGCTAGAGCTGGCTCTTCACGAAGAGCCCGCTTACCTTCTCTCTCCTCTTCTCTTTCCTCCAACTAAGCAGAAATATACTACTATTTATTCCTTATAGCCCGCTGACTCAGCTCTATTGTATTTGCTCTAAGCACATCTAAGCACTTGCTAGCACCCCCTTGACCGTGGACCTTGATGGTGTATGTCACCTTGTGTCTCATAATTTTCCTTGTCATCATCTGAGTCCTAGAAGATCTCACCCACATCATCATTAGCATGCAGCCGCCTTGATAGACAACGTGCACAGAAGGAGTAGAGGCGACTGGGGACGCACCACCACCACGTCGTGGACACTCCGTATGTGCTCGTGTGCGTGCAGCGTGCGTATTTTTCCATCGGTGCTAGCTCTAAGGCCGAGGCTGTGGTCATCTTCGTCTCCGACTAGTAGTTGAGCAATGATGGCAAAGAGGTGCTGCAAGAGATGCATATGCACCGTTGCGTGCGAGCTTCGCCGTAGCACGACGAACTGGACGTCGCCGCGGATGGCGCACGCCTCCATGCAGCCAAGTCTGTGCGCATGCATGTGTTATTCACATGCATTCTGTGGCCGAGCGTGTGTGCATGCACGTCTTGTGTATGTGCGTTGTGTGCTCCATGCTGTGCGCGTATGTGCATGAGTTGGATCGGATGGAGTTAGTGTGTTGGCTTGTGTACATATTTTAGAGTGTAGATTCACTCATTTTGTTTCGTATGTAGTCCCTTATTGAAATATGTAAAAAGACTTATATTTGGGAATGGAGGGAGTATAAAACATCTTCAACTTAGCATCCTGATGTACTGTTTCTAGTGGTTAGCAAAAAGTTCATGTTCTTTTAGTTGTTTATAGGTGGGCAGGCGGCAAAAAACAGGGCAAAACGCGCAAGGTTCCTTGCAGACGCTCCACCGCGAGGTTGCTTGCTCCTCCTCGGTTGTCGGGAATCTATGCTCTTCAACTCTTTTCTTTTACGTGAGCTCTGTTCATCCTTTCCCCAACACGCGAGACAACTAGCATCAAGGTGCACGTGTCATGCAAGAAAATGGAGATAATCAGATAAGCAGTGC
>NC_041393.1:570244436-570259302 GCF_002162155.2 Triticum dicoccoides | reverse complement strand
AGCGGGGGGAAACCCTTTTCCGTAAGTGAGTCGTGCACTTCGATGGCACCTACGCAATATTTTTTCTCCTCAATGGCACGTGAATGGCACGTGAATAGTGCACGTGCTCAACGATGGAGCACGGGAGGGTAGCAATGACATGGTCAGCCCTTTTTTGGAGAGAGTACATACTACTAGTAAATAACTTCGATGTGTCCCATCAACTCGCAGAACGACGAGAAGCTTGATTACGCCTTCTCCCTCGCCAACGCGTGCGTGGTGGCTCGCAACACAAGCGGTGGACGTGCAGCAGTTCATTTGGTGTTAGATTGCTAGAAGCACTACTATAGAACCATCGACTTCCGGAAGAGGCGAACAGCCAAGCGCAAGGTCACCTACTAACCTTAGGCTAGGCGTACTGGGAGTAACACAAGTAGAGGTACCTCCTTTTTTTATTCTAGAAACAACCACACGCGAATATCAAGGTGCTGGTTACATAGAACAAATTTCCCGCAGTCCGTGCTCATCCCTCCTCTATCTCTCTTCTCAGCCAGCCAGCGGACGCGCGGAGCCCATCGTCTGATTGCTCACATGCGGCCCCACATGTCAGTGAAAACGCAAGAGGACCCACTGAACCTGCACATCTTTCACCTCGACATGCTGGTGATGAAAAACAAATCCAAGAAAGATCTTCGGTGGCCGCTTTTGGAGTTACTCAAGAGTAGTAAGATTCTATTTACAGTTTAACCCAAGATGCACATCTCGTGGCTTCAACTACCACTCTATTTTATTTTATGACACGACCTGGATGCTGGATGTCCCACGTGTCGGCAAAAGGAGGAAGAACCCGACCAAATCTTCGGTTGTGCTCTCGGATTAGACTAGTTGTGCTAACTTAAATTTTTTATTGTGTACTCCCTCCGTTCAAAAATACTTAACTTCCATTTGTCCAAAAATGGATGTACCTATATACTAAAACATGTCTAGATACATATATATTTTGACAAATAGAAGGCATGTATATATTGTGCAACGGAGGGAGTAGAATGGATGCAAGTTTTTGTATTGGGAAGAAGAGTACATCCATATATTGAGAGAGCGCAATTTAGTAGATGTTCTATCACTTTTAGCTAGCATAGAGGCTATAGATGAGATTAGTGCACTTGTTGATACTCCTACTTGATATGCGTGTTGCTGCTTAGATGGAGAGAAAAACGGACCGGAGGGAGTACTAGAATAGAGGCTAGACATGAGACTAGATGCAAGGAAGCAACGCCTACTTCTTTACACTCGAAGAAGAAAGAAGCACACAAGATCGAGCCTCCGCAGATCAATAATGAATGCATCGAGAAGGCACTAATCCAACTTATAGGAGTAGTAAAATGTATTCTTGTGGTTCTTGTTTCCTTTGGTCTTGCTTTTCTAGTCAAAATTATCGTTGGAGTTCGTGCAAAACGGAGGTCCGTTTGGGGTCGTGTGTTGCAGTTGTCCTTACAAGTGGAACCGCAGTTAAGGAAACCGACTATCGGCAAACCCCCACCTGGCCCGCCGCGCGATGGCTGAGTTAGAGATACGATGAGGTTGAAGAGATTGCTCTAGCACGGACTCCAAGAAATATTGTGTCAGAGAAGTTGTGCTGGTGGCGTGTGCCGTACTCCTGGACGTGAATGCTTGTTCTGGCTCATGCCACCCTACTACTCCTACTACTTACTATATAGTACTAATAGTATCGAGGATTCGAGGTGCTGGTTACGTAGTAGAGTATAATATGGCTACAGTAAAAACACCCGCACAACGCGCGAAGCATGTGAAGCTAGTACAAATAGTGTACTACTATTGTTGATTGGCCTCATCCGATAACCTGTTGCAATGCACGTACAATTATGTATTCAGAAAATATTTTTTTGCCTCGTCGCACCACTCACTCACAGAAGCGACTCGAAAGCCATTCATAAATTTAGTAAGTTTATCACAGGCATATCATTTTATTACATACAACAAGTCATCAACCCACATCGACAACGAGGATACACTATAAATACTAAAGTTTTCACCAAACAACAAATAACGAGCAATGAAATGAACTTCAACTCAACCATTCCTCGGCGTTGGAAACGCTTGCTTTGAACCACAAGTGATTCTCTGGGACGGGCCATCCATTGTCGATCTGGAGACCAACGCAGGACTAATCATCCAGGCTGAAGCAGCCTACTATATCAGTACCAGGGTAGGGAACCGACCAAATGTCTGAGGTATAGACACAGTTGCTTCTCATAAATGGTAGTAATGTTGTGTCAACAGTAGTTGGATCGCCTTTCACCATCATTGGATAGTTTTGTCCAAGGAAGAGCGAGTTTTCTCCAAGACTATCAATTCTGTACCAGGGAGAATGAGTTGGCGCTAACACACTAGTATCCATCCCGAATACCATGCAACGGGTGTTGGAATAGGTCCGGAGAGTGCGACCATGGGAGACTACACCTGCTTCCTTAGCAGTAACATCATCAGTGGGCTGTATACACACGAGAAGAGGTGATCCATCAGAATTAGTTGCGAGTCACCAAATAGTATATGGGCGCTGCTCGTCCTCATGCTCGTGATGATCACCATCGTCATCTCCCCCTTGGTTATAAAAATCTTCAAGTATAGGTGGTGGAATGTTCGCAGGACCATGGAAACACAAGAAGAAGGTTAATTAGTAAAGGGAAACTTGCTAACCCGCATGCATGTGGATCAAACAATTATAATTACGGTGGAAGACAAACATACCGAAACAACGACTCCATGCAAAAACAATGCCACGAGTGGTGGCAGCAAACACAAGGCCCTCGTATTCAATTGCATCACAGTACTCATCCGTGTACAGAAACTGATTTTTGAGCAATGTCCATCGAGTCAAACCAGCAAGGACGGCTACAAGCTTGTCAAAGATAGCAACAACTTCATAGTTGTTGTAATTCCAAGAGCGGTTGGGAACTCGACAAATTGCTATCTTCCATAGAAGACAGTCACCATGATTGTATTTGAATGTGCGTACAATGCCTGTGTGCTCAACCTCTAGGCAGTCTGCTAAGATTTTTGGAAGTGGAACCTGGTCACGAGTTTACACATTCACAAGTTCCCACTCGCAGTTGGACCCAATGTAAACAACCCAATCTCCATTTGCGCCTGCCCAAGCCTTGCCCTCACGCGATGGCATCTTAACATCATACATATCTTTATCAAGCGGCATCAACTTGCACAGGGCGAGGCCTCCGTCGTGATGGCGCCAGTCATCAGGGTCACGGCAAAGAAGATAGGGGAGATCAAACCGCTCCTTGACTCTTGGGTTCCTTGTAATGATGTTATTAGTTGAGTCAAGAATGGTCTTGAATGAACCTGCCATGCTAGCCGAGGTGATGACGTTGCACCGATCAATGAGTTCCTCCACCACGTCATCTTTCAGATCGGGGCAAGAATAACGGGGTCGTTTCCATCCTGTTCCCTCCATGGAAAAGATGATCGAACAATGGCAGAAGAAGGGGTGAAGGGCTGAAGGAAAATGGAGGAGGGAGAGGAAGAGCATGCCACAGCAGTTCCAAATCGAGAGGGAAAGGCGAAGAGTCGGTGGGCGGTTGCCAGTTTGCCACGGTTCATGAAGAGGCGCCGCGGCCTACACGTCGGTTCGGAAATACTCCTACTACTCGCCGTCGTCTCACTGATATGTTGGAACGGGACCACATGTCAACGAAACATGGTGTGTAATTTCTTGTGCAAAATGCGATCTGGCCGCGTTGGCCCGAGGTGCCGCATTAGTTTTTTTTTAAAGTTTGCCGCATTAGTTATCGACCTTTATTTTTTTTAACATGCAATCTGAAAGGATAGCTATTGTGGTCATCACACGTGAGCGGATATAGTGATGGTTGATTCGCCCGAGCAACTTATTACTATGGGAATATGGGAGTACCATCGGATTCAAGGAACAGAGAAATGATGGTTGCTTTGTCCGGGCAACTTACTGTGGCGAAGGTGGGGCTCTGTGTTTGACTGCTCACTAGTCATTACTACTGCGGCGCAACGACCGGGGTGAATCTTCCCCTGAAGTTGTGTTGTGCACTCAATATTGCTGCATGGCAGGTGGAGCCGGATGAAGGATGTCCAACATGTCAGCGAAACGAAGTTGAATTATTTCTGGCATTGCTATCAATCATTCAGGATTTGTTTATATGTACGCATAATTTTGATGAAATGGTACTGTGATGCTATGAAGGTTTCAACTCTGGTTCCCGCAGGAAAAAAAGGTTTCAACTTAGGATTCATGTGTCTTGCCTCGAGATTATCTTGTTACAACATTCCATCAAATACAAATGAAACTACCATGGCTAATGCATCTCAATGGTTCGCAGATCAGCGCCAATATTCACATCACAACTGAAGACAAAGTTGTGAGAAGGTGTACAAATAAAGAAAAAAATATAATTGATCGATGCTGTTCGTAGGCATGGCTCCATTTCCTTGGCACAGTGTTCATTGCTTGGCAGCTAGTTTCACCCAGCTCTGTAGCCAAAAAAGAGGTGTATGAAGGACACCACAATCCGATCATTTTGTGCAGCTCCACTAAAATCGGGTGGACCATCCCTTTTTGCAAAGATATCCAGTCAGTGTGATTACAATAATAGTGGAACTAGATGATGAAACATAACACACATAAATAGAAGCCGATCACCTCTACGATCTCTCTTTAGGACTAACTTCTTGTTGGAGAAGATTAGGCACGGAGTTGGATGAGGAGGATAGCAAAACCAATCTCCCTTTTCGCAGTCCCACAGAAATGTAAAAACGTTGCCCGTGTGATATTTTGGTGGAACTGCACAAAACACTATTCAGAAAAGTGATTTGTGCAGTTCACCAAAAGGTCGCAATAGCAACAAGGTGAAAATGGATAGCCTTGTTTGCAAAAGGAGGTTGAAAGGATACAATTACTTCCCAATAACACGAGTTGAAGACACATACGCCGACAAAAAAGAAGCATGTTCCATGTAAAAAGGGAAAGATAGCACATGGTGGTTTATCAAAAATGGTTTGAGGACGAGATTGCAAGAAGGAAAGTACGCCGGCCGAGATACTATTTAAGCAAACAACTAAAGAAGATCCACATGCAGCAACGTGGGAAGATGGGCAGTGGAGCAAGGCCGGACGAAGCTGTACCTGAGGGTCGTCGGGATATTACTAGGAGGGCGCCGGCGGGCAGGATCTGCCCATACTGCGGCAGCGAGCAAGTGGCGAAGGCCCAACCGCGCCGGAGCTTGGTCAGAGAGAATGGAGGGTACCGCAGATCGGGACGAGCTGCCTCAACGCCGTCGAACAGAGAGACGATGCACATCCACCCTTTCCGCCGGCGGATGGGATGTGGCCGGATCACTGACCAACACTGAGAGTGAGAGGCCACGGCGGCCTTGTGTGATGAGACTCACGAGAGACAAACCCATTTTTCCATTTTCCCCACGGCAATCGTTTTATATTCTAGGCGTGGTACCCGACCCTCCTTCGAGTAAACAACCGCTACACGCGTCAAATTATCACGTGGGCTGCCTTTTCGTACAGAAATGAACTCCACCGTGTACCCGCGCGGGTGTGGCCGGGAACGAGACGTGAGTACGTGCGTCCTGCGGGCACTTCTTCTTTAGGTGCAGGTACGTACGTGGGTGGGTGTGAGACAGATGGTTTGTGCGAAACAGAGGCAATGTGTTGATGATATCTGAGTCAGAAAAATGTAACATAGGCAATGTGTGTGAAACGGAGTCATGGACGTGAGATATCTATAGAATTGAAAACAGGGATGAAGTGTGTGGCTGCGCGATCGATAAAGAGTGCCATCGAATTTGTGTTTGCCCATGTCAAAGATACAGGGCGGCTGGCCTACTGGAATTTGAGAGGGCAGAGGTGCAGTTCTTCTCCATGGCATGGATACCTACCTACAACGTTCGACTATCGGTGTGTGTGTGTGGGGGGGGGGTAGAGACCGGTCGACTAGTATATGTGTGGGGAAGGAGAGAGACCTAGCTATGTATTGAGGGAAATCGATCGACATCCATGGATATGTGTAGCAGAGGAATAAGGTTGGGAAAAAGACAAAGGTAGAGCGTCGGAGGGTTGGTGTTGGAGTGGCGTCTCAGAAATGGTGGGAGAGGCCTGGTAGACAAACGGAGGGTATGAGTGCAATATCAATAAGAGAGGGCGGGGGATGTCTGTCTGTCTATGCACGTGCGTGTGAGAGACGGGTCGGGAGGTATTCAAGGATGATGAGGGGAGAAGATATGGTTGTGGTAAGCATGCGTAACTACATAGGAAGATCAACCGTCGTGTGTCCGAGAAAAGGAGAGACATAACTAGCGAGGTAAGTGTTTCGGTGCTTGGTGAAAACGAATTATAGTCGACCTGGCTATATGTAGGGAGATCAGTTCATATACACGCCTGCATGTGTTAGAAGCAAATAAGGTCCAGAGAGGAAGACAGGGGGAGAGGGTCTGGCTAGGAGATGGTGCGAGAGGCCTACCATGTCAAGGGGGGAGGGAGTGTGCGAGCATGTGATTAATGAAAAGAGGGGCGGGAGTGTGCACCTGCGTGGAATCGTATTGGACATATGGGGGCATGGACAGTGAGAAGAGAATAGGGGAAGTCTATATGTGTTTGTTGTAGGCACACTTGGCTAGAGAGGTATATCGACCGGTGTGTGCCAGAAAGAAGGAGCCGGGGGCGTACACACACCGCTGGTGAACGACCTAAAGAGAAATAATGAATGTGCGTGATGGAGGGGACGCTAAGGGTGTGTGAGGGGGCGGGCGTGTGCATGCACGATAGAAAGTTAGCGCTAGCTAGCTACAAATAGAAGAGGATCGTGAAGGTGTAAAAGACGAACAAAGATCATAATTCATTATAAAAAGGTGGATACGGATACTTGAAGAAGATATCATAATGTAGAACATTGATTATAATTTGGGAAAATGTGTGGCTTTTGCAACTCAGGTCTAAAAACTTGTCATAATGTAGGGGGCGGGGCACTATACTTTGTGTGATAAACACGGTGTACGTATGGAACATGGTTTAGATTATGAATATATAGTAAGTACATCCAATGTACTATTACTTGGAATCAACATCAAGTGTATTCAAAAAATAGAATTTGAGTTCATGTAGTACACATAGTTCATATCTATCTCTATAGTAATCATGTGGTGTGTTATTAAGGTAATACATGAATGATGGTTGAAGTTGGCAACAATCATGATTGTAGACTCTTATTGAAATAGAGAAACGAATTCAAATTTAGTTCGAATTGCAGCGGTAGTATAGACATTTGGAATGCACTAAAATGTTGGTATGAGTAGGTTACATGCATTATACAGCAAGCGAAAAAATTTAATCGGAAATAACATGGATTCATACTCCGTCCTTCCATCTATATAGGGCGTAATGAGATTTTTAAGACCGCCTTTGACTATTGACAAGATTAATAGTACATGACATGCACAATGTGAAAATTATATCATTGAAAGAACCTTTCACAGACGAAGTTAACAGTGTGCTTTGTGTAAGTTGCATGTCATATATCATTGCTCTAATATTTGGTCAAAGTTATCATCGCAAAACGCATTAGGCCCTATATAGATGGAAGGAGGGAGTAGCTTTGAATAGCATTTGTATAGTAAAACGGGGCAAGACTCTCTCTTTGTGTGGTGTGAATAGTTTTATTTTTTTCGTTTTCTTTTTGGTTGAGGGAAGTGCGAATTGATTTGGTATGTACAAGTACAATATTACTACACGTTAGGCTTGTCCCTAAAATTCAACCCGCGTCTTGTTATATCCCGAAAATTCAGACATCATGCTCCCAAAACTGGCGCCTTCACAACCCGCGCCTTGCTATCCCGAAATTACAACGCGCGCGAAAACTCCCTCCAGCTGCCAAATCCTGACATGCAAAATCCCCCTTCTAACCCTGAGCCGAAAGGGCCGCTAGTTCAAATTGGTGGGGGGTAGTTTTGTAACACACCCTACATTTTGGACGAGCACATCCCTAAGTCATGCTTCAGCCCCTCCCATCGACCCCTTTTCGCCATTCGAAATCCCAGGCCGCCATAACCTCTCCGCTCTAGTCGCGAAACCCCACCCTCCTCCATCTGCCACGTCACTGCTGCCCATCCGGAGCCTCTTTCCCGACGACGTCGTCCACCACAATAGCTCGACGTCCCTTGTCCACCTCCCCATATGAGGATCCATCATCCATCTCGTCGTCCAACCGGTTCAGCTGCCTCGTCCTCCACCTCCAAGGAGCTGCTCCGACGATCACCTCGTCTATCGCGGCTGCTCCATCCCCACAGCACCGCCTTAACCTGCTCCACCGGAACCGCAGCATCCTCACCGACTCCTTGGACGAAGCCGAGGCCTACTCGACGCCACCAAAGAGGTTGTACACTCATCGCATTGCACCTTCTCCTTAACTCGACCTCCCGGTGCCGACGGTGCTCCATCCCGCACCCCCATGGAGCGGCTACCTTGAAGCTGGCACTGCAGGCGACATCTCCACGACGGATCTCCCCCGGTGTGAGGCCACTTCGGCGGCGGCGTCTATACCAGCCGAATCTGCTGCTGCTGCTCCGGCTCTCGCTTGCTCGCTCGCGCTGCTGCTGCTGCTGCTCCGGCTCTCGCTCGATCGCTCGCTCGCCCAGCTGCTGCTGCTGCTCTCCCCCTCGCTCGTGCTGCTGCTCTTCTCCGATTAAGCCACACTTCAGTCGACTGAATCAACTTTTGGGTCGGTCGATTTTCAGGGGTTGGGAGGGGGGGGGCTTGCCAGAGATAAGGAAGAACCACCCGCAGCAGGGACGAGGGCTCGCTGGAGAGGTACCCCACTATCTATCTTAGGGTTCAGGGTGGGGGACGGTGGGCCTAGAGGGCTGGCCGGGGCGGCAGTGGCGAGTTGTTTCGGGGCGGCGAGGCGGCGCTGGGGCCGGCGGTTCGGTCGGTGGTGGCTGGCGGCTCAGCGGGGTGCAGGTTGAAGATGAACAGTAGGCCCTCCCTAAACTACATGTCAAGTGCCTCTCTGCTACCATTGCGTTCAATTTCGACAGTAGCATTCAGATTCCACAGTAAATTTAAGTTTTGACAGTTAAGTTCAGAGTCAACAGTTTTTACCTCATCTATTGTAGTCAGGTGGTTTTTGGTGATGTTAATTTTACATCCATTTTACATCATCTATTGGAGATGCTATTAGAATCCCACTTGATATTGACTATGTCGGTCTTGTGCTGCTTCAGCCTTGACGTCTTACGGCTCACCGGAGCTGCTCCAACGATAGAACGATCCATCACAACAGAGCAGTGCCCTCGACGCCATCTACAGATTCCTCAGATCTTCCTCCACACCTCCGACAGCCACCTCTGCATCAACTGCTTCAGCGACCAACCCAATGATGCTGAGGTCGACACGGCAACGGCAAAGAGGTTGTACACTTGTTGCATCACTTATTACTATACATTCACGTCGATCCATTTGGGCTATTTTGATTCAAGGGAAAAACATAGCAATAGGTAATTTTCCAATGGCACTCTACTATTCAATTATTCATGCATTTTGTTGAAAGGAATGAAGCAAAACATCCATCTGGACCTACTTTTCAAAATCCTATGCATGAAAACAAGATCAAGTGCATTAGTGCCAGAATAACATTCTAACTGTACATGCTTTCATATGGTTTCTCTTTATTTTGGCCATGTTTCTTTTCATTCCTATGCTCTTCCAATTCCTATAAACCAAACACCCAAGTTGACAGAAATCCTGTGTTTACAAATGCTCTATTTACCATGTGCATTTTCCTATCCTATTCTGATGTTTTTCCTATCCCTGCGTTTTAAGAATCATGCAAGCCAAATGATCCCTTACAGAATTACTTCAGTTACAGGTACGTGTCGAAGGGAACTTTGTGTGGTTTGTCCTGCTCCTGCCGCGACGTCGTCCACCTCACTTGAGCTGCTTCATTGACAGAAGCATCCACCAAACTAGACATCACGACTCCTGACCGTCTTTCGCCGCCTCAGATCTCCTTCCCTACCGCCGGCACCCACCCCAACGGCATCACCATCATCGACTCAGCAAATGAACCTGAGGAGTACACAGGTCCACAAGAGAGGTTGCACTCTTTTGTTTCTGCTTATGTTATGCATTGCTTAAACTTACCTGCTACTTTATCGTCCTGTTCAGCTCTTGGACTTCCAACTCAGGTCCAAATTAATGTTCAAACTTGAGTTCTAAATTAGTTGTGGGGCACATATCGAGGCAGCAATGAATAGTATGTCTTTCTAATATCTGGTTCACCTAGGGTATGCCTATGTTGTTCATCTTGGGTGGGAAACAAATAGTAAAGCAATCATCATCTGTCTTTTTATTAATTTAAAGCAATCATCAGCCTGCTATCATTATTTTTGGATCCATCCACTGGTTGTTACCATCACTCTAAATTTCTGCATGATCTCCTTACATAATCTCACCATATTTTTCGTATGCATGTCAGATATTGTACACAGTCATGCTGAACATGTAGAGAAAAAGAGGAGAGTTTTGCGCGGCAATACAATGTCATGCAGACATCGCTCCATGGTGGGTTCAATGGAAAACCCTCCCCACCCCTCTCCAGATTGTAATCCAGAGGAAGATATCTATTCTGAGGCGGATTCAGACGCCGCTGCCCACTCCTATTTACCCCCCAAGGTGTTTTCTCTACCTTGGCATGATGATGTTAGTCATATCATGCATATGTTGCCTTGCAGTGCCTACTTTTGACATCATATATGTCATCTGCTTAGTTTAGACATGTTCTATATTGCCACTTGTTTAGTTTCTATATCATATATGGGAATTATGCAGTCTCATGTCTTTTAGCCAACCATAATATATGTGAAATGTGCAAGGCCATCCTGTTTAACCAGACATCATATATTTGAATGATATCTTGCCCATCCTTTTCTTCATTACATTTCCATTTGTCGACAATGTTTGTATATTAAACTACTCTTCCTGTGAATCAGCCATTTGGGTGGGAGATGGAAAAATCTTGAGTGAAAACAAGGCCTTCAGAGCAGACAGTGCTACCCGTCAAAGCAGATCTCTTGTTGGGTCCCGATAGCTCCTCAGAGATGGATTTAGAGACAGATGACCAGTCCTATTCCCCTACTGAGGTGTATGCTCTAACTTGGCATGGTTATACTGCTCATATCATGCATACGGTGTCTTTAGACATCATATACACAATATTCAACACCATGTTCTTAGTTCAGACATCATATCGAATGCCCTCTGTTTAGCATATAAATCACATATGTGAATTAAATGATGCAATCCTGATTACTTAGATAACATGTAGGTGAATTATGTCATGCGATCCTGTTTAGTTATTCATCATATCTTTGAATTATGTTATGCTATGCTATCCAGTTTAGATAGACATCATATATGTGAAATTATGTCATCCTATCCGTTTTAGTTAACCAATATACATGTCAACTATTTCATGCCCTCTTTTTTCCACACTATCTATTGCATCTGTCTCTCATACAATGTCTGTACATTCAACTATTTTCCTGTTTATTAGCCATTTGAATTGGAGAAGGTGATGCGAGTATCTAGCGGAATAAAAACACGGTCTTCAAATAAAACAGTGCTACCTCTTTGTGGAGATAGCACCCTGGTTGTACATGCACAAGAACCAGCCCTACCACACATAACCCAAACTCTCGCAGATTGTACCCCTACTGCGATGGACAGAGAACCAGCTTCACCCAATCTAACCCCAACCCCAGCCGATAGTAACCCAGTTCCTGTTGACACAGCACCATCTCCACCATAGAGCTGCCAAACAAGAGCAGTTAGTAAGGCAGCTCTAGTGACCAAATTGCCAGTACTATCACGGTGAAACCCAACTCCACCAGTCAGTACGCCTAGTCCTATGGAGGAAGCAAAACCAGCTAGTCGTAGTTTAGCATCTATCGCATTTGATGTTGTTAAATCGTATGTGCGTATCTTCCCATCTTGGAAATATTATATTGAAGATGAAGGAAAATGCCAGTTGCAGGTGTTTGTCCAGGAGTTATGTGTAAGTAATGTTATTCATGGCAATTACTTTGCTTCGTCCCATACATCCTACCTCCATGATGGTTATAATACAACAAATTTTCCCATTTTTCTCTATAGAGAAGGACCAATTTGGAAACTCAGGATGAGGTAACCTGTGCTAATACCTCTGCTATCTTCAAGAATGCTTGGTGGCAGTATCGGAATTACTTGAAGAAAACGTACTTCACCGGCAAAGAAACTCATCAAATTCCATTACGTTCTCCTGAGACACATTTATTGGACGATGACTGGGAACGCCTTGTTCTGTACTGGTCCCGAACCAAGAATGTGGTAAGGTCTATGAGCTCATTTTCTATTTTTAAGTATTATATTCTTGCGTCTTACTGTACTCTGTTCATGTAGAACAAGTGCCTAAACCTGAAGAACAACTGTTTTAATTTAAGATTCCATTGCTATCATAGTTCAAAAAAGTGCTAGGCGTTAATTGTGCATTTTGCCACCGCCTTGTACTTTACTGACCAAAGCGCATGCTTATGCGCAGTTATGCACAGATTAAGCGTAGTTATGCGCAATGCGTTTTGCCAACGCCTAGAGCCTAGGCGCGCTTAAGCGCTCGCTTAGGCGCGGCTTTTTTAACTATGATTGCTTTGCTCTTGTATCATTGTATTTACTAATACAAACTTATTTTTAAATTGAAGGATCCAATCGAAACTCCAATGGCACAGCAGGTATGTTCACGCATGTTTCTTTAACAGGTTTGCTCTTATCAATAGCTCTTTTGATTTCAATTTCAATTGTGTATACAGTTGACTTTCATATCATGCACATTACTAGCATCACAACAGATCCAATAGTGTTGTTGTGCATGTATACCCGTGGTACACATCTGAAATCTTGTTGTGCCATGTAGTTTCCCACACTTTGTATTCTTTCATTGCTGCTTTGTCTTGAACTGATATGATTGGAACCGTGTCTCTATTTTTATTTGGCAAGACAATGTAGTGACCATAGGACATAGATATATGTTTGTTTGATGCTTTTATTATGTACTAGTACTTGGCAATAGAAGACTTGGTAGTTTAATACTGTCCACCTTACTAATGAACTGGTTCACCGAAATGAGTTTCATATACTAGTACATGCTAAACTTGTTATGTGTCTGCTTGTTTCTTCTTTTAGAATGGTGACAGACTATTGGGGAAGAGTGCCTTATTAAGCAATGGTAAAGGAAGTAATGCAAATAAGGTTCAGGATAGTGACACATCCTTGTTGGTCTCCAACAAAGCTGATATAACATCTAAGGAAGACTATCTTGAAGACAGCGAGACAACCCCAAAGTCCTGTCTTGGTTTAATGTTCGAGTTACTGGCCACTACCGCTTGCACAAGGTATTCAAACTCACTGTTTGAATCAATTCGGTTTCTTGAGTCTCAACTACAAGCTGAAAGACATCGATCAGCTGTGCTGCGACAAGAAGCCGAAGGACTGCGGAAGTCCCTGGAGCATTCATATGCATACTTTCTGGTGCAACAGCAAGCGTTGGAGGATTTTAGCGCCAAACAGGACAAAGCTAGTCAGCTTGCTAAGCTTATTGCCAGCATGGTGGATACCCAGGATAACGTTTCTTGAGCTCTTCTGAAGTTGTTTCAGTTATGCTCTTGTTTTGCTGCCGTGTTTATTTGCACTGGTGGCCAATTTTGATGGCCAGTGTATGTAATATGCTGTTTTGTTCCCTATATTTGCACTGGTGGCGAACTTTGATGCCCAGTGGATGTAATATGTGTAATAGCGGTAATAGGCTAGCCTTAATTGCTTGCTTATTTATTTCCTTATTGTCTTGTTTAGTTGTTTGCTTGTAGTCACTGCAGTTCTTTTTCTATGTTTTTCTAGTGGCCACAATAGCCTATTTTTGGTAACTAGGCCAAAATAATCATGGCAACACACGGACTGTTGTAACCATGGGCCTCCTGCAGGCCGTATGATCCATGGGCCTTCGTTCGTCCGTAGGACCATTGGCCTTCTATATGGGCCGTTGGATCCATCGGCCTTCTATACGGGCCTAAGGGATCAATGGGCCTTCTACGGGCCGTAGGGTCCATGGGCCTTCTACGGGCCGTAGGATCAATGGGCCTTCTACACGGCGTATCATCATTTCGCCAATCATGGGCCCTACTATTCGTGGACCATAACGGGTCGTTAATAGGCCGTATTTGATAACTCTATGAAAACAGCCCAACGGGTTTTTTTTGACATGAAAACCACCCAAGGTATTAACGGTCCGCAAACGGGCTGACTGTAACGACGGGCTGAATTTGGCCCACAAGCAGAAAATGACAGTAACGGGCCGTATGTAACCGAATGCTGCAAGTGAGCCCAAGAAACAATGGGCCTGAGAAGGCCGAAAGATAACTTGGGCTGGAAACGGCCGAATGGAATAACGGGTCGTTAATGGGTATAAAGTGATACACTGTTCATTACGGGCCAGTTTCACCACAGGCCGTTAATGGGCCAAGAGTTACAAAGGTCCTCATATGGGCCAAAAGAAGTCATGGGCCACACATGGGCCGGAAGTTAAAACGGGCTCAATCATATTGGACGGCCCAGATGACGCTACTGGGCCTAATTCAGATAGGGTGTAACGGGCCCTAGGTTAGCAGGCTATAAATGGGCTATATGCGAACAGGCCATAAACAGGCTTTCCATGGGCCAGCCCACCACCTTTTGACCAAGTCAAACGACCCGACCTTTTCACAGGAATGGGCCTCTGTTGGTGTAGGACCTTGAG
>NC_041393.1:570180320-570243969 GCF_002162155.2 Triticum dicoccoides | reverse complement strand
GATTAGACACTAAGTACCAAAGTTGCAATTTTTAACCTTTTTAAGTTTAAGTGGATTTTAGGCACAAGTTTAACATTCACAACACATAGCAAGCAAGCATGCAAAGAGTATATGAGCAGCGGAAAGTAAAGCATGCAACTTGCAAGAATGTAAAGGGAAGGGTTTTGGAGGATTCAAACGCATTTGGAGACACGGATGTTTTTGGCGTGGTTCCGATAGGTGGTGCTATCGTACATCCACATTGATGGAGACTTCAACCCACGAAGGGTAATGGTTGCGTGAGTCCACGGAGGGCTCCACCCACGAAGGGTCCACGAATAAGCAACCTTGTCTATCCCACCATGGCCGTGGCCCACGAAGGACTTGCCTCACTAGCGGTAGATCTTCACGAAGTAGGTGATCTCCTTGTGAAAGTGCAACTATCCCTAGGTGGTTTTGGTAATTCATAACAACCTATAGCTCATTGAGCTAATGCTATTCCAAGACTATTATTTCAGAAAAGCTCAATGAATGGCATGACATGGATGATGAAAGTGGATCCCTCAAAATACTAGGGACAAAGGATTGGCTCAAGTTCAATTGCTCAAGACTCTTCATTTTATATTTTAGTGATCCAAGATCACATTGAGTCTATAGGAAAAGCCAATACTATCAAGGAGGGATGAGGTGTTGCTTAATGAGCCTCTTGCTTCATGTGCTTAGTGATATGCTCCAAAAACCCTCAGCTACTTTCTCACATCCACAAATGACCTAAACCCAAAGCCAAAATCGGTCACACCGATTCTTCCTATCCGGCGCCACCGATTTCAAATGTCATAGCCACTGCCACAAACCCTAGGCAAATTGGTTCTACCGATCGGGATGTCGGTCTCACCGACATGGGATTTTAATCTCTCTATTTCCTTCGTAACATTTCGGTCAAACCGAAGTGAGCGATCGGTCCAACCGAGATTGCAATGTAAACTCTCTGTTTCCCTTTTGTAACATTTCGGTCTCACCGAAAAGAGCAATCGGTCGCACCGAGTTTACCTGACCAACTCTCTGGAAAGCTTATTACCAAAATCGGTCTCACCGAGTTTGTGTAATCGGTCTTACCGAGATTACGTTATGCCCTAACCCTAACCGAAGCGGTCTCACCGAGTTGCATGCCAGTCCCACCGAAAATCACTAATGGTCACTAGGTTTACTAAATCGGTCCGACCGAGTCTGTTGAATCGGTCCCACCGAGTTTGGTAAATTGTGTGTAACGGTTAGATTTTGTGTGGAGGCTATATATACCCCTCCACCTCATCTTCATTCGTGGAGAGAGCCATCAGACTAAACCTACACTTCCAACTTACCATTTCTGAGAAAGAACCACCTACTCATGTGTTGAGGCCAAGATATTCCATTCCTACCATATGAATCTTGATCTCTAGCCTTCCCCAAGTTGCTTTCCACTCAAATCTTCTTTCCACCAGATCCAAATCCTATGAGAGAGAGTTGAGTGTTGTGGAGACTATCATTTGAAGCACAAGAGCAAGGAGTTCATCATCAATGCAACATTTGTTACTTCTTGGAGAGTGGTGTCTCCTAGATTGGCTAGGTGTCACTTGGGAGCCTCCGACACGATTGTGGAGTTGCACCAAGGTGTTTGTAAGGGCAAGGAGATCGCCTACTTCTTGAAGATCTACCGCTAGTGAGGCATCTCCTTCGTGGGAGACGGCCATGGTGGGATAGACAAGGTTGCTTCTTCGTGGACCCTTCTTGGGTGGAGCCCTCCGTGGACTCACGCAACCGTTACCCTTCGTGGGTTGAAGTCTCCATCAACGTGGATGTACGATAGCACCACCTATAGGAACCACGCCAAAAACATCCGTGTCTCCGACTGCGTTTGAATCCTCCAAACCCTCCCTTTACTTTCTTGCAAGTTGCATGCTTTAATTTCCGCTGCCTATATACTCTTTGCACGCTTGCTTGAATAGTGTGATGATTGCTTGATTTGTCCTAAGATAACTAAAATCTGCCAAACTCTAAAATTGGGAAAAGGTTAAGTTTTTAATTGGTCAAGTAGTCTAATCACCCCCCTCTAGACATACTTCAAGGTCCTACAAGTGGTATCAGAGCTTTGGTCTCCATTTGTTTTGATTTCCATAGCTTTTGGTGGTCATACCCTTGGTTTCACAACCTAGGAGAGTATGGTGTCTAGCGAGGGAAATTATCACCGCAGAGGTCCTTACTTTGATGGTACTAATTTTGCTAGTTGGAAGCATAAGATGAAAATGCATATTCTTGGACATGACCCCGCCGTTTGGGCTATTATTTGTATTGGCTTGCAAGGTGAATTCTTTGATGGGAGAGAGCCAAACCGTGAAGCTAATGCGGAAGAATTGAAGATGTTGCAATACAACGCTCAAGCTTGTGATATCATCTTCAACGGATTGTGCCCTGAAGAATTTAACAAAATCATCCGTCTTGAGAATGCAAAAGAAATTTGGGACACTTTGATTGATATGCACGAAGGTATTGAATCTGTCAAGGAATCCAAGTTGGATGTGCTCCAAAGTCAGCTTGACAAGTTCAAAATGAAGGATGGTGAAGGTGTCGCTGAAATGTACTCTAGGCTTGCTCTTATTACAAATGAGTTTGCCGGCTTAGGGAGTGAAGAGATGACCGACAGATTCATCATCAAGAAGATCCTAAGAGCATTGGATGGAAAGTATGATACCGTGTGCACATTGATCCAAATGATGCCAAACTACAAAGATCTCAAGCCAACGGAAGTCCTTGGAAGGATTGTTGCTCATGAGATGTCATTCAAGGATAAGGAGGAACTTCACAACAAGTCAAATGGTGCTTACAAAGCCTCAAGTTAAGCCCCCACATCATCAAGTGAGAAACTAACCTTCAATGAAGAATTGAGCTTAATGGTGAAGAACTTCAACAAATTCTACAAGAGTAGAAGCAAAGAGAGAAGCTCCAAGTCAAGGTCTTACCATGACAAAAGATCTTCTAGTCGAGAGCGCAATTGCTACAATTGTGGGAGGCCTGGACACTATTCCAATGAGTGTACAGCACGAAGAGAAGATTCTCCAAAAAGAAGAAGCAAAAGAGAAGAATCACCACCAAGAGAGAGGAGGAGTAGAGATGATCGTTATGAATGAAGAACCTCACGGAGAAACAAAGATTCGGAAAGGAAGGACAAGTCATCAAGGAGCTACACAAAACGAAGACATCAAGCTCATGTTGGTGAATGGGTTTCCGGCTCCGACTCCGACAAACACTCCGAGAGAAGCTATCACTCCGACTCCGAATATACTCAAGATGAAGGTGTTGCCGGTCTAGCACTTGTGTCAACAACCTCCTACGACATATTTGATGCACCAAATGAAGGAATTGGAAGATGCTTCATGGCCAAAGGTCCAAAGGTAACACATCCTGAGTATGTTGATTTCAATAGTGATGAAGATGACTTGCTTGTGGATGATGATTTACTTGTTGACAACTCTAGTGATGGATACTATGATGAAACGTCAATTAATCATGCTAAACAAGATAAAACGAATGACAATGATAAGGAGAAGACTGAGCTTCTAACTAAAGAACTAAACACTCTTAAGTTAGCTCATGAAACTATCTTCGAAAATCATCGAGAACTTTTAAGGGCTCATGAGAAGTTACGCTTTGAAAAGCTCAATCTTGAGCAAGAGCATGAGTTGTTAAAAGCAATCAATGATGATCTCCGTAAGAAAAGCTCTTCTTACATTGCCAAGCGTTTACTCCTATCTACTTACATGCCTCAAGTCAAGTCTAGTAACAAGTACAAGAAATATACTTCCTCTAGTAGTAACAATAATAATGTCAAATCCAATATTGTTGCTTCTAGTAGTTCTCTTGATTCCACTAATGATTCTCTTAGCCAAGTTACACTTGAGCAAGAAAATAGCTTATTGAAGGGAATTATAGAGAAAGGTGTTTACAAGAGCCTTGTCGGGAGTAAGCAATTCGAGGAAATTGTACGCAAGCAAGGAAGGCACCGGAAGAATCAAGGTGTTGGTTTTGAACGAAAGTTCAATGCCAAGGGAGTTGAGTGGGAAGAAGATCAATACCCCAAGACGAAGTTTGTTCCTCAACAAGAGAAGTATGATCCTACTTCCTTCAAGGGAACACAAGCTCAATATGATCTTCCACCACAAGACCATAAGAACAAAGGCAAGGACAAGCTTCAAGAAGAGATTAATGCATTTGAAGAAGCACCTAAGGTCTCGGTCAAGTGGATTCCCAAGACTACGTCAAGTTCTACTTCATCAAGTACAACTACAACTCCGAGGATTCCCATCAAGATGATGTGGATCCCGAAGAAGAAGAACTAGAGAGTTCTTGAGGGTGACTCCGCCAACATTCTTCACTCATATTATTATGGAAAGGACAAGTGCAATCAACTTCCACATCTTGCACTAGTTCAAGGAGTCACAAACCCTCATGTTGGTAAGGCAAGGAACAAGGTAACCTAATGTTTTCATGGACATCATTTCGTGTTTGCATCACTCTATGTCTATGGATATTCTTGTTTGTTCCTTGTGGGACTAACCCATGTAGGTATGTTGAAAGTGCAACTCACTCCAACGGATTGCTCCAAATGATCTACATCAACATTGAGCATCCACATCTTCAACACCTACATGAAGTCATCATCGACAAAACCCAAGGTTAGTTCATCCCACTAAAAGGGGATCTCACATCTAGGGGGAGCTTAACTCTAAGACTTGAGTCAAAGCAACTCTAATGGTGTGAACACATCAATGCATTATGTAAAAGTGGTAACCCCACTTGGGCTTAAACGATGAGTATGACCTATGATCAAATGTTTATCATTTGACTCCTAAGTCAATATACTCATATATATAGATTACCTAGTCATTGCCAAATTGTTTGATAGATGCTAGAATTGGTTGTGCATGCTTTGCCACATATTTCATTTGCCATCCTATTGTGTGAGCATGTTGGTGCATATTTTACTCATTCAAGGACATCCACTTGTTGTTTTGATTGTTTGGTTCTTCCTTCTTTTGGCCAAGTGGATGGACAAGAATGCCTAAGAACTTTCTCTAGCTATCTATGCTCTTCTCGTCTCAAACTCTATTCATGCTACATCACAAAATTTGATCAAGTCAGATTCGAACCACTCTGTGTGAGGAGCACTCGGAGTCCCCGATTCGTCATAGACTTAAACTTCCAAAACTTCTTTGTGATTCTCGGTCTGACTGATTCCTCCATTTCGGTCCTATCGAGATCACTAAGTCGATCTAGGTTTTCAATCTCGGTGCAACCGATTTGAACTTTTCGGTCACACCGAGTTGCTGTAACTGAACACAGTTATGCATCTCGGTGCCACCGAGTTGTTCCACTCGGTCACACCGACAGGGTCGGGCTATATATAGTCACGGGCAAAAATTTGGAAACTCCTCCGAACCCCTTCGCCCGCGCAATAGCTCGCTCTGCCTCCAAGGTCTCCGGATCGTCTCCTCGTTGCCAGCCGCCTCCTGTCGCTGGTCTCCGCCACCGTCAATGGAATTCAACCTCTCCGTTGCCGCCGTAGCGAGTTCATCGCCAAGCTAGGGTATGGACTCGATCACTGTGCTATCCTAGTCCGATTCCTAGCACATTGTGTTCTTATTGATTCTTGCCACGATTGAAACACTCCTATCCAGTCAATGCAATCCGTAGATTAGATGAGATTTGAAAATTTAGGGTTAGGTTTCCGCCGAAACCATCTCGGACCACCGAGTTGAAAAACTCGGTCCCACCAATTTGGCTTATGCCATTGCACTAGTAACTCTCGGTTTGACTGAGAATTGCTAATCGGTGCGACCAATTTTAGGACTTTGTGAAACCCTAGCAGTCTCGATGCCACCGAACTGTGACTCGGTTGAACCGAGTTCATCAGTTTAGGTTCCAAAACTGCTTCGGTATCACCAAGTTTGAAAATCGGTTGATCCGAAATGCTTTCTGTGGAAAACTAAAACCGAATTTTTGAATCATTCTTTTGCAAAAATCTTTGCATTTTGTGATGCTCATCCACTCCATCTCATCTATAACTCTTCACATGGTCAGCAGTTAGAGTTTGCAGCATGTCAGACTAGAGTGACAGTCAGAACAGGTCAGAAGGGCAGACGCAAATGAGTGAGGGCACTAGTCCCTCCAGCACTTCAGATGAAGGCAGCAGGAGCACTCCTAGCAACCTGCCTAAGGATGCTACTAGGCAAAGGAAGAATAGAACTTCAGACGCTGAAGATGAGGATTATAGAGCTGAAGAGGATGAAGCTACTTCCAAGAAGGTAGTGCTCAAGAAGGTGCTCAGTTCAACTGCAGTAAAGCCAGGCATGAAGATTAAAAGGCCTGCAGGAAGACAACCAATGTCCAAAGCCAGAGCATCACCTCAACTTCCTGTAAAGCCTGATCCCAAAGAGCTAGCTGCTGAAGGAAAGAAAAGGAAGGAAAGGGTCAAGTAGACCATGGCCAGAGTTGTTGGGCAACCTTCCATGATGGACGAAGAAGAAGAGCTTGCTGCACCAGCACCAAAGGCACCAAAGCTTATGGGAGATGCTATTAGATCAGGGGCTGCAACATCTAAGCCCAAGGAAGCACCCAAAGCTGACCCCAAGGCCAAGTCTGCACCAAAGAGGAATACCAGCACTAGTACAGAACCGGGCAATAACACCGGTTCGTAAGGCCCTTTAGTGCCGGTTCCATAACCGACACTAAAGTGTGGTCACTAAAGGCCCCCCTTTAGTACCGGTTCTGCACGAACCGGTGCTAAAGGGAAACCACGTGGCACGAGCCAGCTCCGGGGGCCTGGAGCCCTTTAGTACCGGTTGGTAACACCAACCGGTACTATAAGGTTTGGGGTTTTTTAGTTTTATGATTTCTTTTTCATTTAATTTTGTGTTTCCATTTTAATTCTTTTTCGTTTGCTGGTATTTTACGATACTACACATTGTAAATGTTATGCATATATATATATATATATATATATATATATATATATATATATATATATATAGAATTTCTAGTAGAACCAATCATCGAGTTCAACATGATTGTCATGATATTATAAGCGTTCATATATAACACCACAAAAGCAAATCACTTAAGTTCAGAACGAAGAACACGGACATGAAAGGCCAAGTACTAATTAAGAGCAGCATGAAGAACTAGCTAAATCACTCCTGCTAGCTACTCTCTCTCTGGTAAAATAGCATAGAACATGTATAGCTCTCCTGATTGATCATACTGGAGCATGCCGATGAACCTGTCTCCTAATCGTGGGCTGCGCTTCTCATTGCTGCCCCCTAGTATTTCTCTGCGATCATTAACAATTTTCCTCCAATCTTTCACTATTAAGCATTCATCGCTTCTAGAAATCCTGAATGCATTCATGTGCAATGCAGGATATCTTGGCCTTAAGCTAACAATTGACATCTGACCTTTAGTCTCGATCCCCTGAGGCACAACTATCATCGGAAGTCCCTGTTGAAGAACATCGTATAATACTTAATTAATATACTCAGCAATGAAAGTTAAAAAAAATATGTATGCAAAATATGCACTGAGGAAAAATAGTAAATATCTTACCATCATTCCTAAATAGATGTGACCGTAGTTCAATACCATCACTATTGCTCGCACGTTTTGAGTACTAACATTTCCAAGTGCAGGAAATTTTTTGTCTTGACAGTATGAAGATCCTCAAGCCATGAAACATAATGACTTATCTCCTCGTAGTTTAGTTCAGCTCCGGGACAGTAGAAGGTCCTGTCTACCAAGCACCGGACAAGTTTGGTTGAATGGAGATAAGCTGTCAACAGAAATTAGTTGTCAGTTATTTTTGAAATAAGCAATATCAAAGACAAAAATATATTTGAGAAGAACTCACATAATGGTAGAACTGGAGGCGTCTGCACATCGACCCATATGTCTCTATTACCTTCAATATCATCTTCCGGACGAATATCAAAGGTGATAACCATACCAGGCTCAAATGCATAAGCCTTGCATAGTGCTTGCCAAGTTTTGCATTCAAAATAGGTGTACGTGTGTGCATTGTATACTTTGACGTTGAAAGTATAACCATCATGCTCAGTTTTCAGGTAAGCTCTCTTTACCTCCATAGTTTCCATATCTTTGAAACCTATCTTATCCAAGACAAAAATTCTTGCATGGCATGGGATGCGCTAGTAGAATAGTGAAAATAAAAAATTATAAGTCAGGCAAATGAAGCATATATAAGTCATGCTTAATTACGAAAACAGACTTGTCGTTGTGACTTACTGTATCGAATTCGAAAGTCTAATCTAGCTTGATGCTGAATCGCCTACCATCAAAAAGGAAATTTCTGTCGCACTGGCCGCGCTCGTCTTCACAGTATGTGCACATACCGAAATTTTTTCTGTCGTCAGACGACATTTCCTATGTTCATATTAGGCGAAACATTAAACAATTACTAATTCAATTAATTCAACTACTTCTGTTAATTCAACTAAGCATTTACTAAAAATAAACTAGTTATATTAATTCAGTTAGTTCAACTAAGCATTTACTAAAAGTAAACTAGTTATATTAATTCAATTAGTTCAACTAAGCATTTACTAAAAATAAAGTAGTTCTATATATTAATTCAACTAGTTCAACTAAGCATTTACTAAAACTAAACTAGTTCTATATATTAATTCAACTAGTTCAACTAAGCATTTACTAAAAATAAACTAGTTCAAATATATATCTAACTATAATATTTTAATTAGATAATCAAATCTCAGATACGACAATTTTCTTACTAAAAATAAACTAGTTATATTAATTATTCAACTAGTTCAAATCTCATATACCTAAATAAACTAGTTCGACAATTCTCTTACTAAAAATAAACTAGTTATATTAATTATTCAACTAGTTCAAATCTCATATACCTAAATAAACTAGTTCGACAATTTTCTTACTAAAAATAAACTAGTTATATTAATTATTCAACTAGTTCAAATTTCACATACCGAGCTAATTAATATCTAATTAAATTTTCTAAAAAACAGAAAACAGAAAATAAGTAAAAAATGTGTGTGTGTGTGTGTGTGTGTGTGTGTGTATGTGTGTAGTGTGTGTATATGTCTGTATGTGTGTGTACGCCGCCCCGTTCGCCGCCGCCCCGTACGTACGAGCGGGGGCGCCGGTGTACGGGGCGAGGGCGGCGGCGTACGGGGCGGGGGCGCCGGCGCGCGGGTGCGAGAGATGACGTACGGGACCGCGGCAACGACGACGGACGGCGGCGGTGTTCGGGGCGGCGGCGCGAGACGACGACGACGACGGGCAGCGGCGGGGACAGCGACGACGACGATGGACGACAGGCGACGGGCGGCGACGACGGGATCGAGCGGCGTGCGGCGATGTCGAGAGGTTGGAGACGAAAGTGGGGAGATGTAACTGAAATTTTCGTAAGTGCTATATATATAGGATGGGACTTTAGTACCGGTTGGAGCCACCAACCGATACTAAAGGCCAACTTTGGCCAGGCCAAGAGGAGGGAAGAGCAGGCCTTTAGTACCGGTTGGTGGCTCCAACCGGTACTAAAGGGTGATCTGTAGTACCGGTTGGAGCCACCAACCGGTACTAAAGGCCTCGCGCTGCCACCCCAAAGTTTAGTCCCACCTCGCCGGGCGAAGGGCAGCCGCACTGGTTTATAAACCCAGCCGTGGCTACCTCTTTGAACTCCTCTATATAGCAGGCTTGTGGGCCTAAATTCTGCGCGCTGCCCTATGAGTCTGCTGGGCCTTTAAGGCCTGTAATTGCACGCCCGTGGCCTAGCAGGCCCACAGGGCAGCGCCCCAATTTTTTTTATAGTTTTTTTCTTTTCTGCTTTATTTTCTTCTATTTATTTCTACGTAGTTTTTTGTATAGTTTTTTTTTCTGTTATATTTATTTTCTTCTATTTATTGCTGAGTAGTTTTTCATCTAGTTTGCCAAAATTCAACATTTTTAGAGTTCATTTTGTAGTGATTTTCAATTTCACGGTCATTTTATATAGTTTTTTTCTTTTCAGCTATAGTTTTTTTCCTGCTATTTTTTCTTTTCTGCAAAACTTGATGGTCAATGTCCGGAGTTATAACCAAAGTTTTAAAAAAAGAAATGCCGACGTGCAATTAGTTTTTTTTGCCATAATAGAAGATGTCCGGAGTTGTAATAAGTTATTAAAAATAAAAAAGAGGTGCAATGCTCGTTAATTTGCTTCAAGCCTTTCGGAATAGTGTAAACTGCACTGAACATAGCTCCGTGCAGTCTACCATATTCATGAAGGCTTGAAGCTAAGCAACGTGAGCATTGAGCTTCTTCTTCATCGTCTCTGCACTCAGGGCTTATAAACCGCTCCTAGCCCCTCTCTCTTCGCGAGGTGGGACTAAAAACAGCTTACTAAGAAACTGTAGTACTGGTTCATCCATGAACCGGTACTAAAGGTGCTCGTGCGGCCCCAGCCTTACCTGACACAACCTCATTAGTACCAGTTCGTGGCACGAACCGGTGCTAAAGGTTCGCCACAAACCGGTACTAAACAGCTCATCCCGCCTAGCAGTTGGTGCATACTGAACGCAAAAAATATAAGAGCATTTAGATCATTATCTTATATTTCTTTACAGTCTAAATTGTCAATATGATCTTATAACATCAAAAATACTTTGATCATCAATGATCTTTGTGTGTACAATCTGAATTTTCAATATGAGTCATCAACGATTTATAAACCGATGAAGACTCATATTGCGGCCACAAATTCTACACATAGAGTTCAATGAAGACCAAGTGCTTGTGATAGTTTGAGAAATAACATATTTAAGGTGGTAAAAGGCTTGTTAGGGGAGCGAGGTGGGACTAAAAACAGCTTGCAATAACCTCATTAGTATCGGTTCGTGGTACGAACCGGCACTAAATGGTGATGGTGGGGCCATATCCTGCCCGCAGGCTGACACAACCTCTTTAGTACCGGTTCGTGGCATGAACCGGTACTAAAGGTTCGCCACGAACCGGTGCTATTGATCGCCGCCACGAAACGGCACTAATGTACACATTAGTGTCGGCTGAAATTCAAACCGGCACTATTGTGCTTCACATTTGACCCTTTTTCTACTAGTGCAGGAGTATTCCAGCTGCTGAGAAGAACAAGGCCCCAGTGCCTGAGGTTGCTGAGGAGGAAGATGAAGAAGGACAAGTTCTGAGGAAGCTCAAGCCCAAGATACCAGACCATAATGATGCCCATCCTGTAGCTGAGGACATGAGCATCACAAAAGATTCAGGGTTGAGGCTATGGAGGATGGCAGATCCATATGCCACAAGGAGAAGAACTGTTGTTGATTATAGGTTCCATACAAAGGAACAACAGGACTTCTATGAGACAATCTTGTTGGACAAAAAGCCCATTGTGTGTGATATGAGGTGGGTCGACTGGACCTACATGAAGGAAAATGAAGAACACTATCCTGGAGTACAAGATAGTTTTGTTGCTTGTGGAGTTGCAGACTTTGTTGGGCAGAAGCTCACCAACTGGAATGATGAACTCATTATGCAATTCTACTCCACAGCACACTTCTATCCAGATGGGAAAATAGTTTGGATGTCTGAAGGTACAAGGTACCAGTCAACTGTTGAGGAGTGGGCAAAACTGATAAATGCTCCAAAGGAAAATGATGATGACCTGGATGTATATGCCAAGAAGAAAATGGGACACAATACCATGGCACATATGTACAAAGAGATCCCAGACAAAGCCCTAGAGACTTTCTCTTTTGGACCAGTCCACTTTCTTCTGTCAGGGCTGCCTACAATCAACTGGATCCTAAGGCACACTCTATTGCCTAAGTCTGGTGACCACAACATGATCAGAGGGCATGCAATCAACATGTTGCATTTGTTTGATGTGCCTCAGAAATTCAAGGTCATGAGCCTTATAGTAGAAACCATTAAGAGGACTGCAGCAGATCATAAGAGGAGTTGTGGATATGCCCCTCAGATTCAGGAGTTGATTAACTCAAAGATGGGCACAGGCAAATATCTATTGGATAGGGAACATTTTCCTCTCTATCCAGACTTTGAGGACAATGAGGTTGTCATGAATGAGGATGATCCATCATCAGTTCAAGCTCAAGAGAAGAAGGAGAAGGCAAGGAAGGAGAAGGCTGCCAACATGCCAACTCAAGAGGAGGCATCTGAGTATTTCTTGAAGAACAAGCAGGAGCAGCTTGGTTACTTGATAGCATCAACACTGAGGATTGAGAAGGGGTTGGCCACCTTAACTCAGAATCAGGAGAGCTTGGAAAGAATCATGGAACAAAAATTCTATGATCTTGATGTCAAGGTAACTGAGATTCAGTCAGTTGTGGAGCAGCTGCAGGATGACATGCAGGAGAGGAAGGGCAAGACTACCACTAATGTATTTGCCAGAGTGCCTAGAGCTCAGAGGTCAGCTGCAGTGCTAGTGCCAGACACTAGAGCAACATCATATGCACCAGCCATAGCTCCTACAGCTCTAGTGCAACCAGCTCCAGCACCAACTCCTCCAGCTCCCTCTACATCAACTCAAGCCTTCGTCCAAGGATCCATCTCTACACCACCAACTGAAGATCAAGCCTGAGAGTCGATCTAGCACTATGAATTTTCTATGAACTTTTTGGTAACTTGTTGCCAAAGGGGGAGAAAAATGTATAGATCATAGGCTTCGAGAGAGAGAGTGTTGCTTTTGTTCTCTCTTGCTTTGGTGGTTTAAAAATTGTTTGCTTTTGATTGCTTGAGATACTATGCTATTCTTGTGAGACATTGATGATCATGTGTTTGATCATAAGCTACACTTATGCATGTTTGATGATATTATCTTATCTATCCTATGTGATCATTCACTTTGCTTGGTGATGAGTGCATGTATTCAATCTTTATCATTTTGAGCGCTCCACCAAGATGTATGTGACATGGAAGAGTAACCCATGAGCCTAATTCCTTGTGCATTTGCAGTCCAAAGCAAATCTTAAACTATTCAAAAATTTAGGGGGAGCTCTTGCTTATCACATACTTCTCAAAGCGACGATGTTTTTCAATCTTATTATCATTTGTCGAAGCTTTGATTTATATCTTGTCATCAATTACCAAAAAGGGGGAGATTGAAAGTGCAACTATCCCTAGGTGGTTTTGGTAATTCATAAAAACATATAGCTCATTGAGCTAATGCTATTCCAAGACTATTATTTCAGGAAAGCTCAATGAATGGCATAGCATGGATGATGAAAGTGGATCCCTCAAAATACTAAGGACAAAGGATTGGCTCAAGCTCAATTGCTCAAGACTCTTCATTTTATATTTTAGTGATCCAAGATCATATTGAGTCTATAGGAAAATTCAATACTATCAAGGAGGGATGAGGTGTTGCTTAATGAGCCTCTTGCTTCATGTGCTTAGTGAAATGCTCCAAAAACCCTCATCTACTTTCTGACAACCACAAATGACCTAAACCCAAAGCCAAAATCGGTCACATCGATTCTTCCTATCCGGCGCCACCGATTTCAAATGTCATAGCCACTGCCAAAAACCCTAGGGAAATCGGTTCTACCGATAGGGATCTCGGTCTCACCGAGATGGGATTGTAATCTCTATGTTTCCCTTTGTAACGTTTCGGTCAAACCGAAGTGAACGATCGGTACCACCGAGATTGCAATGTAAACTCTCTATTTCCCTTTTGTAACATTTCGGTCTCACCGAAAAGAGCAAATCGGTCCCACCGAGTTTACCTGAACAACTCTCTGGAAAGATTATTACCAAAATCAGTCTCACCGAGTTTGTGTAATCGGTCTTACCGAGATTACGTTATGCCCTAACCCTAACCGAATCGGTCTCACCGAGTTGCATGTCAGTCCCACCGAAAATCACTAACGGTCACTAGGTTTACTAAATCGGTCCGACCGAGTCTGTTGAATCGGTCCCACCGAGTTTGGTAAATTGTGTGTAACGGTTAGATTTTGTGTGGAGGCTATATATACCCCTCCACCTCCTCTTCATTCATGGAGAGAGCCATCAGACTAAACCTACACTTCCAACTTACCATTTCAGAGAAAGAACCACCTACTCATGTGTTGAGGCCAAGATATTCCATTCCTACCATATGAATCTTGATCTCTAGCCTTCCCCAAGTTGCTTTCCACTCAAATCTTCTTTCCACCAGATCCAAATCCTATGAGAGAGATTTGAGTGTTGGGGAGACTATCATTTGAAGCACAAGAGCAAGGAGTTCATCATCAACGCACCATTTGTTACTTCTTGGAGAGTGGTGTCTCCTAGATTGGCTAGGTGTCACTTGGGAGCCTCTGACAAGATTGTGGAGTTTAAACAAGGAGTTTGTAAGGGCAAGGAGATCGCCTACTTCGTGAAGATCTACCACTAGTGAGGCAAGTCCTTCGTGGGCGACGGCCATGGTGGGATAGACAAGGTTGCTTCTTCGTGGACCCTTCTTGGGTGGAGCCCTCCGTGGACTCGTGCAACCGTTACCCTTCGTGGGTTGAAGTCTCCATCAACGTGGATGTACGATAGCACCAACTATCGGAACCACGCCAAAAACATCCGTGTCTCCAACTTCATTTGAATCCTCCAAACCCTTCCCTTTACTTTCTTGCAAGTTGCATGCTTTAATTTCCGCTGCCTATATACTCTTTGCATGCTTGCTTGAATAGTGTGATGATTGCTTGATTTGTCCTAAGATAACAAAAATCTGCCAAACTCTAAAATTGGGAAAAGGTTAAGTTTTTAATTGGTCAAGTAGTCTAATCACCCCCCTCTAGACATACTTCAAGGTCCTACACCTTGCCCTTACAAACTCCTTGGTTCAACTCCACAATCTTTGTCGGAGGCTCCCAAGTGACACCTAGCCAATCTTGGAGACACCACTCTCCAAGAAGTAACAAATGGTGTGTTGATGATGAACTCCTTGCTATTGTGCTTCAAATGATAGTATCCCCAACACTCAACTCTCTCTCATAGGATTTGGATCTGGTGGAAAGAAGATTTGAGTGGAAAGCAACTTGGGGAAGGCTAGAGATCAAGATTCATATGGTAGGAATGGAATATCTTGGCCTCAACACATGAGTAGGTAGTTCTCTCTCAGAAATAGCAAGTTGGAAGTGTAGGTTTGTTCTGATGGCTCTCTCCACAAATGAAGAGGAGATGGAGGGGTATCTATAGCCTCCACACAAAATCTAACCGTTACACACAATTTACCAATCTCGGTGGGACCGAATCAATAAAGTCGGTCAGACCGATTTAGCAATCAATGTGACCGTTAGGAATTTCGGTGGGACTGAAATGCAACTCGGTAGGACCGATATGATTAGGGTTAGGGCATAACGTAATTTCGGTGAGACCGATTACACAAACTCGGTGAAACCGATTTTGGTAATTAGCTAACCAGAGAGTTGGTCAGGCAAACTCGGTGGGATCGATTACTCAAACCCGGTGGGACCGATTTTGGTAATAAGTTAACCAAAGAGTTTGCATTGCAATCTCAGTAGTACCGATTGCTCAAGCTTGGTAAGGCCGATTTTGATAATGGACATACACAGAGATATTACAATCCCATCTCGGTGACACCGAGATCCCTATCGGTGAGACCGATTTGCCTAGGGTTTGTGGCAGTGGCTATGACATCTGAAATTGGTGGCGCCGGATAGAGAGAATCGGTATGGCCGGGTTTGACTTTAGGTTTAGGTCATATGAGTGGAAGTGGGAAAGTAGTTGAGGGTTTTGGAGCATATCACTAAGCACTGTCGAGCAAGAAACTCATTAAGCAACACCTCATCCCTTCTTGATAGTATTGGCTTTTCCTATAGACTCAATGTGATCTTGGATCACTAAAATGTAAAATGAAGAGTCTTGAGCTTGAAGCTTGAGCCAATCCTTTGTCCTTAGCATCTGGAAGGAGTGCCCACATCCTTTATTCCATGCCACTCCATTGTTGAACTTATCTGAAACATACTAGATAAAAGTCTTAGTCCAACAAGAGATATGTTGACATTAATTACCAAAACCACCTAGGGAGCACTTGTGCTTTCAATCTCCCCCTTTTTGGTAATTGATGCAAACATACATCAAAGCTTTAGATAAAGGTATAGAGAATATCAAGTAAAGCTTTGGAAAGACATGTAACAAGCACAGGTTCCCCCTACATGTGTGCAATCATGTGAAATATAGAATATAGAAGCATGTGAGAGCATAACCATGACAGAGTAAGCAATTTGTTACATGTATCTTGGCCATGTGCATCGGAGCAAAAAATATTAAGGAAAATACCTACATGCTCATGAGTCCTTCTTGCAAACTATATGTACATCAGCAAGAATTCCTCATACACATGATCGTGATGCATATACTTACCTTGTAGTCTTGAGTTGGCTTAGGATGGAATGAACCTGCACAAACAAGGTTAGATAACACAGGTACATCCACTAACCAGGGCAAACAGAAGAAACCACAAGAATACCAAGACTGGGATGACATGTAGAGAGTGAGTACTAAGTACCACATTGGATTAGACATGTCCCCAAGAGTAAAGATATGCAATGAATTTAAATGATTTCTTTCCCTTAGATGTCTTGCTCCCCCTGAATCTAGCATGGGATACTGGGAAAAGATAGGGAACAGAAAATCAGAGCTGAAAGATATAAATGAACAGAGCTAATGCAAACTAAAGCAAATAAGCACATATGAACATGTCTTTTCCCCCAAAAAGACATGTGGCATCTCTCCTCTTGAACACCAAGCATCTGGGATCCTTGAGAAATACTTTCTACTTGAGTATTCTATCCCCCTGGAGATCTCTTTCTCCCCTGTGGAAGTGATATTCTCTAATGTGATATCTCTCTAAATGATAAGCTTTGATGTGATCGCTCTCTCCCCCTTTGACATCAATTTACAGGAAGGGCTTCTGGAATTTGTGAATGGGTTTGATCGTTGAGTCACAACGCAAAGTATTTGTAAAAATGTGATGCTTGTAGAGGACAAGATTCATTGAGTGGAGCTGGAATAGACGAAACACAGAATAAGTGGCAAACTGTTTTTCCTATGGTGAAATCGGTGGCACCGAGTTGTATGCTTCGGTTGTACCGAAAGAATTCGGTTGGACCGAAAATAACTAATCGGTGGAACCGAGTTCATCACAGAGAAAACACTTGTCACCTCAGCTCACTAGACTAATAGGATCTCACAAAGATTTGCAAGGAATTAACTAAATGATATGCAATGAATTGGATGCATAAAATGCAGAGCAAACAAAAAGAAAAGAAAGAAATCTAGATGAAGTTTTTTTTGAAAGGGGAAACAAATATGCATGAGACAAATGCAAAAACACAGAGAAGAAAACAAGAGAACTTCATCTAGAGATGGTCAGCGACAAGGTCACCTATGTTAGAGTATATTGACTTAGGAGTCAAGTGAGATCACTTGATCATAGGTCATACTCATCGTTTAAGCTCAAAATGGGGTTGCCATTTTTGGTTTAAGCATCTTGATGTATTCACATCTTGTCGAGTTGCTTTAGCTCATGTCTCGGAGTAAAGCTTCTCTAAGATGGAATAACATACCTTGGTTGGTGGTGTTGATCATGTAGTTGAACTTATGTGGATTGCTCAAGGTTGATGTGGTTCATCAAGAGTTGGGAGCACCACTTGGAATTTGAGTCCATCTACCTACATGGGTTAGTTCTTGCAAGGAAGAGCACTTGTGTATCCAAAATGACAATCATGAAGCTCAACATAGAATTTGTCAAAGGATATGTTTGAATGGTTCTGTGCTTCCTTGTCTTCAACCACCTTTGTATAGAGACTTGGTGATGTAGAGATTGCTCAAGATGTGAGTTGGTTACAATCTCATTGAATTTGATTCAACCAAGTACTTACAAGGGTTAGATAACATGCAAGATGCAAATATATCCAAGACATAAGATTTTCATCATAAGAGAAATATCAAGGATTAGTCATAAGCTCATGTCTTGCATGTATCCATTGGAGTTTCTATTCCAAGTTTGAAGCATAAATGATGTTCAGTTCTCCTCTTAACCTGCAAAACACTTTCTCATCAAGAGGTTTTGTGAATATATCCGCTAATTGCTTTTCGGTGCGAACATGCTTAAGATCAATGTCACCCTTAGCAACATGATCTCGAATGAAATGATGACGAACTTCAATATGCTTAGTTCGAGAATGTTGCACAGGATTATGTCCAATTTTGATAGCACTTTCATTGTCACAAAGCAATGGAACATGTTTCACATATATCCCATAATCTTTAAGAGTTTGAGTCATCCAAAGTAATTGAGCACAACATGAACCAGCGGCAATGTACTCCGCTTCGGCGGTAGATAAGGATATCGAGTTTTATTTCTTGGAGGACGAAGACACAAGTGATCTACCAAGAAATTGACAAGTACCCGAAGTGGACTTTCTATCAACCTTGTCTCCGGCATAGGCTGAGTCAGAGTATCCAACAAGATCGAAAGAGGCCCTCTTAGGATACCAAATGCCAAAATTTTGTGTATGTATTAAGTATCTCACTATCCTTTTCACAGCCTTAAGATGACATTCTTTAGGAGCAGCTTGATATCTTGCACACATGCACACACTTAGCATAATATCGGGACGTGAAGCACATAGGTATAATGAACTAATCATAGAGCGATAAACCGTTTGATCAACTGGTTCACCATCTTTGGTCAAATGAAGATGTCCACTAGTAGGCATGGGTGTAGTCATACCTTTGCATTCTTGCATATTGAACTTCTTGAATAAGTCCTTAGTGTACTTCGTTTGAGAGACAAAAGTACCTTCCTTAGTTTGCTTGATTTGCAACCCAAGAAAGAATTTGAGTTCACTCATCATTGACATCTCAAACTTCTCCGACATTAGCTTTCCAAACTTCTCACTAAAATGAGGGTTAGTTGATCCAAATATGATATCATCAACATAAATTTGGCATACAAATAATTCTCCATTAACCCTTTTAGTGAAAATAGTAGAATCAATTTTCCCAATTTCAAATCCCTTTCCAAGAAGAAACTTCGTTAAGCATTTGTACCAAGCTCTAGGAGCTTGTTTAAGACCATAAAGAGCTTTGTGAAGTTTGTAAACATGATTTGGTTTCTTAGGATTGACAAAGCCGGGAGGTTGTTTAACATAAACTTCCTCCTCTATTTCACCATTTAGAAAAGCACTTTTAATGTCCATTTGGTACAATGTGATATCATGGTGATTAGCATAGGCAAGTAAGATGCGAATAGACTCAAGTCTAGCAACGGGAGCATAAGTCTCACCATAGTCCATACCTTCGACTTGTGTGTAGCCTTGGGCGACGAGACGTGCTTTGTTGCGAAATACTTGTCCATCTTCATCTTGCTTGTTGCGAAACACCCATTTGGTACCGATGATGTTGTGGTTGTTGTCGGGCTTCTCAACCAATATCCAAACTTGGTTTCTCTCAAAGTTGTGTAGCTCTTCATGCATAGCGTTTATCCAATCTGGATCTTCCAATGCTTCTTCGACCTTCATAGGTTCAATGCTAGAGATGAAAGAATAGTTTTCACAAAAGTTAGCTAAACGAGTTTTAGAGCGAGTGATTCTCCCGGTTTGAATATCATTGTAGATTTGCTCGACGGGATGGTCTTTAGCAATTCTTGCTCGAACTCGTGAAAGCTTTTGCTTGGGTCGTGGTTGAACATCTTCTTCTTTTTCTTCTTCTTCTTGATCTTCTTCATTGTTGGCGTTGTCGTTCTCTTATCGTGGTGGAGAAGGAGGTTGTTGACAGTATTGATGCACTTCCTCATTTTCTTCATCTTGGTGTGTCCCACTTGTGGATTCTTCCGTATCAACTCTTGGTTCACCTTGTTGTCAAGTAGAAGCTTCCACTTGGACGGATGAGGTACTCTCCTTCACCTCCGTTGGACGAACCTTGCCAATAGACAAGTCTAGGATTGCTTCTGAAGGATCTTTGTCTCCTACATCAATTGGCAATTGCCCTACTTGCGAGCCGTTAGATTCATCAAACTTCACATCTACCGTCTCTTCAACCTTTCGGGTGAAATTGTTGTAGACACAATAAGTGTGAGGGTTTGAGCCATAACCTAGTAGGAAACCTTCATGAGACTTAGGAGCAAATTTAGAACGACGATGATTATCAAGAATGTAGCACTTTGAGCCGAATACTCGAAAGTATCCAACTTGGGGGTTATTACCGGTGAGGAGCTCGTATGCCGTATTGCCGAGTAGCTTGTGAAGATACAAGCGATTTGTTGCATGACAAGCTATCTCAACCTCTTCTACCCAAAAGTGCTTCGGTGTCTTGTACTCATCAAGCACCGTTCTCACCATTTCGATGAGCGTCCGGTTCTTCCTCTCAACATCTCCATTTTGTTGAGGTGTGTACGTAGCCGAGAAGTCGTGTGAAATCCCTTCTTCATCAAGAAAGGTGTCCACATTTGCGTTCTTGAACTCCGTTCCGTTGTTGTTGCGAACCTTCTTGATCTTCACTTCAAACTGATTTTGGGCCTTCCTAGCGAAGTTTTTGAAGATCTTTTGGACCTGCGATTTATCATTGAGAAAGAACACCCACGTAAATCTTAGAAAATCATCAACTATAACTAGATCAAAAGAATTTCCACCGAGGCTTTTATAAGCGTTGGGACCAAAGAGATCCATGTGAAGTAGCTCAAGTGGCCTCCTTGTGGTCATGATGTTCTTCACGGGATGCCTTCCTCCAACTTGTTTACCTGCTTGACAAGCACTGCAAAGTCTATCCTTATCAAATATGACATCATTAACACCAAGGATATGATTCCCTTTAATAAGCTTGTCAAGGTTTCTCATGCCAATGTGACCTAGTCGTCTATGCCATAACCAACCTTTTGAGGATTTAGCAATGAAGCAAGTTTTAGGTTGAGCCTTTTTAGTGAAATCAACAATGTATAGATCACCTCTACGTACGCCGGTAAAGACCATTTTATGATTGTCTCGACGAAACACTTGGCAATCTACTTCAGTAAATAGGACATTGAAACCAAAATCAGCAAGTCTAGATAGTGAAAGTAAGTTGTAGCCAAGAGATTCAACGAGCATAACATTCTGAATGGAGCTGTCATGTGATATGGCCACCTTAGCAAGGCCAACCACCTTACCCTTTGAGTTGTCACCGAAAGTGACATACTTTCGAGGACTATCATTTTTAGCAAGCTCACGAAACATGTCTTTATCTTCGGTCATGTGATTGGTACATCCACTGTCAAGGACCCATTCCTTTCCTCCTACCATATATCCCCGAAGATTTGCCACAAGACCAAAATGTCTCATTGCATCATCAAGATCAAAGTCATCATCATCATCCTCATCATAGTATCCATGTTCAACATCGTCATGTGGTCGATCAATTCCTAGTGAGAGCGATTCATTAGTATGATTTTGACAATAATCTTGCTTATGAATTCTAGTGGCTTCAGAAATAATATCGCTAATAATTCCAACATTTCCTTTGGCACGCATAAGATTAGTAAGTTCAAATAGACGATCACCAAACATAGGATCATTGGAATTCATCTTAGTCAAGGCAATAGACTTATGAAGAATTTCATCTAGATTTTTCAAAGAATAATCAGGAAATCGTTCCTCAAGAAATTTCCATATAGTGTAGGCACACTCAAGAGTAGGCAAGTTTATAATCAAGTTTCTAGCCTCTAGTGATAAGATTAATAGTTCTAACATTCCTAATCATGTCAATAGACTCATCAAGGGTAGGATGCATAGGATCAACATAAGGTGCACAAGGACTAGCAATGTACTTTTTCAAATGATATTGATTGAAAATTACAAGCATCTCATTTTTCCACTCATGAAAATACTCTCCATCAAGTATAGGCACTCTATGTCTAAGACTCCCCAAAGTTGACTCATCCATCTTCCTCCAATGGTTATTAAACCAAGGCAATGGACACCAAAGCTCTGATAACACTTGTAGGACCTTGAGAAGAGGTGTCTAGAGGGGGTGATTAGACACTAAGTACCAAAGTTGCAGTTTTTAACCTTTTTAAGTTTAAGTGGAGTTTAGGCACAAGTTTAACATTCACAACACATAGCAAGCAAGCGTTGGAACACATAGAAATTGGAGACACAGATGTTTTTGGCGTGGTTCCGATAGGTGGTGCTATCGTACATCCACGTTGATGGAGACTTCAACCCACGAAGGGTAACGGTTGCGCGAGTCCACGGAGGGCTCCACCCACGAAGGGTCCACGAAGAAGCAACCTTGTCTATCCCACCAAGGTCGTCGCCCACCAAGGACTTGCCTCACTAGCGGTAGATCTTCACGAAGTAGGCGATCTCCTTGCCCTTACAAACTCCTTGGTTCAACTCCACAATCTTTATCGGAGGCTCCAAGTGACACCAAGCCAATCTAGGAGACACCACTCTCCAAGAAGTAACAAATGGTGCGTTGATGATGAACTCCTTGCTTTTGTGCTTCAAATGATAGTCTCCCCAACACTCAACTCTCTCCCACAGGACTTGGATCTGGTGGAAAGAAGATTTGAGTGGAAAGCAACTTGGGGAAGGCTAGAGATCAAGATTCATATGGTAGGAATGGAATATCTTGGCCTCAACACATGATTAGGTAGTTCTCTCTCAGAAATAGTAAGTTGGAAGTGTAGGTTTGTTCTGATGGCTCTCTCCATGAATGAAGAGGAGGTGGAGGGGTATATATAGCCTCTACACAAAATCTAACCGTTACACACAATTTACCAATCTCGGCGGGACCGAATCAATAAACTCGGTCAGTACGATTTAGCAAACAATGTGACCGTTAGGATTTTTGGTGGGACCGAAATGCAACTCGGTAGGACCGATATGATTAGGGTTAGGGCATAACGTAATCTCGGTGAGACCGATTACACAAACTTGGTGAAACTGATTTTGGTAATTAGCTACCAGAGAGTTGGTCAGGCAAACTCGGTGGGACCGATTACTCAAACTCGGTGGGACCGATTTTGGTAATAAGTTAACCAGAGAGTTTGCATTGTAATCTCGGTAGTACCGATTGCTAAAGCTCGGTAAGACCAATTTTGATAATGGACATACACAGAGATATTACAATCCCATCTCGGTGAGACCGAGATCCCTATCGGTGAGACCGATTTGCCTAGGGTTTGTGGCAGTGGCTATGACATTTGAACTCGGTGGCGCCGCATAGAGAGAATCGGTATGGCCGAGTTTAACTTTAGGTTAAGGTCATATGAGTGGAAGTGGGAAAGTAGTTGAGGGTTTTGGAGCATATCACTAAGCACTGTCGAGCAAGAAACTCATTAAGCAACACCTCATCCCTTCTTGATAGTATTGGCTTTTCCTATAGACTCAATGTGATCTTGGATCACTAAAATGTAAAATGAAGAGTCTTGAGCTTGAAGCTTGAGCCAATCCTTTGTCCTTAGCATCTGGAAGGAGTTCCCACATCCTTTAGTCCATGCCACTCCATTGTTGAACTTATCTGAAACATACTAGATAAAAGTGTTAGTCCAACAAGAGATATGTTGACATTAATTACCAAAACCACCTAGGGAGCACTTGTGCTTTTAGTTGGGCTGTGCCACGTGTCGCCGTATCATAGGCGCCTTCGGTCCAATGAGCGGATGACATCTGTCCCAACGGTGAGCCGACACGTGTTTCCTCCAGCCAATGATGATTTTACATGTGGAAAATCCCCATTGGTCGGGGCTGTTAACGGGTTATCGGATCCAAAACCCGACCCGATAGCTTAATGGCGTTCCGTTATGGTGGATGCCACATGTCGGTCACCCTTGACGAAAGCACTTGTGACGCGCGATTTATCATCATGGAAGTGGACACTTCCGTGATGATAATTTTTGTAATGTCATGGAACACTTCTACGACAGCACAGGTATGACTATCTTGATTCTGTCATAAATTTGTCATGGATGTACATGCATGACAAAAAATGCGACCTACTGTGACAAACACGTATCATCACGGAAGTGTATTTTTTTGTAGTGCGAGGTCAACACAGTCAACAAACAACAGCCATCGGAAGAGGCTGACAGTAGGGGCTTGATACGTCCATTTTGCATCATGCTTTTATATCGATATTTATTGCATTATGGGCTGTTATTACACGTTATGTCACAATACTTATGGCTATTCTCTCTTATTTTACAAGGTTTATCATGAAGAGGGAGAATGCCGGCAGGTGGGATTCTGGGCTGGAAAAGGAGCTAATATTGGAAACCTATTCTGCACAGATCCAAAAGTCCTGAAACTCCACGAAGGCAATTTTGAAATTAATAAGAATTATTGAGCGAAAGAAGTACCAGAGGGGGCCCACACCCTGGTCACAAGGGTGGGGGGCGCTCCCACCCCTACTGGGCGCCCCCCTACCTCGTGGGCCCCCTGGTGGCCCTCCGGTGCCCATCTTCTGCTATAAGAAGTCTTCTACCCTGGAAAAAAATCATAAGCAAAATTACGGGAGGAAACTCCGCCGCCATGAGGCGGAACCTTTGCCTGACCAATCTAGGGCTCCAGCGGAGCTGTTCTGTCGGGGAAACTTCCCTCCGGGAGGGTGAAATCATCACCATCATCATCACCAATGATCCTCTTATCGGGAGGGGGTCAATCTCCAACAACATCTTCACCAGCACGATCTCCTCTCAAACCCTAGTTCATCTCTTTTATCCAATCTTTGTACCCAAACCTCAGATTGGTACCTGTGGGTTGCTAGTAGTGTTGATTACTCCTTGTAGTTGATGCTAATTGGTTTATCCGGTGGAAGATCATATGTTCAGATCCTTAATGCATCTTAATACTCCTCTAATCATGAACATGAATATGCTTTGTGAGTAGTTATGTTTGTTCCTGAGGACATGGTTGAAGTCTTGCTATTAGTAGTCATGTGAATTTAGTATTCGTTCGATATTTTGATGAGATGTATGTTGTCTCTCCTCTAGTGGTGTTATGTGAACGTCGACTACATGGCACTTCACCATCATTTGGGCCTAGAGGAAGGCATTGGGAAGTAATAAGTATATGATGGGTTGCTAGAGTGACAGAAGCTTAAACCCTAGTTTATGCGTTGCTTCGTAAGTGGCTGATTTGGATCCATTAGTTTCATGCTATGGTTAGGTTTACCTTAATACTTCTTTTGTAGTTGCGGATGCTTGAAATATTGGTTAATCATAAGTGGGATGCTTGTCCAAGAAAGGGGAGCACCCAAGCACCGGTCCACCCACATATCAAATTATCAAAGTAACGAACGCGAATCATATGAGCGTGATGAAAACTAGCTTGACGATAATTCCCATGTGTCCTCGGGAGCGCTTTTCTCATTACAAGAATTTGTCCAGGCTTGTCCTTTTATACAAAAAGGATTGGGCCACCTTTCTGCACTTTATTTACTTTCACTGCTTGTTACCCGTTACAAATTATCTTATCACAAAATTATCTGTTACCTACAATTTCAGTGCTTGCAGAGAATACCTTACTGAAAACCGCTTGTCATTTCCTTATGCTCCTCGTTGGGTTCGACACTCTTACTTATCGAAATGACTACAATAGATCCCCTATACTTGTGGGTCATCAAGACTCTTTTCTGGCGTCGTTGCCGGGGAGTGAAGCGCCTTTAGTGAGTGGAACTTGGTAAGGAAACATTTATATTGTGTGCTGAAATTTACTGTCACTTGTTACTATGGAAACTAATCCTTTCAGGGGCTTGTTTGGGGCATCTTCGCCCCGACCAGTAGAGCAAAGATTTGCTCCTCAACCTACTAAATCTACTGAAAATGTTTACTTTGAAATTCCTTCGGGTATGATAGAGAAACTGCTAGCTAATCCCTTTGTAGGAGATGGAACATTGCATCCCGATTTACACCTTATCTATGTGGATGAAGTTTGTGGATTGTTTAAGCTTGCAGGTATAACCGATGATGTTATTAAAAGGAAGGTCTTCCCTTTATCTTTGAAGGGATATGCATTTACATGGTATAGTCTATGTTATGATACGGGATCTTGGAACTATAAACGATTGAAGCTCGAATTTCACCAGAAGTTTTATCCTATGCATCTTGTTCATTGTGATCGTAATTATATATATAATTTTTGGCCTCGCGAAGGAGAAAGAATCGCTCAAGCTTAGGGGAGGCTTAAGTCAATGTTATATTCATGCCCAATCATGAGCTCTCAAGAGAAATGATTATTCAAAATTTTTATGCTCGGCTTTCTCTCAATGATCGCACCATGCTCGATACTTCCTATGCTGGTTCTTATATGCTGAAGACTATTGAATTCAAGTGGGACATATTGGAAAGAATTAAACGCAACTCTGAAGATTGGGGTTCTAACGATGGTAAGGAGTCAGGTATGACACCTAAGTTTGATCGTGTTAAGTCTTTCATGGATACCGATGCTTTTCGTGGATTTAGCACTAAATATGGACTTGACTCTGAGATAGTAGCTTCTTTCTTGAATCTTTTGCTACTCGCATTGATCTCCCTAAGGAGAAGTGGTTTAAATATAATCCTCCCATTGAAGTAAAAGTAGTTGCACCTATTACAGTTGGAGAAAAGACTATCACTTATAATGATACTATTGTTCCTACTACTTATGTTGAGAAACCACCTATCCCTATTAGGATAAGGGATCATGCTAAAGCTTCATCAATTGTTCGTAAGAGTAATACTAGAACATATACACCTCCTGAGAAAATTAAAGTTGAACCTAGTATTGCTATGGTTAAAGATCTCTTGGCTGATAATATAGATGGGCATGTTATTTACTTCTGTGAGGAAGCTGCTAATATTGCTAAACCTGATGCTAAGATACATAGACCTGTTGTAGGCATGCCTGTTATCTCTGTTAAAATAGGAGGTCATTGTTATCATGGCTTATGTGATATGGGTTCTAGTGCCAGTGCAATACCTATTTCCTTATATGAAGAAATTATGCATGATATTGCACCCACTGAGTTAGAAGGTATTCATGTTACTATTAAACTTGCAAATAGAGATATTATTTCACCGATTGGGATTGTTAGAGATATTGAAGTCTTTTGTGGGAAAGTTAAATATCGTGCTGATTTTCTTGTTCTAGGTTTCCCACAAGATAGCTTTTGTCCCATTATATTTGGTAGACCCTTCTTGAATACTATCAATGCAAGGATTGATTGCAAAAAAGGATGTTGTTACAATTGGCTTGGGGGATATGAAACATGAGTTTAATTTTGCTAAATTTCGTAGACAACCCCATGATAAAGAATTGCCTAGTAAGGATGAAATTATTGGTCTTGCTTCTATTGTCGTGCCTCCTACTGATCCGTTAGAACAATATTTGCTAGACCATGAAAATTATATGTTTATGAATGAAAGAAGGGAGATAGTTGAATTATTCCTTAAACAGGGTCCTATTCTGAAACACAACTTGCCTGTTGAAATCTTAGGGGACCCTCCTCCACCCAAGGGTGACCCCATGTTTGAGCTTAAACCCTTACTTGATCATCTTAAATATGCTTATCTTGCTGAAAAGAAGATATATCCTGTTATTATTAGTGCTAACGTTTCAGAGCAGGAAGAGGAAAGATTATTGACACCTCTGAAGAAGCACCGTTCTGCTATTAGATGTACACTCGATGATCTTAAGGGCATTAGTCCCACTCCATGCCAACACAAAATTAAACTGGACGAAGACGCCAAACCAGTTAGAGATCATCAATGACGGTTAAATCCTAAGATGAAAAAAGTGGTAAGAAAGGAAATACTAAAGCTTCTTGAGGCAGGTATAATTTATCCCGTTGCTGATAGTGAGTGGGTAAGTCCTATCCATTGTGTCCCTAAGAAGGGAGGTAGTACTGTAGTTCCTAATAATAAATATGAATTGATCCTGCAAAGAATTATTACAGGTTATAGGATGTTAATTGATTTCCGCAAATTAAATAAAGATACTAAGAAAGATCATTACCATTTACCTTTTATTGATCAAATGCTAGAAAGACTATCCAAACATACACATTTCTGCTTTCTAGATGGTTATTCTGGTTTCTCTCAAATACTTGTGTCAGCGGACGATCAAGAAAAGACTACTTTTACTTGCCCTTTCGCTACTTTTGCTTATAGACGTATGCCTTTTGCTTTATGTAATGCACCTGATACCTTTCAAAGATGCATGATGGCTATATTCTCTGACTTTTGTGAAAAGATTTGTGAGGTATTCATGGATTATTTCTCCGTTTATGGATACTCTTTTGATGATTGCTTGAGCAACCTTGATCGAGTTTTGCAGAGATGTGAAGACACTAGTCTCGTCTTGAATTGGGAGAAGTGCCACTTTATGGTTAATGAAGGCATTGTCTTGGGGCATAAAATTTCTGAAAGAGGTATTGAAGTTGATAAAGCTAAAGTTCATGCTATTGAAAAGATGTCGTGTCCCTAGGACATTAAAGGTATAAGAAGTTTCCTTGGTCATGCCGGTTTTTATAGGAGGTTCATTAAGGACTTCTATAAAATCTCTAGGCCTCTGACTAATCTATTGCAAAAAGATATTCCTTTTGTCTTTGATGATGATTGTGTAGAAGCATTTGAAATACTTAAGAAATCTTTGATCACTCCACCTATTGTTCAGCCACCTGATTGAAATTTACCCTTTGAAATTATGTGTGATGCTAGTGATTATGCCATAGGTGTTGTTCTAGGGCAGAGAGTTGATAATAAATTAAATGTTATTCAATATGCTAGTAAAACTCTAGACACTGCCCAGAGAAATTATGCTACTACTGAAAAAGAATTCTTAGCAGTTGTATTTGCATGTGATAAGTTCAGACCTTATATTGTTGATTCTAAAGTAACTATTCACACTGATCATGCTACTATTAAATATCTTATGGAAAAGAAAGATGCTAAACCTAGACTTATTAGATTGGTCCTCTTGCTCCAAGAATTTGATTTGCATATTATTGATAGAAAGGGAGCTGAGAACCCCGTTGCAGACAACTTGTCTAGGTTAGAGAACGTTCTTGATGACCCACTACCTATTGATGATAGCTTTCTTGATGAACAATTAGCGGTCATAAACGCTTCTCGTACTGCTCCATGGTATGCTGATTATGCTAATTACATTGTTGCTAAATTTATACCACCTAGTTTCACATACCAGCAAAAGAAAAAGTTATTTTATGACTTAAGACATTACTTCTCGGATGACCCACACCTGTATAAAGGAGTAGATGGTGTTATTAGACATTGTGTACCTGAGCATGAACATGAATAGATCCTACGCAAGTGTCACTCCGAGCCATATGGAGGACACCACGCTGGAGATAGAACTGCACATAAGGTATTGCAATCCGGTTTTTATTGGCCTACTCTCTTCAAAGATGCCCGTAAGTTTGCCTTATCTTGTGATGAATGTCAAAGAATTGGTAATATTAGTAGACGTCAAGAAATTCCTATGAATCATTCTCTTGTTATTGAACTGTTTGATGTTTTGGGCTTTGATTATACGGGACCTTTTCCTGCCTCTAATGGATATACGCATATTTTAGTTGCTGTTGATTACGTTACTGTGGGTAGAAGCTATTCCAACTAGTAGTGCTGATCATAACACCTCTATTAAGATTCTTAAAGAACTTAATTTTCTGAGGTTTGGAGTCCCTAGATACTTAATGACTGATGGTGGTTCACATTTTATTCATGGTGCTTTTCATAAAATGATTGCTAAGTATGATGTTAATCATAGAATTGCATCTCCTTATCACCCATAGTCTAGTGGTCAAGTAGAGTTGAGTAATAGAGAGCTCAAGTTAATTTTGGAAAAGACTGATAATAGATCTAGAAAGAATTGGTCCAAAAAACTTGATGATGCATTATGGGCCTATCGAACTGCATATAAAAATCCTATGGGTATGTCTCTGTATAAGATGGTTTATGGAAAAGCATGTCCCTTACCTCTCAAACTTGAACATAAGGCATATTGGGCTATTAAAGAGCTCAATTATGATTTCAAACTTGCCGGTGAGAAGAGGTTATTTGATATTATCTCACTTGATGAATGGAGAACCCAAGCCTATGTGAATGCCAAGTTGTTTAAAGAAAAGGTTAAAAATGGCATGACAAAAGGATACAAAAGTGTGAGTTTAACGTAGGTGATTATGTGTTGCTATTCAACTCTCGTTTAAGATTTTTTGCAGGAAAACTTCTCTCTAATGGGAAGGCCCTTACGTTATCAAGGAGGTCTATCGTTCCGGTGCCATAAAAATCAACAACTTCGAAGGCACAAGTCCGAGGGTGGTGAACGGTCAAAGAATCAAGCATTATATCTCAGGTAATCCTATAAATGTTGAAACTAATATTATCGAAACCGTAACCCCGGAGGAATAAATAAGGGACACTTTCCAGAACGTTTCAAACTCCGAAAAGGAATAGGTATGTGGTACGGTAAGTAAACCGACTCCAAAACAGTTCTAATAGCAATTTTTTTCCGTTTTGGAATATTTAAGAAAATAGGAAAATAAGAAGTAGTCCGAGAAGGACATGAGGCCTCCACGAGGGTGGAGGGCACGCCCACCCGTACTGGGCGCGTCCCCCTGCCTCGTGGGCACCTCGTGTACTCTCTGGACTCCGTTTTCTTACATGATACTTCTTTTGGTCGGTAAAAATTCATTATATAATCTCCCGAAGGTGACCACCGTATCACGCAAATACCCTCTATTTTCGTTTCGAGCTATTTTTCTGACAGATCTAGAGCACCATGACATCTCCAAGCACTCCCAAGGACAATTTTTTCGAGAGGGTCATCAACCCCTATCTCGCGGAGGTGCTGCATCACCCTCAAACCATTGACATGCGAGAGGGGGTGCTACACATCCGCGATATGGAGGGACCAAGGCGTACCGGAAGCGTGGAGACAAAGCTTGAAGCTATGGAACAACAAGTTTTCAAGTGCCAAGGTATGGTGGAGCGCGGACTTAACGCTAACAAGATGATGATTGCGGAATTCACCAACAACCACAAGCTGGACGCCAAGAACATTGGGGAGGCCATCTTCAAGCTTCATGAGAAAATCAAGCATCTCCAAGCCCAGATCTATGGCCTGCAAAACAAAAACTATGAGTATGAATATAGATTTAAGAGGATGAGTTTGGCTGCAGATTTGAGGATCCCAGAGACTCGATCATCCTTCTATGATGGTGAGCCGATGCCTTGGAAGACGGACAATAAGCCTACATCATCAACAACTCCTTCTTCACCACCTCCGAGGACATAATTACATGGGTATGGGCACTCCCCTTGGCAACTGCCAAGCTTGGGGGAGGTGCCCCGGTATCGTATCACCATCACACTCCTATCTTTACCGTTTTTCTTAGTTCGATCCTTTTAGTAATATCTTGATCTAGTAGAATAAAGTTTTGGTATGAATTAGTTTTGAGTTTTGCTTTCTGATCCCTCTATGTAATCGAGTCCGTGAGATATATATAATAAAGATTAGTGTTGAGTCAATGGCTTTGCTATCTTGCTATGATCTTGAGAAAATAGAAGGAATAAAAAGAAATAAAAGAGTTCATATTGATCTTATGGATAGTAATGACTTCACACATAAAGAGTATGAGGCCTAAAAGTTGTTGAGAGTTGACAATCATAAGTTTTGGTCACCGTTGCAATTAATAGGAAGTAATAAAGAAAGAGAGGTTTCCACATATAAATATACTATCTTGAACATCTTTTATGATTGTGAGCACTCATTAAAGTATGACATGCTAAAGAGTTGATGTTTGACAAGGAAGACAACATAATGGGTTATATTTTCTCACATCTTAGTTAAAGTATATTGTCATGGATTGTCCAACATGTTGAGCTTGCCTTTCCCCCTCATGCTAGCCAAATTCCTTGCACCAAGTAGAGATAGTACTTGTGCTTCCAAATATCCTTACACCCAGTTTTGCCATGAGAGTCCACCATACCTACCTATGGATTGAGTAAGATCCTTCAAGTAAGTTGTCATGTTGCAAGCAATAAAAATTGCTCTCTAAATATGTATGACTTATTAGTGCGGATAAAATAAGCTTTATACGATCGTGTGATATGGAAGTAATAAAAGCGACGGACTGCATAATAAAGGTTCATATCACAAGTGGTAATATAAAGTGACATTCTTTTCCATTAAGATTTTGTGCATCCAACCCTAAAAGCACATGACAACCTCTGCTTCCCTCTGCGAAGGGCCCATCTTTTACTTTATGTCTTTTACTTTATGCAAGAGTCAAGGTGATCCTCATCTTTCTCTTTTTCATTTTATCCTTTGGCAAGCACCTCGTGTTGGAAAGATCCTGACATATATATCCAAATTGGATGTAAGTTAGCATGAACTATGATTGTTGACTTTACCCTTGAGGTAAAACATTGGGAGGCAACACTATAAGCCCCTATCTTTCTCTGTGTCCGATTAAAACTCCATAACCATAAGTATTGCGTGAGTGCTAGCAATTGTAGAAGACTATATGATAGTTGAGTATGTGGATTTGTTGAAAAGCTCTATTCTTGACTCTTTCCGATGTTATGATAAATTACAGTTGCTTCAATGACTGAGATTATAGTTTGTTAGTTCTCAATGAAGTTTCTGAACCATACTTGACATTGTGAATAGATTGCTACTTCACCATAAGAAATCATATGACAAAAACTATTTATGTTGCTGTTACAAGAATGATCATGATCCCCTCATGTCCGTATTTTATTTTGATCGACACCTCTATCTCTAAACATGTGGACGTATTTTTTGATATCGGCTTCCGCTTGAGGACAAGCGAGCTCTAAGCTTGGGGGAGTTGATACGTCCATTTTGCATCAAGCTTTTATATCGATATTTTTTCCATTATGGGCTGTTATTACACGTTATGCCACAATACTTATGGCTATTCTATCTTATTTTACAAGGTTTATCATGAAGAGGGAGAATGCCGACAGCTGGAATTCTGGGCTTGGAAAGGAGCATATATTGGAAACGTATTCTACACAGCTCCAGAAGTCATGAAACTCCACGAAAGTCATTTTTGGAATTAATAAGAATTATTGAGCGAAAGAAGTACCAGAGGGGGCCCACACCGTGGTCACGAGGATGGGGGCGCGCCCACCCCTACTGGGCACAACCCCTGCCTCGTGGGCCCCCTGGTGGCCCTCCGATGCCCATCTTCTGCTATATGAAGTCTTTAACCCTGAAAAAATCATAAGCAAGCTTACGGGACGAAACTCCGCCGCCACGAGGCGGAACCTTGGCGGAACCAATCTAGGGCTCCGGCAGAGCTGTTCTGCCGGGGAAATTTCCCTCCCAGAGGGGGAAATGATCACCATCGTCATCACCAACGATCCTCTCATCAGGAGGGGGTCAATCTCCATCAACATCTTCACCAGCACCATCTCCGCTCAAACCCTAGTTCATCTCTTGTATCTAATCTTTGTACCCAAACCTCAGACTGGTACCTGTGGGTTGCTAGTAGTGTTGATTACTCCTTGTAGTTGATGCTAATTGGTTTATCCGGTGGAAGATCATATGTTCAGATCCGTAATGCATATTAATACTCGTTTGATCATGAACATTGTCGGTGTCAAAACCGGCGGATCTCGAGTAGGGGGTACCGAACTGTGCGTCTAGGCGGATGGTAACAGGAGACAAGGGACACAATGTTTTTTCCCAGGTTCGGGCCCTCTCAATGAAGGTAAAACCCTACTCCTGCTTGATTAATATTGATGATATGGATAGTACAAGAGTAGATCTACCACGAGATCAGAGAGGCTAAACCCTAGAAGCTAGCCTATGGTATGATTGTTGTTTGTCCTACGGACTAAAACCCTCCGGTTTATATAGACACCAGAGAGGGTTAGGGTTACACAGAGTCGGTTACAATGGGAGGAGATCTACGTATCGTATCGCCAAGCTTTCCTTCCACGCCAAGGAAAGTCCCATCCGGACATGGGACGCAGTCTACAATCTTGTATCTTCATAGTCCAGGAGTCCGGCCAAAGGTCATAGTCCGGTCATCCGGACACCCCCTAATCTAGGACTCCCTCAGTAGTCCCTAAACCAAGCTTCAATGACGATGAGTTCGGCGTGCAAATTGTCTTCGGCATTGCAAGGCGGGTTCCTCCTCCGAATACTTGATAGAAGATGTTGAACACAAGGATAGTGTCCGGCTCTGCTAAATAAGTTCCACATACCATCATAGAGAGAATAATATTTATACAAATCTAATCTGCTGACATATTCCATAGCGTGACATCATGCCACGGCCAAGCCTTTATTCAAATCGTTTTTACTGTCCCACCTCAGTGTGTTTAGCGAGGCGGTTTCCTTCGCACGTCTTGTAAAAGCAGAGATCATGTCCCCTTATTCCGGGATTATCATCAATACGGGCGTGGGTAACGCAACCGTGCCATTAATCACGGCGCTTAGGAGATAAGCGAGTTTTACCAAGCTGGCGGGGGCACATAGTTTCAGCCGCCCATATAAGGGGATAAAGATCCACCCTTTCCATCTACGCCTTCTTCCTCCCTTGCTTATCCATTTCCGTGCACTCGAGCTCCAGCGCCCAAGTCCGCACTTCCCACCTCAACTTTCTCCAACCATGTCCGGAGCGGGAGGCAGGTGGATGGCTTCCTCCCTCACGGAGGGGCAAATCAAAAAGTTGAGGAAAGCCGGATACTTGTCTAACGACATCGCGCACCGGCTCCCAGATGAGGGGCAGCTCATCCCCACCCCTAGGCCCCATGAGAGGGTGGTGTTTCTCCCCCATTTCCTCCGTGGAATGGGCTTCCCACTCCACCCATTTGTCTGGGGGCTCATGTTCTACTACGACCTGGATTTCCATGATTTGGCCCCGAACTTCGTCCTCAACATCTCAGCGTTCATCGTCGTGTGCGAGGTCTTCCTCCGCATCAAACCCCACTTCAGCTTATGGATAAAGACCTTCAATGTCAAGCCGAAGGTTGTGGGCGGCCAACAAGTGGAGTGCGGAGGCGCCATGGTGGGCAAGATGCCTAACATCACATGGCTCGAGGGCTCCTTTGTGGAAACCATCAAAGGGTGGCAATCGGGGTGGTTCTACATCACCGAGCCGCATGACCCTGAATGGGCAGCTGCCCCCGAATTCCAATCTGGCATCCCCACACGGCTCACCTCTTGGAAAGAGATGGGCCTGTTGTGGGGTAATTCGGAAGAGGTGACTGAACTCCGAACCTACGTCCAAAACCTGGTGGACAAGAAGGTTAAACTTGTCAACGTAGTCCAGGTCATGCTCTTCCGCCGGATCCTCCCATGTCAACGACGGGCTTTCAACTTATGGGAGTTCGACCCGGTTCGGCACCAGACTTTGTCCAGGCTCTTCGACACAACATATGAAGATGCCTGGAAGGTGCTATTCAAGAGCTCCGAGGTTCCCCCTCCCATCACCGAGGATCGCGGATTCTGCGCGAAGCGCCAAGCCAGTGCAGTAAGCTTGTTTTACCCTTTACAGGATACTTGTTTTTCATAGATTGACACTATGCGGGATCTAAGCTCCCGCTCCTTTGATAGGACTGGAAGAGGACGTCCGGACAGATCGACTGTCCGGCTCCTTTGCCCAAAGGCCCAGCAGACGCCCGCTTGGCAAAGCTGCTGGTCCTGGCACCTCACGTGGTGCCGGAGAAGAAGGCCAAGAAGAAGGCCACGGGAACTCGAAAGAGCTGCCGGCGCCTGGTGGTGTCAGACTCATCGCCCGGTGACCCCGAAGCGCACTCCTCCTCCGAAGACGAGGAGGAGGAAAAAGAAGCCTCTCCCCCTCCAGCGGTGGGAGGAAAGAAAAGGAAGGTCGCCCCAACTGGGGAGGCCGGAGGGTCCAAGAAGGGGAAGACCCTTCTTTCGGACTATGCCACCGATGCCGAAGAAGGCGGAGAGGAGTGGCCATCCAGGGCCAAGCCCCTGGCAACATCGTAAGTATCTGGATACCAAAATAACTCATGGCGTCCCTTTAGTGCACAGTATCTTCTAACGCCGAACATAATCATGCAGTCTGCCCAAGGCCTAGCTCAATGCTTTGTCGAGCGGATCCCTGGATTCGTTGGATGTGAATAGTCTTTCAGTCGGGACTGCTACCTCCCCTCGCCCCACGGACGCCGCCGAGGTGGAGTCCCAGAAGGGGCCAGGCCAGGAGGACGTAGCCCCAGAGGCGCTGCAAGGCGACCTTCCGGACTGCAGGCGGAAAGGGGATAAAACCCTAGAGGGATCTAAGTCTGGCCCTGGGCCGGACACCGCACCGGAACCTTCAGTGGTTCCGGAGTCTGGCGGGCGGCCCCTTCGTAAGAAGGGAAAGCCTATGATGCCGGTGGCCACCATCCAACCGGAGGCGCCGGACAATTTGCTGGAGGTGCTTAACGGCGCCTCCATCGACGAGGAGCACCGCACTATTATGAGTGCGGTGATCCAGAAGGTTCAGTCCGCCAAGCGCGGGCTGACGGAAGCCTGTGCCAGCCTTCTAACAGGCTTTGAGGTATGTATTTGAAACATGTAAAAATGTTACCGCATAGATAGTAGCCCCTGATGCTCAGTTTGGTGTTCGGAAAGAAAAGCCGTACTGAGGATCTAAAAAGATATACATAGGAGTCTAACATAAATGTGTCAATATGGGAATGCAGGCTGCGCTGCTGACCTCTGCCGCACTGACTGCGGAGGTCGATGCATTGAAGCAGAGCCTCGAGCGGTCCGAGAACGAGCTCGGCCTTGCCAAGAAGCAGCTCGAGGACAAGGAAGGTAGGTAGTACCTTATGTAAGTATATATAAAAATACCTGGTTGCAAATAGTGACAGGACCAACGTGAATGTTACACGGGCCAGAATCGAGGTGGCGGCCCTGAAGGAAGCGCTATCCAAGGCCAAAGACAATGCGTCCGTGGAGCGCACCGAGCGAGAAAAGCAGGAGGTGCGGGCGGAGGAGGTGCGGCAAGAGCTCCATGCTATTGTGAAGAAACACGAGAGATTGGAGCTTGACTCAAAGACTCGAGAGTCCAAGCTTGCCTCGGCCCTTAAGAGCGCCAAATCCGCCAAGGACGAAGCCCAAAAAGCCCTCAAGGAAATTGAGGCGATGAAAAAGATAGCGGCAGGTAACGCATTCTTTATGCAAAGCAAGCACGTGCAAGTAAATTGCCTGTTACTTACCCGAGTCCGGAGCTCTCCAGGAGCATTCGCAGATCTGCCATGCAGAGTGTCCGACGCCGCTGCATTCTATTGGGCCGAGGAAGGGAGCTCGACAGAGAAGGTGTTCTGGTCCCAGTATGCTGAGGCCTGACACCCGGTGCTCCTGAGCCACCAGCTGAAGCAGCTGGTCGAGCTCCATAAGGCAGCCGAACAGGACCATGAAGGGCTTTATAGGCCGGCTGTGGCCTGGGGAGGCCATGCCTGGGAGCTACTTTGGGCTAGTGAGGCGGCTGGTGGATGCCTGTCCATGGCTTGAAGTCATCAAGCGGTCCGTATGCATTGAAGGCGCCCGTAGGGCACTTGCCTGTGCTAAAGTGCACTGGGGCAAGCTGGATGCTGAGAAGCTGGTGAAGGATGGGGCACCGAAGGGGAAGAAACATCGCAAGCCCGAGTTGTATTATGAGGGCGTCCTGAGGTGCCTGCCTTGTGGAGAATGAGTGTTCCAAGGATTTAATTTTTGAGTAAACTCACTCATGTTTATCCTGTGCGCTGAAAACTTGTTCATATGCGCTAGGCAACGCTTTTTGAATTTAAAATATTACCTTTTCTGCGGACGTTTGTTAAATCTGAGAGATGTAAGTCATCGGCTTCTACCCCCATGCCACGAGTGCTGGGGTGTTCGGGATAAACCTGAGCGCTCTTGTTCCCATTCTTGGGTCCTTCGAGGGATGCGCTCAGCACAACGAACAAGGCAATCGGACTTATAATGCTTTATCACTCTCACTTAGCCATAGAATTCTATAATTTTAAATTTCGGCGAAGCCCCTAGTATTTGGAAGACCGAGTTTGGGGCGCTATCCACGCCTAGGCCGGACAAAGCCAGCTCCTCGCTCTAAGCGGCATAAGTCTTTAGGGACTCAAAAAACCTCTCGAACAGCGACCGGCTCTCGCCCTATCATGACAGTCAGTTTTAGCTTTCTATACTGAGGTGTTAACCCAGCTCAACTGGGGCACAATCGCAGTAGTTCTCCCAGCGCTACCTTAGCCAATATAGCGGAACGTAAGGTACCAAAACATGGGAGCCGGGCAAGCCCAACTATTGACCCAAGACATGATTCGGAGCCGATGCATATAATGCTATAAGTTCAGGGTGCCGCACTCATGAGAGTGTTCGGTTTTCTCACATAGTATTCTGGGTTACTTAAGCCCCTGGTGTATTGGCCTTACCAAACTGTACGGTTGCATAATGTCATAACTGAACATGTTTACATAAAAAAATGAATGCAATAATAGACAAGAGCTATTTATTGTTTATTAATAGGCTGCTGTGAAAGCAGAACGATACAAATAGTGTGATAAGCAAGAGATAGGATTATTTGACATGTCCCCCTCCAGGGGCAAGCTGCGAGACTTTAAGTAAGACAGGTATTTAGCTCGTTATAGAGACCACCTGGACATTCGATGTGGCTTGCTATCTCCCTGGCTGTTGCATCGTGTGTTCAGTGATTGTACTGCCGGACAGTCCTTCCTGAGAGTGGAGTCCTGAAAGTAAAAAAAAGAAATGATAAAATCGGGAGCCCCTAGTGCGGTTGAGCCGCATTCTGGGCGTGCCGTGGTTGTGCCCCTCCCCGTATGCCCATGGTATTTCCAGAGCATAAGTATGTACGCGTGGTATTGGTTTTGCAATCTCGCGAGGGCTGGGGTTGGGGCCGCACTGCTATGCTTGCTCGGAACGTGCCAGACGGTCTTGTTGTAGGTTACTCCGGGCGCGCTTGACGGTGTCCGGACGTTTAACAGCCGGACTGGAGAGTTGCCTTGAGAGGCTACTTTGTATTTCCGCCGTGAGGGCCGCCGTGTGCTCCTCTGTTCGGAGAGAGCGTTCGGTGTTTACATTGACCGTAATGACTCCTCAAGGGCCTGACATCTTGTGCTTGAGGTATGCGTAGTGCGGCACCACATTGAACTTTGCAAATGTGGTTTGCCCGAGCAGGGCGTGATAGCCACTCCGAAATGGGACTATGTCGAAGATTAAATCCTCGCTTCAGAAATTATCCGGGGATCAGAAGACCACTTCGAGTGTAACTGAGCCTGTACAGCTGGCCTCTACACCTGGTATGATGCCTTTAAAGGTCGTCTTTGTGGGTTTAATCCTTGAGGGATCTATGCCCATTTTTCAAACTGTATCCTGATAAAGCAGGTTCAGGCTGCTGCCGCCGTCCATGAGGACTCTAGTGAGGTGAAATCCGTCAATGATTGGGTCTAGAACCAATGCGGCGAATCCACCATGATGGATGCTACTGGGGTGGTCCCTTCGATAGAAAGTGATCGGGCAGGAGGACCATGGGTTGAACTTTGGGGCGACTGGCTCCAACGCATATACGTCCCTGAGTGCACACTTCCGCTCCCTTTTGGGGATGTGGGTTGCGTATATCATGTTTACCGTCCGCACTTGTGGGGGAAAACCCTTCTGTCCTCTGTTGTTAGGCGGCCGGGGCTCCTCCTCGTCATCACTATACAGCCCCTTGTCACCCAACAATCCCTGTTGGTGTGATTGGCTGGGTGATCGGGGGTGCCGTGTATCTGGCACGAGCGATCGAGTATCCGGTCCAAACTGGACGGGCCCGGAGTATTTCTTTTGAATGGCTTTTTCCGCTGACCGGGTTTAGAGCCTTTGAATCCGGCATTAACTGCCGTATCCTCAGTATTGTCGCCGTTAATGCGGCGCTTGTGCTTGTTGCGACGCGACCTGCCATTGTTGTCCTTGGTAGCCGAATTACCAGGGCTCTTGGTCATGTTATTACTACGAGCTAGCCAGCTGTCTTCTCCCGCGCAAAAGTGGGCCATGATTGTTGTGAGGGCTGCCATGGATTTGGGCTTTTCCTGTCCTAGGTGCCAGGCAAGCCATTCGTCACGGATGTTATGTTTGAAGGCTGCAAGGGCCTCTACATCCGGACAGTCGACTATTTGATTTTTCTTGGTTAGGAACCTTGTCCAGAATTGTCTGGCCAATTCCTCTGGCTGCTGAATTATGTGGCTTAGGTCATCGGCGTCTGGTGGTCGCACATAGGTGGCCTCGAAATTGTCGAGGAATGCGGATTCCTGGTCCTCCCAGCAACCAATTGACTCTGCTAGCAAGCTGTTAAGCCAATGTTGAGCTGGTCCTTTGAGCTTGAGTGGGAGGTATTTGATAGCGTGTAGATCATCACCGCAGGCCATGTGGATATGAAGGAGATAATCCTCGATCCATACCGCAGGATCTGTTGTGCCATCATATGATTCGATGTTTACGGCTTTAAAACCCTCGGGGATTTTATGATCCATTACTTCATCTATGAAGCATAGTGGGTGTGTGGCGGCTCTGTACTGGGCTATATCACGACGTAGCTCATATGAGCTTTGCCTGCCGTGTTCGGTCTGGCCGTATTTGGCATATCCGGTGTTATAGTTATCATCACGTGTCGTGGGGTGCCCACGCGATCCGTAGATCGGTCTTGTTTGCCTTGCCTTGTCCTCCAATATGTATCACAGGTCTGGCGCGTTTCCCCGTGCCTTGGTACTTTTTGAGCGGCGCCGGGGTGCGGATTGAATTGATGGCCGCAAGGCCTCTCTGTCGCGGCCACGGGGTGGCGGGTCGGCCGCGTCATGCGCTGGTGATGTAGGTTTAGTTGCTTCCTCCTCTAATCGGGGTAGCAGCTTGCGCTTTGGGTAGCTCTTGGAGGGGCGTTCGAGTTCGTACTCTTCGGACGCAAGGAGTTCAGTCCATCTGTCGGCTAGCAAGTCTTGGTCAGCTCTAAGTTGCTGCTGTTTTTTCTTGAGGCTACTTGCCGTGGCCATAAGCCTGCGTTGGAAACGCTCTTGTTCGACGGGATCCTAAGGCACGACAAATTCATCGTCGGGGAGGCTTGCCTCGTCTTCGTAGGGAGGCATGTAATTATCGTCCTCTACCTCTCTGTCTGCCGCTCTCTTATGAGGGATGGCTTCTCCGTTCTCCTGCGCTGAATCCTGCTGGAGGGGGTTGTCTTCGGCACTGTCCGGTGTGTTATTGTCTCCGGTACCGAAATCGCTGTTTTTGCTTTGGCGGGATTTAGAGCGGCGCCGCTGACGCCGACGCTTAGGCTGCTTCTTGGAGGGGTCATCCTCCGTTGTTCCATCGCCATTCCCTTATTTGGGGTGTCCACCATGTATATGTCATATGACGAGGTGGCCTTCCAGTGCCCTATAGGCGCTGGTTCTTGGTCGTCTCCTGCATCATCGTCCATACAATTGATGTCTTCGGAGTCGAAGTCGAGCATCTCGGTTAAATCATCGATAGTGGCTATGAAGTGGGTGGTGGGTGGGCTTCGAATTTCGTCGTCGTCCGCATCCCAACCTTGCTGACCGTAGTCCGGCCAGGGCTCTCCTGATGAGGAGAGAGACTTCAGTGAATTCAGGACGTCGCCAAAGGGCGAGTGCTGAAAGATGTCCACGGCGGTGAACTCCATGATGGGCGCCCAATCGGGTTTGATTGGCAAGGGTGCGGAAGGCTCGGAGTCCGGAAAGGAGTCCGGCACCTTGGAGTCACAGGCTTTGCAAAGGACAGGGCTGTTATTCGGCTCGATCGCCATAGATATTGCAGCCCCCGAGGTACTATCCAGCCACCCGTCCTTGATTGGCGTAGTCGGCTCCGAGCTAAGGGTCGGAGCGGACGCTGAGGCGGCCTCCTAGGCACTATCCGGCGGCAGAGCTAGATCATGCCCATCGTGACAGTGCGACACGGTCGGCTGTGGCTGTGGCTCGGTCGGCTGTGGCTCGAACCCGTCAGCTAGATCAAATCTCCGCGGATGTCAGCCGTGTAGTTCAAACTTCCAAACCTGACCTGATGGCCAGGGGCGTAGCTTTCGATCTGCTCCAGATGGCCAAGTGAAATGGCCCGCAGTGCAAAGCCTCCGAATACGAAGATCTGACCGGGGAGAAAAGTCTCACCCTGGACCACATCGTTGTTGATGATCGGAGGAGCCATCGGGCCTAAAGGTGACGACACAGAGGAACTCTCAGTGAAAGCACCAATGTCGGTGTCAGAACCGGCGGATCTTGGGTAGGTGGTCCTGAACGGTGCGTCTAGGCGGATGGTAACAGGAGACAAGGGACACGATGCTTTTACCCAGGTTCGGGGCCTCTCGATGGAGGTAAAACCCTACTCCTGATTGATTGATATTGATGATATGGGTAGTACAAGAGTAGATCTACCACGAGATCAGAGAGGCTAAACTCTAGAAGCTAGCCTATGGTATGATTGTTGTTTGTCCTACGAACTAAAACCCTCCAGTTTATATAGACACCGGAGAGGGTTAGGGTTACATAGAGTCGGTTACAATGGGAGGAGATCTACATATCATATCGCCAAGCTTGCCTTCCACATCAAGGAAAGTCCCATCCAGACACGGGACGAAGTCTTCAATCTTGTATCTTCATAGTCCAGGAGTCCGTCCAAAGGTCATAGTCCGGTCATCCGGACACCCCCTAATCCGGGACTCCCTCAAACACGAATATGCTTTGTGAGTAGTTACGTTTGTTCCTGAGGACATGGGTGAAGTCTTTCTATTAGTAGTCATGTGAATTTGGTATTCGTTCGATATTTTGATGAGATGTATGTTGTCTCTCCTCTAGAGGTGTTATGTGAACGTCGACTACATGACACTTCACCATCATTTGGGCGTAGAGGAAGGCATTGGGAAGTAATAAGTAGATGATGGGTTGCTAGAGTGACAGAATCTTAAACCCTAGTTTATGAGTTGCTTCATAAGGGGCTGATTTGGATCCATTAGGTTTATGCTTTGGTTAGGTTTACCATAATACTTCTTTTGTAGTTGCGGATGCTTGCAATAGGGGATAATCATAACTGGGATGCTTGTCGAAGAAAGGGCAGCACCCAAGCACCGGTCCACCCACATATCAAATTAGCAATGTAACGAACGCGAATCATATGAGCGTGATGAAAACTAGCTTGACGATAATTCCCATGTGTCCTCGGGAGCACTTTTCTCATTATAAGAATTTGTCCAGGCTTGTCCTTTGCTACAAAAAGGATTGGGACACCTTGCTGCACTTTATTTACTTTCATTGCTTGTTACCCGTTACAAATTATCTTATCACAAAATTATCTGTTACCTACAATTTCAGTGCTTGCAGAGAATACCTTACTGAAAACCGCTTGTCATTTCCCTCTGCTCCTCGTTGAGTTCGACACTCTTACATATCGAAAGGACTATGGTAGATCCCCTATACTTGTGGGACATCAGGGCCCACACAGGGAAATGCCTCCTTATTACGCGCAAAATAATGATTCCTCCACCTGATAGCTGGGACACACCGGAAGGGCCTCTGTATTAACGTTCCCCCCGCTGTCAGCTCGGACCCACCGGAAGTGCCTCCTTATTACGCACAAAAAAATGAATACTCCCCCTGCTAGCCGGGATTCACCTTGGTGGGAGGCTGACTTGTGGGCCTACTAAGTTGACGGTGACGGAGGGCTTTGTCAACTTAGTCAATATGAACGATTATAGCTCCACTGACCGTACGATGTCCATCCAACGGCCATAGTGCTTCTTCAACCTCTGGTCTTTGTGCTCCAGCCGCCCAAAGCAGCGTCGGTCATGCCACATGCTCGTGCCTCCCATGGCCGGCTGCAATGCCGTAGAGGCCTCACCGCCCCCTACTACTCCCACCACTGGCCAGGCCATCCCTCTACTCACCGACACCTTTAGTTATTATGTGGCGACCGCAACCGAACCAGTGAACTCTCGTACTCCTCTTCGTGTGGGCATCCACTACCGCGTCTTCCCTGGCTCCGTGTCGTCCCCTTCCTAGGCCTCGCCATCGTCCACCACCGTGGTGCTCTCGATGCGCCGTGGTCAATGTGGTCAACGACCGACTTCCATCGGAAGAGTACTGTACGTGGAGAGGCTGACAGCTGGGTCCATGGCAGCCGCAAGGAAGTGCCTCCTTATTACACGCAAAATAATTATTCCTCCACCTGACAGCGGGGACCCATTGGACGGGACACCGTATTTCGCGAAAAAAAAAAGATTCGCCCCCTGACTGCTGGGACCCACCAGCTACATCTTCGCACACAAGGAAGTGCGACAGGGCAACAAAAAAACGATTTCCCCCCCTGACTGCTGGGACCCACCAGCTACATCTTCGCACGCAAGGAAGTGACTGACAGTCGAGACCCACCTGGTCGAAGCATACATAGCGTTGTCATTCTGGTCGCGAACGTGTACGTACATGCTGGTGGATGTAGAGGCGCGCCCGTGTCGTAGTAAAGGCGTGCACGTAGGATGTACACGTACGTACAATGGCCAGGGTGCAAGAAAGAAAATACGGCCACATACGTACATACGGGCGGGGTCTTGAATGCCTACTCGCGCATATATACGTACGGCCAGGGCTCGTGTACATGGCTGGGTCGGAACAGAGAAACATCGTCGTCGTCGTGTTCATGGGGAGCCAACCGACTAGGTCGGAACGAAATGCGTCGTCGTGTTCATCGGGAGGGCTTGGACGGAACAGGCGATGGAAACGAGGCCTCGCATACCGCAGAACAGAGGAAACGGCCTTGTGTTCGACCGGCCACGTTCGAAATGGGATCCTGTTCATCGGGAGGGGTCTGGCATACCGCAAAAAGGATGAAACGGACTTGTGTTGGACCTCCTATGGTCGAAATAGGGTCCTCTTAATCGGGAGGGGTGTGGCGTACCGCAAAATGGACGAAATGAACTTGTTTTGGAGCACTACGGTCGAAACGGTGGTCCTGTTCATCGGGAGGGGTGTGGCGTACCGCAAAATGGGACTCCATGAGATACTGTTCATCTCCACTGTCGACCTCCTCCAGCCTCCACGGGCTACTGTTCATCCATCGTTGACCTCCTCCAGCCTCCACTTGCTCCTGTTCATCCACGGGCTCCTATTCATTCAGCCTCCACAGCGCGCCACTCCACCGGCTACTGTTCAATCACCCCTCTTCACGGGCTCCTGTTCAACCACCCCTCCACGGGCTACTGTTCGTCCACCCTCCATTGTCTACTATTCATCCAGCCCTCCATGGGATCGTCCTGTTCATCCAGCCCTCCACGGGGTCCTGTTCATCCAACCCCAACCAGCACGATCGATCGGGGTCCTGTTCATCCAGAGGCAATGCCACGGAGTCCTGTTCATCCAGCCCCAGTGCTCACTGTTCATCCAAACCCCCCGCAACGCTCACTGTTCATCCAGACCCCCTGCAACGCTCACTATTCATCCAGAGGCAGCATCGATCAGCTTCAGTTAGCAGCAGTAGCCAAGGAATCGCTCGATCGGGTTCAGTTAACAGCCATCGGTCGATCGCTCGGGTTCAGTAACGCATAGCGTGCAGTGGAATCACTCGGGTTCAGTTAGGCGACGCCTTGCTCGGGTTCAGTTAGAGCCCAATGCCTCGCACACACGCGCATACGTGTATGAGAGAAACGCGCATCGCTCGGCCCCCGACCACCCACCGTAACCGGTAACTCCCCGAAATTTTCCTCGCCCTCGCTTCTACCATGTTTTTTCCATCATGGACGGCCCAGAGAATTCATGCAGCTGCGTCTCCAGCCGCCCAGTACGAAAAGCCCATTTTCTATCATGATTTTTGGTCATAGAAGTAGGATCCCACCACATCTATGATGATACTGAGTTTTGTCACAATTATCGTCATAGAAGTGTCATAAGTATGACAGAAAAAATCTTCGTTCGGCACAAAATGTCACGGATGTGTCTTTCTTTTTGTAGTGTTCCCCCTCCCCTCCTCCCAGGCCATGGCCTTGAGGTGCTGTTGAAGGATGATCTCATCCAACAAGGTGATGATCTCCTCTGATTTTTTTGCCAAATTTTTATTCTGATCCGCTATATGATGAATAGATAAGAGCTGCTTCTGCTGCTGCTATATGATGCATTGCTATGAGCTGCTCCTGCTGCTACTATATGATGAATTGCTATGAGTTGCTGCTGCTATATGATGAATTGCTATGAGTTGCTGCTGGTATATGATGAATTGCACGCTGTTGTTGTTGTTGCTGCTATATGATGAGTTGCTATGAGATGCTGCTGCTGCTATATGATGCTTTCAGGTGGTGCTACTATATGATAATAACCAGCCACTTGTACAATCGAATTTTGATAAATAATTGTTCTTCATTTAATATAGGTCATGTGTTCTTCATTTAAATTAGGTAATGGGATCTCTATGGAAGTCATTAACCAAAGTAGATTGTGCCAAGTAGATGGTATCTTTGCATTTGCATTTTGAACAAAATATTTTTGGTTTGTTTTCTACCATATTAATTATTGCATTGGGTTCAATTTTTGATGTTTGCAAGTCAAATTAATTTTCATATGGATAGTAAAACGAAAAAATATAATGCTATCTAGACTTTTCACTCATCATACCACAGATAAGCTGAAAAGGCAGGCAATGAAAAGAACTGGTTGGCTTATTACCTAGAGCTTATATTCAGAGGTGCTTATTTTCTTTGGATAACTCGAAATAACTGTCCCTAAGAAACTTGGCCAATAGAACCAACATACAAATAACATGTCACAATGATTGCAATGGGAGAATCCTGCAAGAGAACCGGGCCAGAGTGACCTACCATAGCACACTGTATAGGCTCACCACTGCCTCTCCGTTCTTGGCGATGTTCCATGAAATTGCCACATACATCTTGGACTTTTTCATTGAGTAAACCTATCTGCAAGTTGACACGGCTAATTTTAGACAGCTGTACATGATAATACATTGCATATCCATTGCACATATTTAAACCACCAATTAACGATTGTGTGCATAGCATAAACTAGCCATGACTCGGTGTGCTGGACTAGCAGGCACTCTAAGAGAGCCTAATGTAGTGCACTAGAATTCCTACATGCCACCTATGATTTTGTGTAATGTACTACCTTTGTTCCAGCAAGTATCATGTATGACATCTACATATCTAATTTAGCAGCCAGTAGAAATCATTGTCTGCACAAAGCGATTACTGGTCGAAAATCCTAGCAAAGCACGCTGGCAGGAACACAACAATACAAGAGAGAGAGATGCACTTACAAGATCATAGCAATGCCTCAGTCCAGGATCTTGGTTGGCCAAGCTGTTAGATCTAGAAGAAACATCGTCCTTGTAGTTTTCGCCGGCTACATAACATGTAACAGTGACCTATTAGTATATTTGAAGTACATCTGGCAGGTGATGTCGGACGGGTTTAAAGCTGACAAGTACCTAGGCCGTGGCGGCTGCTTGGCATCTTGCTAGATGGTGGGAATCAGATTAGAAACGTCAAGGGTGACGATGCTGCGCTGGCTGTACGGGTCTGGTAAGGAGATCTAGAACCGTCGAGTAGGGTGTTTTTGGAGCGGCTCCGGTAGGGTGGACTACGGTGTGGGCCAAGTGAATCTGAGGCCGTGGACGAGGGAGTCGGTGAAGCTGCTCTGGTGGTTGGGTTCAGGATGGTGTCAATGATGCGGATCTACGGCCGTTGACGGGGCGTCAAAAGTTGCTCCGGTAGGTTGGACGAGGGTGCGACGAAGCGGATCTGAGGCCATGAACTTGTGCGTTGGCAAAGCGGCCCCTGTAGGGTTGAGAATGGTATAGCCAAAGCTACTCCGGTAGGGTTGATGATGGTGTCGACGAAGCGGCTCCGGTAGCATTGAGGAAGGTGTCGGCAAAGAGGATCAGAGCCTGTTGACGTGGGCGTCTGTGGGGCGGCTCCAGGAGGGTGTGGATGAAGCGTCTCCAGTGGGGAGTACGAAGAAGCTGCTGCAGATGCGCTGTGGTTGATGAGAGTATCGGCAAAGTAGATCCTGCGCCGTGGACAAGGTCGGCATTGAATCTACTGTGGTACAATGGTGGATGAGCAGTCTAGTTGTTTCTAGGGGAGGTGGGAGGGGTAGATGCGGCCGCAGAAGCAGATCCGGCGAGGTGGACGCCGCTGGAAGTGAATGGGATTTGGTACGCCAGTGGATGAGCAGTGTAGGGTTTGGAGAGGGGAGGGTAGAAAGGCCGATGAAGTATGGACGGCGTGATGTAAGATGCTCTGGTGCTGTGGAGTTAGTCGGTTTTGCGGGAGGGGGGAGGAAATGGGTGACGTGTGGTGGGGGCAACCAGAAGTTACCAAAGCAACCCCGACCTATTATGTAAATGAGGGCCATATTTTAATTGTTGTTTTCCGTGCACCAAGGACAAAAGGGGAATTTTGCATGCTAAAGACTAGGCGGTGAGAATTGTAGAAGGATGCGAGACATTTTGCCACCTGCGGGATCGTTCGTATCCAGTGTCAACTAATTTTGTACAGTGCTATCGGGAAGGTCATGCAAGACTGTGCACATTGGGCACACGTCAACAATTAATAATTGGTGTGAAGTCCACCCTAGAAAAAAAGACAATAACTCGCGATGATGCACCGATAACTTCGTCATTCACACGGGAGCGGCCAATCGTACAGGTGTAGAGGCGCGTTCACAAAAAAGGTGATCAAACGCTCAACCTATGTATTTCTCGTGTAAATAAGTAATTTAGTGCCGTTGGTTATTTACTTTAAGCATAATGCATTGATGTGTTATTGTAGAGGCGCACAAAAAGAAATGGATATTGTAGTCACACAAAAGAAATGGATATTGCAGTCCGCTACTTAAAAGGGTTACCTCATATGATTACATAGTCTCCATTTCATAAATTGCGTACCCGTTGAATTCATAGATTAATATTACATATATTACTTCATAATAGAACCTTAAATCATCCAAGACTAATGAATCTGAATGCAAGACTAACAATGGTGCATGCACATGATAGCTACATTGGTTTTTTGAAGAAACATCAGTGTAACTTTGGCATGCACAATTGAAAAGGATTGTTTAGAGAAAAATTGTGATACGTGAGTGTCCAATATTTATAGCGTTTAATCGATATTGTATCTTTGGCTGCTATACGAAGTAGATATTGATTTATGTTCAGGCGATGCACCTCCGTGATCGCTAGATAGTGATATGTGAATGAATTCTGCAATCTCTCTCACATGCATACATATCTCATTTCTCCGTGGGCATCGGAATCACACACGTGCACTTCGTGTATTTCTCACCCTCCGTAAAAGTTAGAATTCGTATTTCTACCCCGTCCTACAAGTCTCCCACACAGAAACACACACGCTCTCTTTGTCGAACACGCCCACCCCTTCAATTCCGCCCACCCACTGCCACTAATGTGTCAAACTATAATTATGTCTCGCACACATATGCCTAAGGTTAACTCGAGCTGGATCCCATTGTAGGTATTCATATGGTTCCAAGACACAAAAGACGACGGAGGTTATAATTGACTTGAAGGCCAAAACCTCTGTCGTCTTTTGAGTCCCGGAACCATTGAATACATACTATGGGATCCAGCAGAGCAGCTCTTGTTTTGAGATTTCTCTCTCTCTCTCTCTCTTTCTCTCTCTCACACACATACACACACACACACGTGTAGACATTGTTTCTCTCTTCAATTTTTTCTGGCACTTACATGCACACAACTTGTTTATCTCCGTGATGTTTTAAGTATGCCTCGCACACATGGTATGTACCTAACACTTAATATAGATATGTGTTACACAAAACTCCTTCTCCCTATATCTAAGTGTCACTGCCCCCACGCCCATACACACAATTCCCAACACCGAACGAGTAGGGTGACACCTCGATCTTGATACTAATCTATATAATGGCTTCTCTCTCAAACACACACACACACACACACACACTACATGTCGGTGTCAAAACCGGCGGATCTCGGGTAGGGGGTCCCAATCTGTGCGTCTAGGCAGATGGTAACAGGAGATGAGGGACACGATGTTTTTACCCAGGTTCGGGCCCTCTTGATGGAGGTAAAACCCTACGTCCTGCTTGATAAATATTGATGATGTGGGTTACAAGAGTAGATCTACCACGAGATCAAGGAGGCTAAACCCTAGAAGCTAGCCTATGGTATGATTGTTGTTCGTCCTACGGACTAAAGCCATCCGGTTTATATAGACACCGGAGAGGGCTAGGGTTACACAGAGTCGGTTACGATGGTAGGAGATCTACATATCCGTATCGCCAAGCTTGCCTTCCATGCCAAGGAAAGTCCCATCCGGACACGGGACGAAGTCTTCAATATTGTATCTTCATAGACTTGGAGTCCGGCCGATGATGATAGTTTGGCTATCCGGACACCCCCTAGTCCGGAACTCCCTCAGTAGCCCCTGAACCAGGCTTCAATGACGACGAGTCCGGCGCGTATGTTGTCTTCGGCATAGCAAGGCGGGTTCATAGAAGATTGTGAACACCAGGATAGTGTCCGGCTCTGCAAAATAATTTCCACATACCACCATAGAGAGAATAATATTTACACAAGTTCAATCTGCTGACGTATTTGATGGCATGACGCCACACCACTACCAAGCCTTTACTTAAATTTTATTTATTGTACCACCTCAGCGTGTTTAGCGAAGTGGTTTCCTTGGCATGTCTTGTCGAAGTAGAGATCGTGTTCCCCTTATTCCGGGATTCCCATCAATACAGACGTGGGTAACCCAACCGCGCCATTGATTGCTGCGCTTGGGGGATAAGCGAGTTTTATCAGGCCGGTGGGGACGCATGTTTGCGTCCACCCATATAAGGGGATAAAGATCCAACCCTTTTACCTGCGCCTTCTTCCTCCTTGGCTTATCCATCTCTGCGAACTCGAGCTCCAGCGCCCAAGCCCGCGCATCTCACCTCGACCTTCTCCAAATATGTCCGGAGCAGGAGGCAAGTGGATGGCCTCCTCCATCACGGAGGGGCAGATCCAGAAGCTGCGCAACGCCGGATACTTGTCCAGCGACATTGCGCACCGGCTCCCCCTTGAGGGAGAGCTCATCCCCACCCCCAAGCCCCATGAGAGGGTAGTATTCCTTCCCCATTTCCTCCGCGGACTGGGCTTCCTACTCCATCCCTTTGTCCGGGGGCTCATGTTCTACTACGGCCTGGATTTCCACGATCTGGCCCCGAATTTCATCCTCAACATCTCGGCATTTATCGTCGTGTGTGAGGCCTTTCTCTACATCCAGCCCCACTTCAGCTTGTGGCTCAAGACCTTCAGTGTCAAGCCGAAGGTTGTGAAGGGCACCCAAGCGGAATGCGGAGGCGCCATGGTGGGCAGGATGTCCCACGTTACATGGCTGGAGGGCACCTTTGTGGAAACCATCAAGGGGTGGCAATTGGGGTGGTTTTACATCACCGAGCCGCGTGACGCTGAGTGGGCAGCAGCCCCCGAATTCAGATCCGTCATCCCCACACGGCTTACCTCCTGCAAAGAGAGTGGCCAGATTTGGGGTGATTCGGAGGAGTTGACCGGACTCCAAGCCTGCGTCCAAAAGCTGGTGGACAAGAAGCTCAAGCTTGTCAACGTAGTCCAGGTCATGCTCATCCGCCAGATTTTCCTGTGCCAACGACGGGGCTTCAACATGTGGGAGTTCGATCCGGCGCAGCACCAGACTCTGAAGTGGCTCTTCGACACTACGTACGAAGATGTCTAGAAGGTGCTGTTCAAGGGCACCGAGGCTCCCGCATCCGCTACCGAAGATCGCGGATTCAGCTTGGAGCGTCCAGCTGATGAGGTAAGTGATTATGCCCTTTAAGGGACGCATGTTTTCCATAGTTTGACTCTATGCGGGATCTAAACTCCCTTTCCTTTGACAGGACTGGCTGAAGAAGGGCGCACAGGCTATCTGTCCGGCCCCATTGCCAGAGGACCCAGCGGACGCCCGTTTGACGGGGCTGCTGGCTCCGGCACCCCATGTGGTGCCAGAGAAGAAGGACAAGAAGAAGGCCACGGGGAATCCGAAGAGTTCCCATTTTCAGGTGCTATCGGATGATGAATCCGAGGCCGACTCCTCTCACCAAGGTGAGGAGGAGGAGAAGAAAGCCTCTTCCCCAGTGGGGGAGAGAAGAAAAGGAAGGCCTCCCCAACAACGGAGGCCGAAGGGTCCAAGAGGGGAAAAACTCTTCCCCCGGACTGCTCCGCCAACGCCAGTGACGACGACGAGGACTGGCCTCCAAGGGCCAAGCCCCTGGCGAGATCGTGAGTATCCGGACTCCCGAATATCTTCATGGTTTATCTTTTTTCTTTGCCAGGCAATGTCTTTCTAATGCCGCATACAACCCTACAGTCCGCCCAAGGACGATCTCCCCGCTTCGTCGAGCGGGTCCTTAGGTGCGTCGGATATGGATTCTCTTCCGACCGCCTCCACCCCCCGTGACACGGACGACGCCAAGGTGGGATCCCAGGAAGGGACCCGCCAGGAGGAGGAGGCCCCGGAGGTGTCGCAGGACAACCTTCCGGACTTTGCACCGGACTCGGCTCCGGAACCCACAGTGGCTCCGGAGTCTGACGGGCGACACCTTCGCAAGAAGGGCAAGACCGTGACGCCGGCTGCCTCCGTCCAACCGGAGGTGCCGGATAATTTGCTGGAGGCGCTCAACGGCGCCTCTATTGAAGAGGGACACCACACTATTATGAGTGCGGTGATTCAGAAGGTGCGGCTCGCCAAGAGCGGGCTGACTGAAGCCTGCAGCAGCCTTCTAATAGGCTTTGAGGTAAGAATTTCAATATGTATAAAATGGTACCGCATACACAGTAGCCCCTGATGCTCGGGTCGGTGTTCGGAAAGAAAAGCCAGACTGAGGATCTAACAAGAAAGACGCAGGAGTCATGAAAAATATGTCAATATGGGACTGCGGAGGTCGATACTTTGAAGAAGAACCTCGAGCGGTCCGAGAACGAGCTCGGCCGTGCCAAGAAGTAGCTTGAGGACAAGGAAGGTGAGTAACCCCTTATTAAAATTGCACCTTACAGAAAAGGATTTTGGTTGCAAAAAGAATGACGAGGATAACATGGGTATTGCAGGGGCCACTAACGAGGTGGCGACCCTGAAAGAGGCGGTGGCCGCGGCCAAACGCAATGTGGCTGCAGAGCGCACCGAGCGAGAGAAACAGGAGGCGCGGGTGGCGGAGGTACAGCAAGAGCTCCAGGATCTCGTGAAGAAACATGAGAGCCTGGAGCGTGACTCAATGACTCGAGAGTCTGAGCTTGCAACGGCTCTTGAGAGTGCCAAAGCCGCTAAGGCCGAAGCCTACAAGGCCCTCCAGGAGATCGAGGCGGTAAAGAAAATAGCAGCGGGTAAGGTATTTTTCATGCAAAGTAAGCATGTGAGTGTTAATTACTTGTCGCTTACCCGAATTCGGAGCTCTCCAGGAGCGTTCCCAGATCTTCCTTGCAGCGTGTCCGATGCTGCCGCATTCTACCGGGCCGAGGAGGGGAGCGCGATGGAGAAGGTCTTCTGGTCTCAGTATGCTGAGGTCGTACATCCGGTGCCCCTTAGCGACCAGCTGAAGCAGCTGGTCGAGCTCCACAAGGCGGCCGAACAGGCCATGAAGGGCCTCATAGTTCGGCTGTGGCCTAAGGAGGCTATGCCTGGGAGCTACTTCGGCCTGGTGCGGCCTCTGGTGGATGCGTGCCCGTGGGTTAAAGTTATCAAGCACTCCACCTGTATTGAGGGTGCCCGTCGGGCCCTTGCCTGCGCAAAGGTGCACTAGGGCAGGATGGATGCCCAGAAGCTTGTGACGGACCCCCCACCAGAGGGCAAGGAGCATCGCACGCCCGAGATGTATTATAAGAGTGTGCTGAAGGGCCGCCGCACTATTGCGGGTGAGTGCTCAAAAGATGTAATATTTCAGTAGACTCGCATTTTGTTATCCTGTGCGCTGAAAACTTAGTTCATTTGCGTGAAGCAACGCTTTTTAATTTAAAATATTACCTTCTGTGCGGCTGTTTATCAAATCTGAGAGATGGCAAGTCGTCGGCTTCAGCCCCCATGCCACGAGTGCTGGGGTGTTCGGGATAAATTTGAGCGCTCTTCTTCCCATATTTGGGTCCAGGAAGGGAGGCGCTCAACGCAAGGAACAAGGCAACCGGACTTATAGTGCTTGAACACTCTCACTTAGCCATAGAATTCTATAATTTTAAATTTCGGCGAAGCCCCTAGTCTTCGGAAGGCCGAATTTGGGGCGCTATCCACGCCTGGGCCGGACAGAATCCGGTTCCTCGCTCTAAGCGGCATAAGTCTTTAAGGACTCGCAAAAACCTCTCGAACAGCGACCAACTCTCGCCTTATCATGACGGTCAGTTTTAGCTTTTTCCACTGAGGCGTTAACCCAGCTCAACTGGGGCGCAATTGCAGTGGTTCTCCCAGTGCTACCTTAGCCGATACAACGAACGTAAGGCACCAATACATGGGAGCCGGGCAAACCCAACTATTGACCAAAGACATGATTCGGAGCTGATGCATATAGTGCTATAAGTTCGGGGTGCCGCACTTGTGAAAGTGTTCGGACTTATCACACCATGATGCGGGAAACATAAGCCCCTGGTGTATTTAGCCGTACCAAACGTATGGATGCTTAATGTCATAAATGAACATATGTATAAAGGAGAAATGCAATTGGAAGCAAAAGGATGCTGCATTACTTATTCAAGAAAAAGTGCTATAAGTGCAGAACGATACAAATGGTGCGATAAGCAAGGGATGGGACTATAAAATATGTCCCCCTCCAGGGGTAGGCTGCGGAATGGTACATAAAACAGATTTAATGCTCGTAATGGAGACCACCTGAATATTTGTTGTAGCCTTTCTTCTTCCGTAGCTGTTGCATCGTGAGTTCGGCAGGTCTATTGCCGGACAAGGCCTCTGACGAACGGAGTCCCGCGGGTAAAAAATAGAAAGAAAGAAAAAGAAAAAAAGAACGACCCACTTGAGAGCCCCTGGTGTGGTTGAACCGCAGTCTGGGCCTATCGTGGTCGCGCCCCTCTCCCCATGCCCATGGTATCTTCAGAGCATAATGGTATACGCGAAGGACCTGTCTTGACGTTTTATAGTGGCTGGGGTTGGGGCCGCACTGCTATGTCCGGCCGCTTAACGGACGGACTCGAGAATTGCCTTAAGAGGCTGCTTTGTACTTCTGCCGCGAGAGCCGCTGTATGTTCCTCCATTCAGAGGGAGCGTTCAGTGTTTCCGTTGACCGTGATGACTCCTCGAGGGCCTGTCATCTTGAGCTTGAGGTATGCGTAGTGCGGCACCGCGTTGAACTTTGCGAACGCGGTACGTCCGAGCAAGGCATGATAACCGCTGCGGAACGGGACTATGTCGAAGATTAACTCCTCGCTTCGGAAGTTATCCGGGGATCCGAACACCACTTCTAGTGTACCTGAGCCTGTACAATTGGCTTCTACACCTGGTATGACGCCTTTAAAGGTCGTCTTGGTAGGTTTAATCCTTGAGGGGTCTATGCCCATTTTGCGCACCGTGTCCTGATAAAGCAGGTTCAGGCTGCTGCCGCTGTCCATCAGGACTCTGGTGAGGTGAAATCCATCGACGATTGGGTCTAGAACCAATGCGGCGAATCCACCATGGCGAATGCTGGTGGGGTCGTCCCTTCGGTCAAAAGTGATCGGGCAGGAGGACCGTGGATTGAACTTCGGGGCATCTGGCTCCATCGCGTATACATCCCGGAGTGCATGCTTCCGCTCCCTTTTGGGTATGTGCGTTGCGTATATCATGTTCACCGTCCGCACCTGTGGGGGGAAACCCTTCTGTCCTCTATTGTTCGGCGGTCGGGTCTCTTCCTCGTCATCGCTATAAAGCCCCTTGTCGCTGTTTTCGGCAATTAACTTGCCTGCCTGCTTGAATACCCAACAGTCCCTGTTGGTGTGGTTAGCTGGCTTTTCAGGGGTGCCATGTATCTGGCACAAGCTATCGAGAATTTGGTCCAAATTGGACGGACCCTGAGTAGTTCTTTTGAATGGCTTTTTCCGTCGACCGGGTTTAGAGCCTCTGAATCCGGCGTTGACTGCCGTATCTTCACTGTTGTCGCCGTTAATGCGGCGTTTGTTTTTGTTACAACGCGGCCTGCCATTACGGTCCTTGGTATCCGGACTGCCAGAATGTTTGATGAGGTTATTGCTGCGTGCTAGCCAGCTGTCCTCACCCGCACAGAAGCGGGTCATGAGTGATGTGACGACTGCCATGGATTTCGGCTTTTCCTGTCCCAGGTGCCGGACAAGCCACTCGTCGCGGATGTTATGCTTGAAGGCTGCAAGGGCCTCCGCATCCGGACAGTCAACGATTTGGTTTTTCTTGGTTAAGAACCGTGTCCAGAATTGTCTGGCCGATTCGTCTGGCTGCTGAATTATGTGGCTTAGGTCATCAGCGTCTGGTGGTCGCACATACGTGCCTTGGAAGTTATCAAGAAATGCGGCTTCCAGGTCTTCCCAACTCCCAATTGACTCTGCTGGCAAGCTGTTAAGCCAATGCCGGGCTGGTCCTTTAAGCTTGAGGGGGAGATGTTTGATGGCGTGAAGATCGTCATCCCGGGCCATATGGATGTGGAGGAGATAGTCTTTGATCCAAACAGCGGGGTCTGTTGTGCCATCGTAAGATTCTATATTCACGGGTTTAAACCCTTCGGGGATTTGATGATCCATTACTTCATCTGTGAAGCATAGTGGGTGTGTGGCGCCTCTGTACTGGGCGATATCGCGACGGAGCTCAAAAGAGCTTTGTCTATTGTGTTCGGCCCGGCTGAACTTACTGTGTCCGTGGTGATGGTAATTGTCACGTATCGTGGGGCGCCCACGTGATCCATAGATCGATCTTGATTGTCTTGCCCTATCCTCCAATATATCTCGCAAGTCTAGAGGGTTCCCCTGTGGCCTTGTGCTTTTCAAGCAATGCCGGGGTACGGGTCTAGTGAAGGGCCTAGAGGCCTCTTTGTCGCGACCACGGGGTGGTCGATCAGCCGTATTGTCTCCTGGTGATGCGGGTTCATATGCCTCCTCCTCTAATCGGGGGAGCAGCTTACGTTTAGGGTAGCTTTTGGAGGGGCGTTCGAGCTCATGCTCTTCGGCCGCGAGGACTTCAGTCCATCTGTCGGCTAGCAGATCCTGATCAGCTCTAAGCTGTTGCTGCTTTTTCTTGAGGCTGTTCGCCGTGGCCATAAGCCTGCGTTTAAAACGCTCTTGTTCGACGGGATCCTCTAGCACGACGAATTCGTCGTCGTCGAGGCTTGCCTCGTCTCCGGAGGGAGGCAGGTAGTCCTCTACCTCTTCTTCAGCCGCTCTCTCATGAGGGCTGGCGTCCCCTTCCTCTTGCGCTGGATCTTGCTGGAGTGGGTTGTAGGCTTCGGCGCTATCCGGTGTATTATTATCTCCGGTGCCGGAATCTTCATTCTTGCTATGGCGGGATTTAGAGCGGCGCCGCTTACGCTGGCGCTTGGGCTGTTTCTTGGAGGGGTCATCCTCCGCTGCCCCTTTGCCATTCCCTTCCTTCGGGATATCCACCATCTATATATCATATGACGAGGTGGCTTTCCAGTGCCCGGTAGGCGCTGGTTCTTGGTCGTCTCCGGCATCGTCGTCCATACCGTCGATGTCTTCGGAGTCGTAGTCTAGCATGTCGGTTAGATCATCGACAGTGGCTATCGAGTGGGCGGTGGGTGGAATTTGAATTTCTTCGTCATCTGCATCCCAACTGTCCTGGCCGCAGTCCGGCCAGGGCTCTCCTGATAATGAGAGATACCTTAACGAGCTCAGGATGTTGCCAAAAGGCGAGTGTTGAAAGATGTCCGGGGCCATAAACTCCATGATCGGTGCCCAACCGGATTCTATTGGTGGGGGCGCAGGAGGTTCGGAATCCGGCAGGGAGTCCAGCACCTCGGAGTCATGAGCCTCGTGAGGGTCAAAATCAGTGTTCGGCTCTATCGCCGTAGAGGTTGCGGCACCCGAGGCGATGTCTAGCCATCCGTCCTCGATCTGCGCGGCCGACTCCGAATCAAAGATCGGAGCGGGCTCGAGTGCGGCCTCCAGGGTACTGTCCGGCGGCAGAGCTAAATCACGCCTGACATGACAGTGCGGCGCGCTCGGCTGTGGCTCGAATCCGTCGAAGATCAAGTCCCCGCGGATGTCATCCGTGAAGTTCAAACTTCCAAATCTGACCTGACGGCCCGGGGCGTAACTTTCGATCTGCGCTAGATGGCCAAGCGAATTGGCCCGCAGTGCAAAGCACCGAATACGAAGATCTGTCCGGGGAGGAAGGTCTCACCCTGGACTGCGTCGTTGATGATGATCGAAGAAGCCATCGAGCCTATCGGTGACGACACAGAGGAACTCTCAATGAAAGCACCAATGTCGGTGTCAAAACCGGCAGATCTCGGGTAGGAGGTCCCAATCTGTGCGTCTAGGCGGATGGTAACAGGAGACGAGGGACACGATGTTTTTACCCAGGTTCGGGCCCTCTTGATGGAGGTAAAACCCTACGTCCTGCTTGATTAATATTGATGATGTGGGTTACAAGAGTAGATCTACCACGAGATCAAGGAGGCTAAACCCTAGAAGCTAGCCTATGGTATGATTGTTGTTCGTCCTACGGACTAAAGCCATCCGGTTTATATAGACACCGGAGAGGGCTAGGGTTACACAGAGTCGGTTACAATGGTAGGAGATCTACATATCCGTATCGCCAAGCTTGCCTTCCACACCAAGGAAAGTCCCATCCAGACACGGGACAAAGTCTTCAATCTTGTATCTTCATAGTCTTGGAGTCCGGCCGTTGATGATAGTTCGGCTATCCGGCCACCCCCTAGTCCGTAACTCCCTCACTACCCGACACCGAAGGAGTAGGGTGGCACCTCGATCTTGATAGTAATCTATCTACTCGCGTCACACACACACACACACAACACTCTCTCTCTCTCTCTCTCTCTCGCTAGGTGTGCCTCTGTGCCTACCTAGCGCACACTCTCGATACGTCTTTATCTCTTCCCCCCTCCCCACCCCCTAACAATGACAGCAGAAGGGTGACAACTCGATCTTGATATTAATCCATCAATTGGTTTCTCTCTCAAGCACACACACACACACATACACACACACACACACTAGTTGTGTCCCTGTGCCTTGCTCACACACACTCGACGCGTCTTTCTCTCCATAGCCCCCTCGATATGTAGACTTCACGCGCACGCACAGTTGTAGTGACAATGACACTGAACCTAGTGTGCCTTGTTTTTACCGGCCTCATGTGATAGTTTTCACCCTGTTTTCTATTAATAACAAGGCAACCTTTTCTTTGATAATACTAATGAATCTGAGATCATTCGGGGCAGACATACAATATATCACTTCAACCCAATTATCGCAGTAACTATTTTAAAAGAAACTAGCTAGATGCCTGTGCGTTGCATGAAATATCAAGATGCATTTGTATGAGTAGTTTATCATCTGAGAGAAATGGATGAACGAGTGAAGGCCTTATTTGCAAATGTGGAGAGGGGTGTGGGCATCTTATTGAAAAATTGCCATAGTTTCCTTCCTATTCGTTAGATATAAATCTGGCCGCCAGTATTGCAGGATGGCAGGCACACCATCATCACCAACTCTGTTTCCTACTCCCTCCATTTCTAAATATTTGTCTTTTTAGAGATTTCAACAAGTGACTACATACGAAGCAAAATGAGTGAATCTACACTCTAAACTATGTCTATATACACATTTGGACACTACTGCAGGATGCTGCTAACGCGACACTATGATCAGAGGCCCTTCGAGAAACTTTGTGCAATGCAATAATCGCAAACGGTGGTGTCAGAGAACCGTAAAAAATGTCCAAAGCGTTTGTAATGACGGATGCATCAAACACACTTTAGATTTTAGTTGCGTGTGCGATCTAGGGCATACGGTTCAGTTCAATGAACTATCTGCGATGAGGAGGAACAAAAGAAACGGGAAGCCAGATGAAGGCATGTGCGATACACATCATATGGTTCACTCGGATGAACTGGTTGTGATTAGGCAACACAAAAGAAACGGTCAACTAGATCAAGGTGTGTGCGATATACAACATGTGGTTCACTCATATGAACTGTTTGTGTTGAGACAAGAGAATAGAAACGGTTCAATATACCAAGATGTGTGTGATACGCGGCAAACAGGTCTATAATCAGAAATGTGTGCGCAAACCGATAACAACACAAACCTGTTAACAAGCCATGTGTGTTGTGAGCAAACGATTACTGGTATAGAATTATCAGTGATTGATGAAATCATCACCGACGGGTCCCTTGTTTAGTCCATGTGCGATGTGATTTGCTTTGTCTACAGAGCATCAACATATATACTTAAAAAGAGAGCATTGAATAACCAAATTAAGCATACAATTACATAAGTGACTACACAGATAACATTTTCACACACCAATGTAAGCAATTACATGCATACTAAAACTAGCAGAAACGAGGATCTAACTAATCATCTACTTCTTGTTGCGATGATGCTTGCCATTGCTCTGCTTTTGGCCGGATCCCTGACCGTTTTGGGGAAGGAGGCACTTCCTCATGTCAACGATCTGCATGTACATGTCATAGCACGTGTACGCCTCCTTGGCCGCATACACGACGTGAGCTTTGTCGAGTTTCTCCATCCAGGCCGAGTGCCAGGCACGCTTGTCGTTATTGCAGGAATCCTTCATGTCTCTATAGTAGGGGTCGATGATGGCCTCGGTGAGGTGAACTAGTGAGTCCTTCTCATGCTCCTTGCTGCCCCAGGTCTTGTATTGGCCCTGGATGTCAACAAGATTCTGGTAGGCGATGCCCGAATTCTTGAGCACCTTGACATCGTTGGTGATGTCGACCGTAGCGAACATGTAGTGAGGGCTATTGACAAACCTGGCAAAACACTCGTAAGGCCTTGTGGCCAGACAGTAGTGGTAGACGAGGACGTGGTGGCCCATGCACATCTTTGTAATGGCGACCTTGGGACGAGACCCGGCACGAGTGCGAGTGTGCTCGATGTCGAACCCGACCACCGTGTACTTCTCGTCGGCAAGCAACAACTCCATGATGCAGATGGAGTGCTCCACCCAGACCGGATGGTTGGTGTACACCACCAAGATCTCCTCGAACCTTCGGTGGGTGTCCACCATGGCATGGAGGGTGAACTCCTGCTCATCGTCAGCAGCCACTTGGAGCGCCATTGGAGCCGTGCAGGATACTCTCTAATAATTTGTCATGGTGGGTGTGCTTCTTGCAATGGTGGGGCACGATCAAAAGGTTGGAGAGACACAAGGGTTAATAGTCGTTGTAAAAAATGGGGACCAGCCGGCCGATAATCTTCACGCCTTGTCACGACGTTCATAGCGGAGGATTCCGGTGCACGCTTGACAACACCGCACTGCAGTGAGGATTCCAGTGCACGCTTGACAACACCGTGCTCCAGTTTGATCACGCATGGGCTCAAAGGCGCCAAATGTATCGTCGGTGAGCCTATTCCTGCGCTACCGTGCAGTTTACCGTGCAAGCTTCTCGCCCGGCTTGGTTTACCATGCGTCAGCTAGAAGAGGGACAAATCGTGTGCATTTATTGGCAAAAAGCTTTGTAAAAACAAAGTGTGTGGAATGACTTCGGTCGTAAGTTTACCCGTGGGTGATGACATCAAAGTTACACAGAAGGGTGATGATGGACACTCGAGTGCGATAATTAATTATGCGCTCTACATGGCACATGGTGGAAGAAACCAACTGTGTGCAATAATGTCCAAGATCACAGTCGAGTTAGCTATACAGATCGTGTGCTGCGAGATCGACAAGGTAAACAGATTCAAGAATGGTTAATAAAATCAAATCTAAGACTATTGCATATTAAGTTTAAAATTGTGCTACCAATATACGAGTCTCATACGATGCCATTTCAATGATTGTACCACAAGTGCTCGAAATATTACAAGGTTCAAATTCCAGAGTTATATGGCTCAAATTCGAAGATTACAAGGTTCAAACTAATATTAGAAATGAAATTCAGCTCATCAGCTGCAAACGCTCGCGCTGATCCGTTGAACATGGATATCAGAGAGGTTCAAACTAATATAACCACTTCTAAGTCTGGTTTCGAAACCTCCCAACTTTTGCCAAGGGGTCAGCCACTGAGAAGTCATGTATGGGGTTGACATGATGAGTTCTGATTATTCTGTCATCTGAAGTTCTAAAATGAATTTCAGCATTTTTGGAGCCTATTCCATTCTACCGCAGGCGATAGTGCTGATCAACAAACCATTCATTTTTCCAAAATAAATGTAGGGAAAACCTCATTACCTTCAGCACCCTTGCTCTGACAACAAAGAACCTGGCGAATATAGTCTCCGGTAAGGTCCCTCAGCAGGAGTTCAAAGTATTTTCAAAGTGATGCAGATCTAGGCATTCAACGTGATTGTTATATTGTATCACATTATCCACCACTGGCCCAATTTTATCTACAAAAGAAGAAAATGTGTTAGTGCCTAGATGCAGTTTTGAACACTACTACAGGCCTATTTGGTTTGTAGGATTTGTAAAATGCACTAACATGCCATCTTCGATCTGACATGATTAACATGGTAATTAACATGCCATCTTCCATCTTCACAAGATGTCGGAGTGGATAAAAAGTTCCCTTTGAAAACTAGTACAGATGAATCCAAAGGAGAAATGCATATGGATTGTAACCATATGGATCAAGCATTGTCATTGCAAACTTTGAAAAGGAGACAAGTATGTACTGAAATCCTCCAAAAGAATCCTTCAGAAATTGTAGTACATTGTCATTGTAAACTTGGAAAAAGGTTTCACAAATTGAACTCCCTTATGGTTAACATTTAATAGGAAAGGAAAATCACCTCGATATATAGCTTCTCCAGGCATGAAAAGCATCTCAGGAAAGTGACAACTTGCTGCAGGTTGGGGCCGATAGATTCTAGTGCCAAGACCTTCACTATGCGCAATTTCATGGTCAGGCTTGTCGGAATCATTTTCTGAATGACAACAAACAAACAACTTCAAAATTATAAATAATGTTAATTTGTAGAAGGAGAGGTAGAAGGCGGCTGTTCTACCTGAAAGGGTGTGGATCCAATAACAAGTTCGGAGTATTTGTCAGATGAGTAGCCCAACACTGTCAATTTTAGCACAGAAATGACATTGAGTCTTGTTGGACCTACTTGATCAAGTATAGGTAATCTCTCAAGTGCAGGTGTGTACTCAATGACCATACCATGGACACATCTTGTGATGTTTTCTTGCCGAACCAGCAACACACATAAATAGTCCGGAGAGTCATGGAGGTGATGTGGAATGTAGTCAACCCATTGATCGCCTAAAGACGAAGGTAATCGATTGTAGTACAGCCATGGAGCAGGTGCTCCATGTCACCGTTTGAGAGGCAGACGGTGACGAGCTCGAGGTGCTTCAGTCGTGGTAGAAAAAGAGTGGGCGCATCATT
>NC_041393.1:570173746-570179912 GCF_002162155.2 Triticum dicoccoides | reverse complement strand
GGCGCATCATTAAGGGGGGGGGGGGAACGGCAGCTCTTGAACATGGCGACGTGCAGCGGGGGCGCGAGGCGGAGCGCGGACGTTGGCAGCGAGCACATATGCCCATCATCAAAAGTGAGCTCCTTGAGCTGATCTAGGGCGGGGGATCCGAACCAGTCATCAAGCTTGGCTCGGTCCGTACCATTGGAACGGAACTTGCCCATTCTAAGGCCTCTGGTTGGGCTAGGGTGATTGCTGAGGATCTTGGAGAACACATACAAGATTTTGCGATAGCCATGGCAGAGCTCGTGGGTGTCGATGAGGTCGAGAGGGGTGAAGTTCCATAGGGGGCGCCACCACTGGAAGAGGACGGTTGTCCGTGCCCCACATTTGATTGGAAGGAGGGACATGATGACTATCAACATGTCATCGGGGAGGCTGTTGATGAAGTCTATGCGTGCTGGAGTCACTTGCGGTTCTAGCTCGCCCCGCCTCCGCTTGTTGGCAGCCCTGTTCTCCACCTCTGGAGTCTCCTTGTTAGTGACACTTTTTGATAGAAATGAGAGTACAGGGAATATTTAGTTAAAGCAGGGCAATAGAAAAGTGTATTGGTAACTAGAAATTATTAGGTTGGAATATAGTAAGAAAAGGGAATAACAATTGGTTTCTTAAATTCTACACAATTCATTTAACATTGCTGGATAAGTCAACATGCAGATAGTTGAAAAGAAAACTTACTTCAAACAAAGTCAGTACCGATGATTTTGTCGGGGAAGTTAGCATATATCTCATGACCAGGCCCTTTTATGTGCAGTCCAATTTTAGTGCCAGCTTTTAGTACATAAAACTTAGAAATTTCTTTCCAAAAGCCAGCGCCAAAATAGGAGTCACCACATTGATCAAGTCTTACAGTAGCAACGATTGTAAATCCATGGTTTGTGTGCAGTATGACATCCGTGCAGCCTTGATCTATGTAAAGGAAAAATTGTACACTACATAATTTGTTGCATATCAAGGGATGTGCTGCAGAAAATGTAGGATTGTTAAAAAAAATATGGCAACATGCAAATATGGGCCCAAATTGAAAGAACTGTACAACAGTTGAAATGGAAGGACAAAAATCTATAAATAAACAGATAGGGTAAACATGATGTCATGGAAATATGAGAGTAATCGAAAGAATAATACATCATTAATTTTCCTAATATAGAAAGAAGAGGGGAAAAAAACCTTTGATGTATATGGTGCATGTGGCACCTTTTATCCAAATGTAGCAATATTTAGAATATCTTCAGGAAAGTAGGCCATGCCAAACGATTTAGGGTGAGATTGAACATACCGCGCACATGCTCAAGTCATCTGGTACGGTGAGATGGAATCTCTGGTGGAGGTCGCAAGGTCCAGATGTGTCGGTGCACTGTACACTCTATGAATGAAAGAAAACCCTCAAATCAGCACGAATAAAAATGAATTCACGGTGATTTACGTCGGGTGATTAAAGGAGGCAGATGAACTGGAATGAGAGATGAGATAATATCTCATTAAATTAGTTACCTTGTTGTCCATGAGAAAAAAACCTCAGTACGGCAGATTCCCCAACCGAGCGGAGCTAGGTCGATCGCGAGCAGCGTTGAGAAGTCGATGGCTATAGGCGGAGACAAGTGGAAGTGGCGAAATGTGGTGGGGTTTGCCGGCATCCTAGCGGCGGCGGCAGGCGGCGAGCTAAGTGGTTACCGCCGCAATAGGTGGTGCCATGCATAGATGCAGAGGAGCTCGTGCAGGTGTGAGTGGGGACCAGACGCATGGGGGTGGCGGGTGGGGGTGAGGGTTTTTGTGACGTGGGGATGGTGAGGGTTTTCTTTTTTCTTTTTAGAATTGGGTTGTGAGGGTTTTCTGTCCCACAAAGAATTTTGGAGGCAATGGTTTGCTAGAGGCAACCATGTGTGATTGACGCAACAAGCAAAACAAAAGTCATTGCACATGGTTGCAATTTTGGGAACCATGTGTGATTGAAGCATGAGGCAAAATGAAAGTCATTGCACATGGTTACAATTTTGGGAACCGTGTGTGATTGATGTACTACCTCCATCCTGGTTCATTGGTCCCCTCTGTAATTTGTACCAAATTTCGACCAGATATTTGACTAAGAAATGTTTATGCATGTCACCAAAAATTATATCATTGAACACTATGTTCAAATATGCATCCAACGATATAATTTTTGCTGACCTGCACTAACATTATCAATTAAATCTTTGGTCAACATTTAACACAAATTACAAAGGGGATTAATAAACGAGGACGGGGTAGATTCCATCAACCGAAGTGATTGCATCTGTATCCTAGAGTTAGACATAAGTAAACATAGATTATACATACTCAGACATAGATAATAAGCATACATGTACACAAGCATAGTTCAACCATCATTAAGCATGCTCAAGCGTACATAGTTCAATCCCACATCTCATCTCAAAAGCCAGCACGGTCCTGAAGCTTCTCCAGGTACTCGGCGTACGCGTCGTGCTCCACCCTGTGAGCATACTTCTTCTTGAAGGAGCCAATGACCCGTCCTCTTGCATGTGCCAGAACACTTTGATACGCGTCATGAAGGTTGTGGTTGCAAAATGGGCATCAATAGCCACCTTCCCTAGTCCTAATACGCCTGTTATGCATTCCCGCATAAAGTTCCCTCAGGATTTGCCTCTTGTACCTCCTCTGGACATCTTCATCCTTGCTGTCCACATCGTCCGACAGCACCTATACAAATAGTAAAAAAATTGTGCCGTCAAATTAATTGTTACAAACTAATCTCTAGCGAACATTTGGCAGTTGCCAAAAATTGGCATCAAATCAATGATTACATGCCGTGAAGTAGGATTAGGAATTTATGGCTATTTATTTATACATATCCATAGATTATGGTTCGATTTTTAAGCACATTCGTCTATGTACATACAATCTTGAAGAAAATAATGGCTCAAACATATGTAGGTCATTCAAAATCAATTGTCAAGTCCTGGCTAGGAATTATTAGCACGAACACTAACCCTAGTCGGATTACTAGCAGAAATCATTTCCATAGATGAAACAACTAATCACTTATGACTTGTACCATTCAAACAATCAATACACTACACGGATCTAACGAAACTTGCTCAGATTTCATGGATTGGAAGAACACAACCATAGGATTTCTATTCCAAAAGGGGGGAGGCAGGAGTAACCAGAGAAACCCTGGGATCTATTTGACACATAAATGGGTATAGATGACTAACTAGTTGTCCGTCGTCGTCGGAGTCATTGCTGGAGTGGTCGTCGGAGTCGTCGCCCGAGTCTTCACTAGAGTCGGTGTGGAACTCCGCCTCCAGCTGGGGAAGCTCGACACTGTCGACGACGTCAGGTTGCAGCAATAACTCGCCGGCGTTGAAGCTATCTCTGTCTCCATCTCCATGCCATGCTCCGGTGCTTTAGCAGCCTCGGCGTCGCTACTCCCTCCGATGGGGCGCTTCCGCGGCATCCTCATACACTGACAACTTTGATGACTGAGAGCGGCATCGACGATGCAAGAGGAGAGAGGGGATTCTGTGTGTGGCGAGGATGGGGGTGCGGCCACTCAGGCGCACCATTAATATGGAGTAGTGGGAGAGAGGCTGGCGGCGGTAAACCGCTGGCTCATCTCCTGGTGAGCCTGTGCACCGGACTACTGGCATGCCTACCATCGTTTCACACAGCTACTCCCACGCCTCCCGATGACACTGCACCGCAAGCACGCCTCCCTCAATTCACACACCTGCATGCATGCCTCCCGGTCCGCCTGCGCGGCGGACTACTCGCATGCGTCCCGTCAATTCACGCCTGCTCACACGGTACACAGGTCGCGTGGCGGCACGTATATTGTTTTTCTATTTGGATGATTAATTATGCCACTTTATTTTTTGCTTAACCAAAGCATGTTACGTATCCATTGTTGGTATAACGCTCACGGTTCGAATAAATAGTCCATTTGGGATATTGGTTCCCAATTATTAATAATCTCCCATTTGTAATTAGATAAAGATTACATCAAAACTGGTCTCAAATTTGACCAAAAAAAGTACAATGCAACTTTGTATTGGTGTCCATATGACAACACAATAAGTTTCATGAACATCAAAATAAGTTTTGGATGTACTAGAATTTAAAAATCAAGATTCTCATTGTTTAAAATTTGTTGCACAGGGAGTAAACATGCACCCAGTGAGACACATGTGTTTTTGCAATCCATTTAGGTGCACTCTCACGTGTGCATGTAGCTCGAATTTGATTTTTGCACATTATACCCATAGAAAATCAATCAGTTAATGTACTAAAACATCTTAATGATCTCTGTTTTTTTTAAATTAAAATGTCCCTCCTTTGGTAACATATATATGTTCACCACGGGATAATTAATTTAACATGCATCGTAGTTGCGGTGGATTCGTGGTGTGTGTGTGGGTGTGTGCGTCTGGGGGTGGCGAGTGGCTCGCAGTACACTACAAGTCGTGAGCCACTGTGTGGGTTGGCCGTTTTGTTAGGTAGGCCGGTGCGACACCAGAGTCGTGAATTCGTAATTGAAAACATTACACAACCCTTTATACATACATGTTTTGGCCACATGCAGTCGATGGTTGTGCTACACGACACTCGATACTCGCGTATGACACTTTCTGAGGGCCCGCGAGGTCATCGTCCATCACTTTGACGAACAACCGTTAGTGAGGTTAATTTGACCAGCAAGGCAGAATCTTTTTGTTTGTGTGATGGTGGTATATAGTACAAGTCGAAGAGGTGGGAGGGGACTAGCATATATATATATATATATATATATATATATATATATATATCCATGAACAAGTACACCTCACTCAGTGTCGGGACTTTTCGGTTTCCAAGGCACGTGCCACATCAAAATTGCGAAAATGGCTATTCAATCATCACACAACACCTCTTTGCGCCACATGCATGCATGCAGTGGTTATCCTAGCTAGGACACTCATGTGTGACGCTTCCATCTGTGGGCCCGCGAGGCCATCGTCGATGCATGTGCATCACTTTGACCTACATCAGGAGAGGTTAATTAATTTCACCATCTATGAGGATTCTTTTTGGGTTGTATTACGGTAGGAGCACGTAGCACGAATCGAAGAGGGGGAAGGGGACCATCATATGTAGTACGCTTCATGAACCTCGCTCTGTGTGGGTGCATGGTTTACGGTTTTTGACGCATATGTGGCACATCAAAGTTGTGCATTTTAGGTATTATATTCAACATATGTTTGACCCACTTGCAAACTGATGGTGGTTGTCCTCTCGCACCCACTTAAGCTGTTATCAGCGATATCGATGCTTTCCATTTGTGGGCCCGCTTGGTCCATCACTACTTTTCGCCTAACAACGAGAGTGGTTAATTTGACTTAGGAGGGGGTTATTATTTTCTTGTAAATATGGTATATATATGAGCACACACGCATGCTTGTGTACGCATGAATCCCTGGAGTAGAAGTGGCTAGTACAATGACACGTCATGAACCGATCTCGCTCTGTGTGGGGAGAGTGTATGATTTTCGACGCGCGCGCCACATCAATGTTGTGAAATGGTATTCAAACATGCATGCACGCATCACCTCCATACATATGCATGTAGTGGTTGTCTTCGAATGGTACACTCCCTCGCGTGGTTATCGGCGACAAGCCTATATATTTGTGGGCCCGCCTGGACATCCATGATAACCTTGACTGATAACAAGATAGGTTATCTTGGTGGATTCTTCATTTGATTCGTGTTATCATAGTATAGGTCATGGTGAGATAAAGACCTAATTAAAGTTTGAGCGCATATACTATGCACGCATGCATGCATGAATCCCCGTCGTCAGCTTGAAGTGTGGTGTAACATATATACATATACATCAACAACCTAACCCTCACTCAGTGTGGGGATTTCCAGTTCGAAATCACGGTGCCACATCAAAGTTGTTCCATTGTGTACTAAAAAACACACCTGATCCATACATATGTTTGGGCCATATGCATGTAGTGGTTTTCTTCGGGGACTAGCTACTTGCGCGATTATTGGCAAGCTGGCCTATCCGAGGTCGCATGGACGACCATCACTTTGTGCTGACACAAGGGGGGGCTTCTAGCTACTTTGCAGTTTTCTAGG
>NC_041393.1:570132243-570173539 GCF_002162155.2 Triticum dicoccoides | reverse complement strand
GTGCGCTTTGCGAGATAGGAGCGACATCAAAGTTGCATTTGGTATTTGAAAATCAAACCACCCTTTTCATACATATAAATTTGGTCCACATGCAAGTATGTTCGTGTTCTGATCCTCTCCCGCGTCATTTTTCGCCAAATTTATGAACATTAGACAAGTCGGATGATGCAACAGACACGGTTCACTCAAACTAACCATGTGCCATGCCGGTGCCCCTATCACGCACACATCTGCACAGTACATTGGGATCCACGAGGCTCTCTCTCTCAAAAATATCTACCCGCCTCGAGGAGGGTTTTTCTGTTTCAAGACACACGGTTGTTATCTCTGGACCGTGTGCGATGTTTCTTCTTCCCAATCCCACATGCATCCCTATAAAATATCTTCCTGCCTCGCGGAGGGTTTTTCTGTTTCATAACACACGGTTGTTATCTCCGGACCGTGTACGATGTTTATTGTTCCCAATCTCGCCTGCCCCTGGAAAATATCTGCTCGCCTCGAGGTTTTTTCTGTTTCGTAACACACGGTTGTTATCTCCGGACCATGTGTGATGCACCATCATCAAAAATTTCAATAGCCCCGGCATTTCACTCCCGCGTGACTACCGCGTAGTAAAATTTTCAGTACCCGCGTCATTTCCTCAACCCCCCCACAAACACAAAAACCTCCTCAGGCACGTGCGCGCGCGCGCACACACACACACACACGTCCCTTGCTCGAAACCCTAGCAAGGTCCCCGCCACCGCGAGACCTCCATTGTCAACATCTGACGGTTTGCTCGTGCAGCTTACCCACCAATCTCCATACCAAGGCCGCCCTGAGTTTCTTAGATGACGCCTGCCAAATGCCCTTTTCCCCCAGATCCCCATCCCCATACCCCACTCCAGAGCGTCGTAGCCTAAGTCGGGCTATGCTTCCCGTGGAGCTCGAGGAGCGACTGGCCCAAAAGAGGTGTATCGCGGTCTCTTCGCCCAACATCACCGAGGAAGCTGATGACCATGAATGGCGGCAGTAACTCATGCAGCGATCTAGAGTATGCGGGCATGTCTATGCCGTCGGCTATGACATCAAGGTCATCGACAATGATGGCCTGAGGCGGGCTATGTCACAGGTTAAGTGGCCCACCCCCAACCCCTCGGGTTCAACCACCGTCGATCTCATGGATGGCCCTGCTGCTGATCTCCTCTGGCTCGCTGTCAACGAATTGCCATCCTACATTGCCATCGAGTCCCTTTTGTCATTTCCGTAGGACAGGTTCTACGACTCTGGCTTGGGACCCACAGTTTCCAAGTCAGACCTCATCGATGGTGACCACGAGGAGGGCACACTCTCTAGCTCTTCCAAGGGGAAAGAGCCCATCTGCTCTTCCATGGGGAAAGAGGCCGTCTGCGACATCGGGAGGGCACCCTACAGCCGTGCTCTTCCAAGGGGAAGGAGCCATCTACGATAACATGGATCACATCCAGGGTCCATGCTCTTCCCACAGGAACGAGCCCATCTATGACAAGTGAGGAAAACCATGATTTGTTTTGCCGTGCCTCTTCATAGGGGGAAACCCATGATTTGTTTTGTCAAGTCCCTTTTGTAGTGTAGTGAGAATATGTCCAGTTTCAATTGCTATATTTGGTTGTTTGCAGTATGCTTTGTTTATTCCAGTTGTTCACAATGCGATGCTCTGTATGTGTAATCATTTAATGTGCAGTACATTTCATCAATCCGGTTTTAAACATACCGATAGGAATGCATATATTTGCTTGTTGTTAAGCCTATTATAGCTAGCTTATGCCTCTTTTAAAGTTTTTTGATTGTTCTGTTGTTTGTAGTTAGCATATGTCCAGTTTCAAATGCTACCTTTGCTTGTTCGTAGTATGCCTTGTTTACTCCAGTTATTCACAACATGATGTTCTATATGTGCAAGTATGAACTGTGCAGTTCAATTTCACCAGACCAGTTTCAACAATACCACTATGGCCCTATTTATTTCGGATTCTGGGACCAGATTCAGCTTTGCCAGTGAAGCTGAATCTGGAATCCGAAACAAACAGCTATTTGGAATCATCTTTGCCAGTGAAGCTGAATCTGGATTCGGGTCATTTTTAGTGCAATTTCCTGAAGCACTTCAAAGTGTACTTCGATGGTGAAGCTGATTCGCAGAAACAGCTTCGCCACTGAAGCGAATCCATAGGTGATTAAAATCCAAGCGAAGCTGAAACAAATAGGGCATGAATGACTACTTTGGTTGCTACATCGTGTAGTTAAATACGCCTTTCCATTTTTATTTAACAATAACCAGTGTACTTAGACCAACACAATACTAGTTTGAATGACTATGTTTGCTTGTTGTTAAATGTTAGGCCTATTGCAGTTAACACACCTTTTCACTTGTCTTGCTTTACTAGCGTGCTTAAACCTGCACACTGCAGCTATCTTTTGGAGATTATTTTGTCTCCCATGGATAATTTTGGTTGATGTTTAGCCTGTTGTGCTTAACATGCTTCTCGATGTACCTACACAGGACAATTTTGGGAACAACTTCTATTTTCCATCGAGGTTAGTTTCATCCCATAGCTTATATATGATCACTGCTTAGGATATCGGTAGCTGGTGCCATATAGGCTGGGGGCTAATAAGGGACTAATCGGTGAAACGGACTTTTAACTGAATATATCTTCAACCCAGTTATCATTAGGTTAACTAGGGCCATATGTAATATATCAGAGGCTACATAGCAACCTGCACTATACTTAATGTCTACATATGCAATCCTAGGCTACATAGAAATAAGGGAGAGTGTTACCTTAATGTTCTGATGATGTCTAGATACACGTAGAAGAGCAGCAGCAACAAAAACAACACAACCATGTTTAGATACTCAACTTAGCTTAGAGGTTAGAGTTAGTTTCTAGCTCATGACTAACCCTAAACTAACTCCATCCAAAGAGGTGTTTGGATGATGGGGTTAGATACTTAGATTGACAATAAATGCACTAGGAGAACTAGCTCCAATTAGCACCTCTTGAGTTGGATAGTTTTTTTTGGGTGGGTTATAGATGTAACTAGCTCAAACTAGCCCTCATGTCTAGATATACTTTAGGGATATTTGAGCCCGGACTAGCTCAAACTAACTCTAACCCATGGATACAGCAGCAATTAATCAGCCGATAATTTGTAAGAATGGAATAAACTCCTTCCGACCCATAATATAAGATGTTAATTCATCTAATATGTGAGTATATTGGATGTTATAAGATATTATAGAAACTACATCATTGTGCAATTGGTGTTTAGCTTCTAATATTAACTTGGTCCTTTTAGGTACATATGGCATTGGTAAAGATCCGCGCTTTAACACTTTCTGCGTATGGGGAAATGAGATATCGATGAACCAGCATCAAGTAAGGAAGCTGATAAAGATTGTTAGTAAAATGGGTCAAAAGATGGCAATTAAACTATTTGTTTACACTTTATCCAATACAACAGCGAACTGCAGGATGGTAAGTAAGAACTCTCCAACCTTCTTCTTACTGCCCATATTGAGTTATGTTAGATGACAATGTCTGAATCTTTTTTCCTTTGCAGTGGTTACCAAAGCAGTTTACCAAAGATTACCTCTCAAAATACATGATTGGTGGGCATGCAAAGGTTAAAGTATTTCTACTAGAACACGATAATTATCTAGATGTTTTCACGATAATTATCTACCAGAACTCTAAAAAAGAGTAGAGATATCTTGTGGGAGAAAAGGATGAATGAGGGAAGGCCTTATTTGCAAATGTGCAGAGGGGTGTGGGTATCTTTTTTCAAAATTGCCATAGTTTCCTTCCTATCTGTCAGATATAAATTGGACAGCCTATATTGCAGGATGGCAGGCACTCCATCATGACCAACTCTATTTTTATAAGAGTAGAGAAGTAGAAAGTAGAGATATACTATTATTTAATATATACTCCTTTCGCTATTGTACTGATAGTGGAACCCATAGAGTACTTAGAATACAAGACTAAGGATGGATTTGTTTCTTTTTAACTTTCTGTACGAAGCTGTAACCACCCTGCTAGTCATGTACACTGTACATGCAATTAACTTTTTATAGAGGGAGAATCATACACGCAATTAACTCAAATGGATTGGATGTGACTATATTATTTCCAGCATAAGAGCATCTCCAACGGCAGTCGGCATACATTTTCACAGCTCTAACCAACCAGAGGAAATTCATGTAAACATGGACTGATTTCATATAAGCATGAAGGATTTTGTATAAAAGAGTCGGATCTTCATATATACATGAAGGATTTCATTACATTTACATGAACTAAGCGGTGCTAATCCGGCTCTCGTGGCATAATTAATACCTAATCTAAATGGCCTCCGGCAGATCCCTTCGTCTTCCTCATATCCAGCAGACACTTGCGGGGTCGACGAAGGTCCTCGAAAGAGATGAAGCAGCAAAGAAACCACCTGTATACGCAGTCATCGCCTCGGCAGTGGCCTTCATGGGACCCAAGTGGCGGTAGCCTCCCATGTTCTACTTCTCCTCGATGATGGTGGCGGACACAGAGAACCTGACAACTGACTCATCGCTCTCCATGCACCCGGCTTTTGTCTCTGCCTGCATGGCGCTTCCGCAAGCATGGGAGGAGCGCCAACAGACATGGGAGGCACGCCAGTGTCTACGGTACGACGCGGCAGTGACAACGCTCGTGTCGCCGTGCTCGCAGCCGTGCCGGCATTTTGCAACTCGCCACTCCTCATCGAGCTGAACTGGAGCGGCGTGTTGCTGAACCACACACCGGCTTGGGCGGCAACTGACTCCGTCGGGCCAAGCGAGGTTGGTGAAGCACCGAGCGGCCTCGCTCGTATCCGGAGGGATCGGCAGGCCACCCAGCCAGGTAGTATGCCGGAGAACAGCTCCTCGGAACCCATCGGAAGAGTGGAGAAAATGGTGAAGGAGGAGATGGGGGAGCGGTAGAGTGGTGCGATTCTTGCCAGCTGTCTGTCCGGCCTCATTTAAATAGAGGGTGGATGGTAGGAGCTTGGCCGGCATCTGGCCTCGTGCAAACTAAGGGCAGATAGGAGGAGCTCGGACGGTGTTCTATTTAATTCCGACCAGCTCATGAAGGGACGTGTGACCGGAGTACGTTTCTCGGTTTGCATGCGGGATTAACGTAGGCATTTGATGGAGGCTAGGAGGCGTGTTCAGCCGGGCGTGCAGCGGGCGGCGTAGTACTATTCGATTTGACAGCTACCTCCATCTAGGTGAATAAGTCATCCACGTAGTTCTAGGTCATCTATTTGAGGAATTAAATATCTGTTATTTGTCATGAAAAGTGTATCACTAGATTTCTACATGGATGTAGTTTCTATATATATATATATATATATATCTTGTCACATATAATACATATTTAGATAGTTAAATTGTCGACCTAGAACTATGTGAATGACTTATTCACCAAGACGGAGGTAGTAGAATGTCCACCTGGAGGTCGCGCTCGCCGCGAGGCACCTCGCCCTGCAAGAATTCGTCGACCTACACATCCACGTGTATGAGGAAGTAGTGTACATAGGTATCTACAAGGCCGGTGAGGACGCTGCGACGTTGTCCTTCCTCAATCGGCTAGAAACATTGGACACCTTTGTTGAGAAGCACATTGACCTCGCCACAAAAGCCGCCACTGCTAAGCTGACAGTCAGTGGCCCGACGCACTGAGTCGAGGAGGAGAAGGTCGTCCATTGATGGATGCATCTTTCTTCTTGCCTCCTGTAACAACCACTATGATCGCATCGTCGTGGCTTTAATTCTTATTATGCTATTGCGTTCTCATACCAGTCAATACAGACATGTGTGATCCCTTTGCTCACATTTGGAGGCAATTATATGCATCACTGTAACTAGTACTCCATCCATCAATTTATAAGTTGTGCTTACCTTTTCCATCAACTTCGTGCAACGCATGAGCATCTTGCAAGAAACACTACAACATGTCGAACCGCATGTGACCAAACCGATGATGCACCAACCTAGCTACTACCCTGCTTATTTGGCGGAAAAAGCACCGCCCTAGCATTTCCAATCGTTATTTCTATCTATCAATCGTGCCAAGGAGCAGAACCAAATGGTATAGTTTATACATGTTTCTCTACTCCTATAAAAGAGTGTTTTCTTTCAAGTTTGTGAACAAGTAATATTCTACTTTGGATCCGTCGCAACACACAGTCACATTGCTAGTAAAATAAAAAGGCCTACTGCGTTCGCATCGCACCCCCACACGCCCGGGAATCGGGAGTACTCCATGGCCCGTCCGGCATGCCACATAGCTAAGGAAGGCATGTTGCCTAGCATTTTCACTTTCATGTGGGACCGCAATTGAGCAAACCGACTATCGGCAAACTGCACCCCTCCTGCCGCGTTGGAAAACAACAAGGGGAAGATCTAGCTGTAGCATGGAAGCCAAGAAATTTGGTGTCAGATGGGGCTCATTGATAGAGTAGGAGCACTCCTTCCCCACAAAAAAAGAGTAGGAGCACTCCGTACTAGTACTCCTACTAGTACGAAGTTTGTACTACAACTAGTACTACCACTATACAACTAGGTACGTGCACGACACAACATCATAGGAACAAAAATTGGGAAGATCTTGTTTAGGGTGATTTATCTTTTTTTCAGTCAACATAGTATGAATAATATGATGTGGGGGGCACCCATGAAGCTTATGTGGCTTGGTTGCATGGTTTGCAAAGGCTAGAGAAAAATAAAAAGATAATGTTTTTAGACTGCACTCCACTAAATAGATACTTTGGATCCATTGCAACGCACGGGCCGACACATAGGTAGTAGTAAGAGACTAATTCCGGGTTTGGCACGAGTTTGTACTGCGGGAGCACAACAAGGCCTGGCACAGGAGTAACATTTCCCCCTCTCGGGGCCCACGGGACCGAGCTTCAGTGGCTTAGTGCACCGGCCTATGAGTCAATGATATATGGACCTTAAATGCGGCTGGCCCACATGTCATTCTCATGAAAGCCAAGCGGCGGTTGGATAGAGAGGGGTGAGGCACATGTCGGCTAACGAGGCTTGCCTGCTCCCCTCCCATGCTCCGGTGCGTACTCCCGCACCACTAATTTTCATCCAACAGTTATAATAGATTTCCTCATGTGCGTCATCTATAGCCTCAAAGAGAGGGTAAACAAAGGCTGTATTTCCAAGAAATAATTTCCTGCATGAATCTGTACACGCATGCAGGACTCTTTCCTTTCCTGCTTGTCCTCCTTCGAATCATCAGCTGCGTTGACAATGGCGGTGCCAACGCCAGAGTGTCGCAACAAGTGCCTGCCTAAGCCATGTAGCATCTGCGGCACCAGCGAGTACCACCTCCTCGACGCCAACATCAGCGTCTAGGCCATGCACATGCAGTTGCTCCTGTAGTATACATGCATGTTCGACTGCAGTACCACACCGATCTTGGATGAGAACATGGAGCTTCTGGCAAAGAAAAGCCTCTACCCGACTGACGCATGTCGAGGTGCTTGACTGTTGTCACATGTCGCACGACGTTTACTAGCTCGCGCTCCAGATGAGCGGCAGAGTGCTGCTTCTGTTCGTCAGTGTTGCGACGGCAACGATGGCCGGGTGGGAGCTCGGGCGGGAGCCAGTGATCTACCCGGGGCATATAGCTTCGACTTGGGCTCAACATTCCTACCGCTTGCACCGTCCCGAGGATGTACCACTCAGCGACGAGGCTATAATGCTGGATACATATAGGCGTGTGATCGTCAGCGGGAGGAACCTGCTCAATGGATACTCGTTTGCGATCATGTTGTACTCTACACAACCTGAGCCTGGAGGCATTCCCACCATCGTATGTTGACACGCGGCTCAATAGCGTGTGGCCATGTGCCAGCATAGTCGGCTATGGGGAAGAAGCATCAGTGTGATTTGAGATGCCTAGCTGGCCGTTATCGCGGCGGCGTTCACGACTCACTCGTTCGAGTTGAACCGGCCGGTGGTGGCCTGGCCGTGGCGAGGGTGCCATAGCTGGACGTTAGGGTGTTCTAAGGCGTAGATGTCCATGGAAGGAAACCATGGCAATTTTGCAAAAAGATCCCCACACCATTCTCCACATTTCTAAATAAGGCCTTCCCTCGTTCATCCATTTCTCCCACAAGATAAACTACTCATACAAATGCATCTTGATGTTCCGTGCAACGCACGAGTATTTGCTAGTTCAACTTCCATGGACAAGCTGTCATGCCTAGTAACACATGCATTGCATACCGATCACTGGAAGGAGTAGTAGAGAAAGCTTGGCGGATAAAAAATTCCTTATAGTCAAGTGGACCTATGGTACTACGTTTTCCAAAGACATGCACACAATCGAAATAGTTCATCTATATCAATATACACAGAGAAGAAATATTTTTTTACAATAGATGAAATAGTTCATCCATCCATAATGCCCTGTTGCTGGTGCAGCTTCTTCTTCTTCTTCTTCTTCTTCTTCTTCTTCTTCTTCTTATTATTATTATTCTTCTTCTTCTTCTTCTTCTTCTTCTTCTTCTTCTTCTTCTGTGGGTGACGGCTTCGCAACAAGCTCTTCGGACCTTGCTCCTATTTTGAAACTCACACGGGCATCGAGGGTAGCATATTTTATCTGCTCGTACGTCAAGGGATAACTCTCCCATCGAGACGACCTTAATGCCAGCGTATCGTCACCCTTCTGAAGATTTGTACCGAGCACAAAAATTGCTACGTACAATAGGGATGGTCTCTGTTTATCACAATCTTCTAAGGAATTTTGATTCTGGTTTGTATGTCAGTGATGCTTTTCAAATCAAGGTTGTATGGCGCCAACTTTGGTTTGTCCCCTTTGATGGCTTCCCCACAGAAGTATATATCCTCCCGAGACAAGAAATAGTGGAGCTCACCTAGTATGGTGGGCGCGTGTATGATGTGGTACACCAACACATCATCTTTGTGGCACAGCTAAAGGACGGCGACTGATACGTCTCCAACGTATCTATAATTTATGAAGTATTCATGCTAATATATTATCATTCTTAGATGTTTTACAATCATTTTATAGCAACTCTATATCATTTTTTGGGACTAAGCTATTGATCCAGTGCCTAGTGCAAGTTGCTGTTTTTTGCTTATTTTTTACATCACAGGAAATCAATATCAAAGGGAGTCCAAACACCGCGTACCTTTTTGGTGTTTTTTTTGGGCCAGAAGAAAGCCAGTGGGCCAAGGAAGCACCTGGGGGCTGCTCGAGGGGAGAAGCACCCACCAAGGCACGCCAGGAGGCCCAGGCGCACCCTCGTGGGTGCTGCCCACCTCGGGCGCCCCCTAAACCGCCTCATCACCCTATAAATTCTAAAATATTCCAAAGCCCTTCGGGGTAGCCCTAGATCAGAAGTTCCGCCAGCGCAAGGCCTCTATGTCCACGAGATCCAATCTAGACCCCGTTCTGGCACCCTGCCGGAGGGGGGAATCATCACCGGTGGCCATCTTCATCATCCCGGCGGCCACCACAATGACGAGGGAGTAGTCCACCCTCAGGACTGAGGGTTTGTACCAGTAGCTATGTGTTTAATCTCTCTCTCTCTCTCTCTCTCTCTCTCTCTCTCTCTCTCTCTCTCTCGCGCGCGCACGCGCGCGCGATCTTGAGAGGTCATGATCTTGATGTATCATGAGGTTTGTTAATGTAGATGGATGATATGATGTTTCTCCCCTGTCTACTCTTGATGTGATGAATTGAATCTTTACCCTTTGAAGATTTGTCTTGCCAGATTGAATGTTCAGATATGAGAACACATGATATATGTCTTGCATATGAATACCCATGGTGACAATGGGGTATTATTTTGATTCACTTGATATATGTTATGGCACTCAACTTGCGGATTCCCGCGGTGATATTGGGGTAATCTATGCATAGGGGTTGATGCACGTTTTTATTATCTTTTCTCCGATAGAAACTTTGGGGTCCCCTTGTAGTTCTTTGTGTGGATTGAGTATTATGAAGGTGAAATTGTTTGATACATATCGTATAATTAACTCACGGGTACTCGCAGTGACATTGGGGTATATAGGTAACATCAGAGTTGGTTGATATGTATCATATGGTGTTATTTTAGTACGAACTCTTGATTAGATCGATCGGAAAGAACAGCTTGCTATTATTTTAGTATGAACTCTAGGATAGATTGATCGGAAAGAATATCTTTGAGGTGGTTTCGTACCCTACAAAAAATATATATCTTTTGTTCTCCACTAATAGGAACTCGGAAGTGGTTCTTTATTGCACTTTGAGGGAAAATCATATGATCCAACTATGTTAGCATTGTTGAGAGATTGCACTAGCGAAACTACAGACCCTAGGCCTCATTTTCCATCATTGCAATACCGTTTGTGCTCTGTTTTACCATTTACTACCTTGTTGTTTTATATTGTTCGCACTACAAAAACTCATATCTACTATCCTTACTACACTTTTATCATCATCTCTTCGCCGAACTAGTGCACCTATACGATTTTCCATTGTATTGGGTATAACTAGTGCAGAACCGGGCTATAGCACCGGTTCGTAAGGCCCTTTAGTGTCGGGACTAAAGGTCCCCCCTTTAGTACCGGTTCTACATGATCCGCCGCTAAAGGGCCACCACGTGGCACGTGCCAGCGCTGGGGGCGGGTGGGGGGGGGCCTTTAGTACCGCCTTGTAACACCAACCGGTACTAAAATGTTTGGGGGTTTTGGTTTCATGATTTATTTTTCCTTTAATTTTGTTTTTTCCATTTAATTCTTTTTCGTTTGTTGGTATTTTATGATACTACATATTGTACATGTTATGCATATATATCATCGAATGTCTCACAACCACCATTATTCACACATATACACATGTTATTCTTTTTCGTTTCCTTTGGTAGGAGCATCTCCCGCACCTCATTGAACTGTTAAGAAGGAGATCAATATGCATGTGTATTAGTTTTATGACTAGATATCGATAATGATGTAAAAATTGTGAATAGTGTTCTGGCAAACATACCCATAGCTATCTATCAGATCTGGTCCTTTCAGACACCATCATGCGAATGTTCTCGCAGACGTAGTATCCACACTCTTCAGTCCCCTTTGCCTGCTTCAGGGCCTTTACGAGAATAGAATTTAATCAGATAATAATTAATCGATCACGATAATAAATGGTAGTAAAACTAGAATTAAAGAGATGGTAGCTAGCTAGTACTACTTAATTAATTATACCTTGGGTTGAAACCAATACAACTTTTCTTTCCATTCGCCTGGAACCTCTTTCTTGAACTTTGCCCAACCCTACCCGCCGGCAAAGAAAATGAATAAACGAGTTATTAAATACTTGATATCAGGAAATGATGAACTAAAGAGGCCGACATATAGTTAATAATGATTGAAATTACCTGTTGACTATCCCCTTCAAGATTGAGTAGTCACTTTGTTTTTTAAGTAGTGAGTCCAGTACTTCAACTGTTTCATCGTCAACTTTAATGATTAACAGCATCCAATGGTAACTACATGTGCACACGTTTGCATGTCTTAATTAAGCGGGCATGTGCATAACACACATCAACTACCCTAAACCCTATACACTTAATTATTAACATCTAGCTAGCTAGTAAGCAAAAACAGAATTTGTAGTACAAGACAGTGTGACTCACCGGATGTTGTAAGGAAGTAGTATATCTTCATTGGTATTGAGGCGCTTCAAGAACTGTAACATGTTTTTCTCTACATCTACTTTATACCATGCATATGTCCATGTTTCTTCATTAATGGTATTTGGGTCAATGAACCCAATGCCATAGCGTCTACCTTTTTTCATTTCATACATCTTCATCCCACATAATACCACAGAAAATAATATAGTAAGGATAATTACAGGTAATGATTGATCAATGAGCACTACAGCTAGCTTGGGACTTAAATTACAGAAAGAAATCACTTACAGACAATAGCAACTGATTAGAGCTTTGCCGAGTGCTTCTTGATTGAATAACCGAAATAGTTCTGAATACTCAATGGTCAGAGCTAGCTTATGGAAGTAATGCTCTTCCTTGACTTTCACCATGAGGGACTCTGATTGGAACTCTTGGTAATTTTCATGTACCAATCATGCAATTCATACATTCTCGTTGGGAGGTTCTTGACCTCCTCAGGCTTGACCAAAGGTTGGCCGCGAACATATTTCGGTTTTATGTCCTCCTCTCTAAGCGGAGACATGGGCTCAATCTCGAGGAGTTGTCCAACAGTGATACCGAGCATTTCAGCCTGCCTTCTATGCTCATCGGTTATTACCAGCTGACCGACACCGGTACTCTCGTGTGTTAGTGCAACAAGCAGGGGGGTCAATTGCGCCGCCTATTCTCCCAGCTAGGGAACGGTTTTCCTGCATTTTTGGCCAGCTGCTTGGCTCGAGCTTGAGCTCGACCCCTTCTTTTTTCATGCTCGATGTGCCTTCCTGATTTAGCGCTCATAGTCTGAGTCAACAGGCTTGGGAGCTGGTGCTTTAGCCATACAAATAAAGTGGTCAATCTTATCCTCTGGCACTTTCTCCCTTGGTGACAGTGGCGGTTTCAGTCCAAAATGGCGTCCACCTGGGCCCTCACTATGGCTTCGTTTTGCTCCTCGGTCATGTCGTAAGGCCTCTACGGAAGAGGCCCGAGGATTTGACCATATTGAAATTTCTTGCCTCCGCCTGTACCTCCTGTACTACCTCGACTTGTACTGCTACGCACCATAGCTTCGGCGGCTCTCTTCCGTGATTGCTGAGGTAGCGGAGATGGCTGATGCGGTGTCGCACTTGGAGGAGAAGTGACACACGTTGGTGGACTTGGAGGAGGAGGAGTGGCCTCACGCGTTGGCTGAGTTGAAGCAGGAGGAGTGTCCTGAAGATGTGCCGGACTTGGAGGAGCGGGAGTCGTCTGCTCCTCGTCACCTCCAGGAATGTCAAGCTCTAGCTGACGCGGTGTCGGTGGCCTTCAAAAGATGATTGTCAGCATTCTGGGAACGGGGGTCCCCAGACTTGCCTGCCTGCAGCCTGCGGCGTGGCTCGAGTGGTGGCCCAACACGGACCATCTTCATCAGCGCAAACTCAAGACCCTCACGAGGGGCCAAGCCTCGCGGGGCGGCCGACATGAGGCTTCCTCAGGAGCGGCCTCGCCAGGATAGCTTGCGAAGAGGCAGAGAGATCAAGGCAAGGGTACCTCGCGAGGTGCTCGTGACGCAAGCCGTGACGATCGAAGACCAGGTGGGTGCCGGCCTGCGCAGTGTTTCCTCTTTGGTGCATAGGGAGCAAGCACAGGCGCAGAGTACCGAGGCATCAGGCAAAGGTTACCATTCTGGTGCAATGAGACCAAGACCAGCAGAGCGGCAGGATGGAGGTCACCGTGGAGCCCAAGATAGCGTCATCACTAGTGCCTTTTGCAGCCGAAGACCAACTTTAGTCAGGATAACTTGTACTAGATGTTCCCCTTCAAAATGGTTGTTGTTGGCGCCCTTCCCGCTCAATATTTGGGAAGAGGACCAGGGCCTCTATATATAGGACTAGCCACCACGGTTAGGAGGGAGAGGCGATCATATCAGCCAGAGACATGAAGGTCCATCCCAAGTAGAACACCGCATCAGCTCAAGAACACCTCTCGCGAGGCTGTTCTTCCCTTTGTATTGTTCATCATCAGCCCCTGAGGCAATCCACCACACCACACACTGGAGTAGGGTATTACACCACAAAAGTAGCCCGAACCAGTATAAATTTTGTGTCCGTTGTGTTGTTCATGGTTTAGCTTAGATTCTCACAAGGCCATCAGACGCGGATTGGTAGGGGGAAGATCTTCGCATGCACCCCAGAGTTCGAACTTTAAGGGTCTGCCGAAATCCAACATCCGACATTTGGCGCGCCAGGTAGGGGTGTGTCGGAATCTCTCTTCCGTTGTTCCGTGTTCGATCATCCGTCATGTCCATGGCTGACGCTCGCCGGGCTCGCGCCGAGCGTCGGGCTGCTCTCGCCGCTAGCGTCGCTCAGACGACCCCCGTCGGCAGGTGTCCCCGTCGTTCCCCGTCGCCTGCCGCCAACGCCGCCACCGGCCTGGCAGGGAACGAGCAGTAGGCCTCGTTGCTGCATCCGTTGTTGCGGCAGGAAGGCCGCACCACCACCCTGTCATTGACTCCAGCTGGCTCGTCGTCCCACGCCCATCGCGCCCCCGCGGACGCGCATGCCGCGCTGCTCTTGGCGCGTGAGCTCTTGCACTACCGTCCCGTCGACGATCTCTATGGGGAGTGGCTCGCTCGCATCACCGAGCTCGTCAGCGCCGCAGGGGGCTCCCCTGCACCATCCCTCTCGCTGCCTCACCCTCCGTCCTGTGCGGGTGGTGCAGCACAGGAGGTACCTCCGCCACCTCCTCCCAAAGATGGCACCCTAGCTCGAAGGCGCGCGGCCCCAGGGCGAGATCCACCACGTCCAGCACCCCGCGCGACAAGCAAGGAGCTGCCAAGAAAGCCCCCGTCCCCAAGAAGGCGCTCGCATGCTCCCAGCACCGGCACGACATGACCGAACCCTGTGCCAGCGCGTCAAGACCCCGCGTTGCTCCAGGCGGCAGTGCGCGAGAATCCCCAGGAGCAAGCCCCGCGTCAGCAGAGAGCTCCGGTGGCCACCGCAGGCTGCCGCGCCTTCACCACCGAGCTACGCAATGTCGCCTGGCCGGGCAAGTTCAAACCTGACCTGCCTCCTCGCTACGACGGCACTGCCGACCCCGCAGAGTTCTTGCAGCTCTACGAGCTAGGCATCGAAGCCGCCAATGGGGACGAAAAGGTCATGGCAAACTGGTTTCCCATTGCGCTCAAAGACGGTGCCCGCACCTGGCTACTGAACCTACATCCTGACATGATCTCCTCCTGGGACAAGATGCGCACTCGCTTCATCGCCAACTTTCAGGGCACTCGCGACCGTCCACCGGCCGTGGGTGACCTGCGCCGCATCAAGCAGCAACCTGGAGAGACCTTGCAGAAGTACATCCAGCGCATCAATAGCGCTCGCCTCAAGATCCCCTGGGTGACCGAGGAGGCCATCATCTCAGCGTTATCTGACAGTGTCCGCGACATCAAGATGAAGGAAGAGCTGGCAATACATGAAGATCTGTGCACGTCTCTAGAGTTGTTCAACCTAGCGACCAAGTGCGCAAGGGCTAAGGAGGGACGCCTCTCCCTTCTCAAGCTCCCAGCCGCTGATCCAGAAGAGAAGAAAGCCAAGGCCAAGGATGTGAAGCGCAAAGGAGCAGTTGTTCTCACAGCAGAGCCGGACACGAAGCGCGGCAGGGACCAGCCGGAGTCATCCAAGGGCAGCCGGTACTATGTGTACCACGATCTCCACACCCACAACACCAACAAATGCCAAGAGCTCAGGGCCGTGCGAGAAGGCCGTGTCGGTCGAAGCCCCGAGCATAACGACCGGGGCTATGGCCGAGGAGGAGGAAGAGGTGGAGGACGATGAGACGACCGTGGCCCTCGCCAAGGCTGGCGTGACCGGCCTCGCAAGGGGCTTGGAGAGATCAGCCTCGCGAGGATCGCCCGCAAGGCACCGTAGGCCTTCCTCCTATGCCAGCACCACCAAGAAGGAACGAAGACCATCGTCAGGATGAGGGGTGAAGGAGTCCAGGATTAGGGGGTCTCCGGATAGCCGGACTATGACCTTTGGCCGGACTCCTGGACTATGAAGATACAAGATTGAAGACTTCGTCCCGTACCGGATGGGACTTTCCTTGGCGTGGAAGCCAAGCTTGGCGATACGATATGTAGATCTCCTCCCATTGTAACCGACTCTGTGTAACCCTAGCCCTCTCCAGTGTCTATATAAACCGGAGGGTTTTAGTCCGTAGGACGAACAACAATCATCCCATAGGCTAGCTTCTAGGGTTTAGCATCTCTGATCTCGTGGTAGATCTACTCTTGTACTACCCATATCATCAATATTAATCAAGCAGGAGTAGGGTTTTACCTCCATCGAGAGGGCCCGAACCTGAGTAAAAACATCGTGTCCCTTGTCTCCTGTTACCATCCGCCTAGACGCACAGTTCGGGACCCCCTACCCGAGATCCGCCGGTTTTACACCGACATTGGTGCTTTCATTGAGTTCCGTTGTGCCGTCGCCATCAGGAAGGATGCCTCATCCCGTCTTTAAAGACGGCGTTGTCGCTAAAGGAGCTTTGGCTATCGGCCAAACTCTCCGGCTAGGGGGTTTTCTTATGACCGTCTGTTTGGCCGCCGCGCCGACGATGACTTCTCGGGTCATCAAAAGCAATCTCCTCGTCAACTCGGAACTCGCCGAGAAGTTAGATCCGGTGGAGCTCTCTTCCTTAAACGAGCTCTTGGATCGCATCGCCACCCTGGGAGTCGCTATAGACTATGATCAGATTGGGCTTAATCCCGATACGAGAGAGATTAACTCTCCCCAGGTCACCTACCACGTCACAGTGGTGGAGGAACAATGCGGCAAGTCTTCATCTATCTTATGGACTAGTTATGTCCGGATTCCCGACCCCTCCAAGCCAGATACCCAGGGAGGGGAGGACGTCACTCAAGCCCTAAACCTAATGTCAGGCAGCGGGCTAGATTCATTGGACAACATCCAAGAACCCAAGCTTCCGAGTTCGGAAACTCCTTGGCCCCTGAGTCTCAGATTGGGAGAGGTTCCGGATTTAATTCCACCCGCCCACCCAAATATAAGGGATCTATCCCAAATTCGGCAAGAGCCCGTAGAAACAGTACACCATTACTGGGCCAGATTCCTCCTGGTTATGAACAGTATACAGGACTGCCACGAGGAGGATGCAATTTCATTCTTCTGCAATAATTGCACGGACAACAGAATCCTCAACGCCATAAGTCGCCGTGAAATTACACGCTTCGCCGACTTGGCATCCATAGTACGAAAGTACTGTGCGATGGAAAGCGCCTGGAAAACCAAAATAAAATTTTGGGAGAATCCGGCCCTGAATACAACCCCAGTCCGAAATAAAAGGGTGCATTATCACCAGGCAGGTGGCTCAATACCAACTCATAGCCTCTATAGGGCATGGAACCCTACTGGAGGGATGGCTCAATGGACCCTGTAAAATTCATAGTACAGAGGGCGCCATACCAACTCATAGCCTTAGAGCATGTTGGATACTCCGGCAGGTGGCCAGGAGTGGCGAGGAGCTACTAACTCCAGAATTCACAGAGCACAAGCCCAGGGATACCAGTACGGTATTAACAGTCTTCGAGACTTTCGCATCAAATAATATGAGGAAACGAACACTCTGTAGCCTTGCTGAAGTCTACCAAGTAGCAACAATAAACCCATGGAGTGACACGGCTATTACCTTTAATGCCAGTGATGAACCTAAATTCCGAACAGCCCGAGCACCAGCCGCATTGGTCCTCAGTCTAATAGTGGACGGCTTTCGCCTTACCAAGGTACTCATGACCGGTGGCAGCGGATTGAACCTCATTTATGAGGAAACCTTTCAAAAAATGGAAATAGACTGGAGCCGCATAGAGCGAAGCAACACAACCTTTAGAGGAATAATCCCCAGTTAGGAAGCGTGTTGTACAGGAAAAATCACACTGGATGTGGTGTTTGGCACGCCGGATAATTACAGGTCCGAGGAGGTCACGTTTCATGTGTCCCCGTTCAGTAGCGGGTACCACGCTTTATTAGGGCGAGAGGCATTCACAATTTTTCAAGTTATACCCCATTACGGGTACATGAAACTCAAAATGCCCGGACCCAACGGAATCATCACCCTTGCTAGTGACCCGGACATAGCACTCCGCGCCAAAAATAAGGCAGCCGCACTGGCCCTTGAGGCACTATCTGAAGCCCTAGCGGCCGAAGAACTGACTGCGCTGCGCTCCATGGTGAACAGGGATGACGTGATACTCGATAGAAGATCCAAGTTCACCTCCTTTAAATCGGCGGACGAAATAGTCAAATTCCAAGTCCATCCAACGGACCCTACAAAAACGGCCTCCATCGGGGTGCACTTAAACCCTGATGTAGACGCCGCACTACGAGAATTCCTACGCGAAAATTGGGACATTTTTGCCTGGTACCCTTCAGACATGCCAGGAATTCCACGCAGGCTGGCCGAGCACAGCCTAAACATCCTAAAAGGATTCAAGCCTGTCAAGTAGGCTCTTCGGCATTTCTCCGAACCTAAGAGACAAGCCATGGTAGAGGAGCCAGCCAAACTACTAGAGCCCGAATTCATCAAAGATATAGAACATCTGGACTGGCAAGCAAACCTGGTGATGGTACCAAAGAAGGACAAATCCTGGCGCCTATGCGTCGATTTCAAGGACCTCAACAAGGCTTGCCCAAAGGATCCCTTCCCCCTCCCCCGCATCGATCAAATTATCGATGCTATCGTAGGACACAATTCATTGTGTTTCCTCGATGCATACTCCGGCTGCCATCAAATTAAGACGGCAGAGCCAGACCAAGCAGCAACAGCATTCATCACCCCATACGGCCCATTCTGCTTCAACACAATGCCCTTCGGGCTCAAAAACGCCAGCGCAACATATCAGCGCATGATTCAGACATGTTTGGCAAACCAGATCGATAAAACAATAGAAGCGTACGCAGATGACGTGGTCGTCAAAACCAAGCATATCGAAACTCTAGTAGACGACTTGAGGCTCACACTCGATAACCTCCGAACATATGACATCAAGCTCAACCCGGAAAAATGCGTTTTCGGTGTGCGAGCCGGAAAGCTCTTGCGCTTCATTGTATCCGGTAGAGGAATTGAAGCAAACCCGGCCAAAATCCGAGCTCTGTCACAATTGGATATTCCAAAGGACCTCAAACAAATACAAAAATTGACTGGATGTGTGGCGGCTCTAAGCCGCTTTATCTCCCTCTTGGGAGAAAAGGCATTACCCCTTTATCGCCTCCTCCGGTGCACCGAACACTTTGAGTGGACGGATGCCGCCACGGCCGGACTCGAAGAAATAAAAGCCATATTGGCAACAAACCTGGTCCTGGCCGCGCCCAACGTCGGCGAACCAATGCTATTATACATTGCGGCAACTTATCAAGTTGTAAGCGCAGTACTCGTCGTCGAACGAGAAACAGACGGACACAAATTCCCCCTTCAAAACCCAGTTTACTACGTGTCCACTGTCCTCACTCCATGTAAGTCACGGTACCTGCATTATCAAAAGATAGCATACGTGGTGTTTATGGCATCCCGGAAGCTGCGACACTACTTTCAAGAGTGTTCGATAACAGTAGCCTCCGAAGTACCCATTAAACATATTATAAACAACCGCAACGCGACGGGCCGGATTGCCAAATGGGCCAGTGAGCCCCTCCCGTTCTACATAACCTATAAGCCACGGCGAGCTATTAAGTCGCATGTTTTGGCCGACTTCGTCGCCGAATGGACTGAAGCCGAACTCCCTAAAGAGTACGGCACATATTCCAACTGGATCATGCAGTTTGACGGCTCCAAAATGTTTGCTGGTCTGGGGGCTGGCGTCGTTCTGACGTCCCCAACAGGTGATACAGTTCAATACGTACTCCAGATAATGTATACGGACTCCAACAACGCAGCCAAATACGAGGCCCTTCTACATGGTCTCCGGATGGCAGTCTCCATGGGCATCCGGCGCCTAGAGGTGCGTGGGGATTCGAACCTCGCGTTATCCCAAATAAATGGAGACTTTGATGCCAAGGATCTGAAAATGGTAGCTTATCGCAACACCGTCCTAAAAATGTCAGCTCGGTTCGAGGGGCTCGAATTTCACCATATAGCCCGGGAAAACAATCAAGCAGCGGACATCTTGGCACGCATCGGCGCAAAGCGCGATGCAGTCCCCCCCAACATTTTCTTGGAGAGGCTATTCAAGCCATCCGTATCATGGGAAGGGGAATCCGGAAATAACAGCCCGGACCCAACCGCACCGCCCAACACCGAACATTCTGACACAACGGGAGGCTCTGCCGATGAAGTAATGCCCTCAGCCCACATAATAATGGCAGTCATTGCCCCGTGGACAGAACTATTCCTAGCCTACCTAACTAGGCAGGAACTCCCCGAGGACCAAAACGAGGCACGCTACATAGTGCGGCGATCTAAAGCCTATAAAGTCCATGAAGGAGAGCTTTTGTAAGAAAAGCACCACCGGAGTCCTTCAAAGGTGTATCTCCAAAGAGGAAGGGCAGAATCTTCTGGCCGAAATTCATGCCGGACGCAGCGGGCACCACACCGCAGCCCGGGCCCTTGTAAGTAAGGCCTTCCATACAGGATTTTATTAGCCGACGGCCCGGGCAGATGCTCAAGACTTAGTCCAACGATGCATTGGTTGCCAACTCTTTGCTAACCAAAGCCATATGTCACCCACCGCCCTCCAAACTATACCCATCACCTGGCCCTTCGCGGTCGGACATGGTTGGACCCCTTAAAGGAGGAACCCACAAGCAGAAATACCTACTGGTCATGGTGGACAAATTCACCAAACGGATAGAGGCCAAGCCTGTTAAGACGGCTGAATTCGGACCGGTGATAGACTTCATATCAGGGGTTGTACACCGTTACGGCGTCCCGCACAGCATCATCACTGATAACGGCACGAACTTTACGGACGAGGAGGTCAAACTCTGGTGCAAAAACATGGGCATCATGCTCGACTACGCTTCAGTCTATCACCCACAAACTAACGGTCAAGTCGAGCAAGCAAATGGTCTAATCATGAGCGACATCAAACCCAGATTATTGCGCTCCCTCAAGGAATCCAACACACACTGGGTAGAGGAGCTCGACTCCATACTCTGGGGGCTCCGGACCACGCTGAATCGCACAACCGGATTCACACCATTCTTTATGGTATACGGCGCAGAGGCAGTTCTGCCCTGCGACATAATTCATGACTCACCTCGCGTGCGCATGTACGAAGAAAGAGAAGCCGAACTCAAATGGCAGGACAGCTTGGACGCCCTGGAGGAGGAGTGTGACATGGAAAAAGCCCGTTCCGCATTCTATCAACAGCAGGCTCAAAGATATCAAAGCAGAGAAGTACGGGCCAAAACTTACAATGTTGGCGAGTTAGTTCTACGCCAGCTGGACAAGAAAAAGGACAAACTCAAGCCCAAATGGGAAGGTCCCTTCATTATTGACCAAGTCCTGACTAGTGGAGCATACCGTGTGCGAGATGCATCGGATAACCGACTCGAGCCGAACCCATGGAATGCAGCCCGTCTCCAAAGATTCTAGGCCTAGCGTCGGACTCTGTGTTCGTCTCCTTCCTCTGTCTATTTCTACAAATTAGTTGTTTTATATTTCTCTCCTTCTCCTTCCTTTTCTCCTACAGCCTTTAAGGGCTCGCTCGTGCCTTGTTCGCACACAATTGACACTCTATCCGCGCTCATTATACCTGGGGGCTTCTTTAACAGAAGCTGGTTTATATGGGCCTCATCCCCAACACATGTGTCACACTTCCGCATGTACCTTTTATTAACCATTATATGCATCGATATGACTTATGTTTTGGCCTAGCTGGGTCGCCTGGCTCCTGTGCTTACCCCTACGTTCCCGATTGTTTGACTAGGCGGTAAAGGGAGCACCTCTGCGATTGTTACTGCCGGGTCAGCCAGATGTGTACCTCAGACTGGGTGAAGCCGAAAGCTAGCGTTCTTAAGGGAATATCCGGTCGGTGAACTAAAGATGATTTCTCACTCGTTTATTTATCCGCCCCCAGATGCTTTTCTACTTTTTTCGCAGTCCGGACATGCACTTTAGGGCATGCCTCCCAGGGAAAGGAACCCCTAACAAAACTATTCTCCCTGGAAGATGTTTCTTACTAACCATGAAATATAACATAACTAGTTGGGAACTTGTCTGTTCAAGAACTAATGACCCCTACGCCTGGTCTCCACGCATGCCCCGGTTCTTACATAACTGAGAGGGTATTCGGACACACTCCGGACTATCGGGTCCCGAGGTTGAAGCGAAAAGGTCCGCCATGACAAACGATCTACAATCTGGCTAGAAGGCATTTTACATGTCATCTTAAATTACATAGTCAATTTGACTGGGTATACTCCTCTTCAATACCATCCAATAGGTTGTCTAGTTTACAGTCCTGTTGGGAATATTTGGCAGCCAACTCTACCTGGCCGTACACTAAACTCTCAGGGATCTCCTTCCCATCGGGCCCCACAGGTCCGACCTCGGCCATGTGGTTTGGGTCAGCCTTCGTGTACCACGTCTTCACCATGGACCAGGCCTCCCTAGCGCCTTGACGGCAGGCCGATATCTTCCATAATAGGAAGTGCCACCACGCTCCCTTCAGCTTCTCTGCAAGCTCTCCAAGGCCTTCGGGCATGGAGACGGATGGCCACAAGGCCTGGGCGACGCCTTGCATTACCTGCCAAACTCGTTCGTGCAGTTGTGAGAGCTTGGGAAGAACGTCACCCGTAGAACTGGGCATTTCCTCTGCAGGCCGACCTGTCAGCATACCTACACACATAAATCTATCAATCGACTTCCTCGCCGAACTCTTTTTCGAAGTTCATTCAAGCACTTACTAAAAATGCCGCGTCGAAGCCGCCGATTCTCCTTTACGGAGTCCGACAGCTGAGCACGAACATCCTTTAGTTCCGCGCTCAGCTGGGTGTTGGTATCTTGGAGATTATTCTTTTCTTGCCTCACCCTCGTAAGCACGCTCTCGCCGGCCTTTAACTGGCGCAAGAGTTGTTGCTTGTCCGGATCCACTCCGGCGCCATCTGGAATGTTATTGTCAGATTTGCACACACGCCGCACTTCACAACATACTTATCTTTCGAAGCATATATTACCAGAGGGGGTCTCCTTGGTCTCCCCCGCCGCGGCTAGTGCGGCTTCAAGTTGGGCTTTGCACTCTTCCAGCTCCTGGGACAGTGGGTATTCTTTTCTGTAAGATCCTGCATAACAAATGATCCTTAAATCAGTTATTCTAACTGTTTCAAGTCTCGGGGGCTACTGACATATATAACCATCAAATTTTCTCACCTGTATGTCTTTTACATACTGCTTTGTGGCTCTGGCTAGACCATTTTGAGCGGCACGGAGGTATGCATCTCCCGTATTGAAGGCATCCAATGCCTCTTGCGAGAAACAGGCGTCACGAAGAACTATCCGGCGACGCCTGTGGTTCATGGCACTCTCCACCTCGGAATTGGTGGCAGACAGCCCGTCCGCATCCTCTGTCGGAGGAGCGCTAGGTGCGCGCCTCGTGTTCGCCTCCGCTTCCGGACCCGGCCTTGGAGCCTGGCTGGTGGAGGGGCGATTGGCAACCTCTCCAGATATAGTCCGGCGAGCGCTCTTTTTTCTGAAGAGAGCATGAGCGTTAGTATACCTTGAGGGAATAAAACTTGGGAATAAAATGGCATGCCATACCATTGTGCCGGCGTCTCAATCCGGACCGCACTTCTTTTCAGCCTGCTGGGCTTTGATGCCCCTTGTTGGCTAGCCACCGCGGGCTCGGCCCTCCGCCTCAAGAACATCCCCTACAAAAACGCCATTGGTCAACGGTGATAAAAATAAGCACGTATGGATCATCTTAAAAGTACGGGGACTTCGGCCTCGGTTACTTGTGAGGCTGGAAGTAGTCCAGGATAATCGGTCGTAGTGGCCACCAAGGTGTTGTCCTTGCTCAATTGATGAAACAACCCATCGATCAGCTCCACAGATAAGTCCGGGTCCTCTTGGGAGTCTGGGTCGAAGGACCGTTCCAGGTCCTCAGGCTATGGAGGAGGGCTGTTTATATCCTTTACAGCCTAGCGTAGCTCCTGCGTTGAAATTGCTAGACTGAATACTTAACTATGGGAATATGGAACGGATGGGTGAGTGAAAGTGTCCGCTTACCCAGCTTGGAGAATTGTACATAGGAAATCCGCCCCGTGGGTTGACGCGGAGGAATTCCTCCTCTTCTCCCTTGTACAAAGCGGACAAGATCTTTATTAGAGCGGCAGCCGATTCCGGCCCCTTACGACCGCACCGGGTGGCGTCGTCCTCCCCGTTGAAATCCCACATGGGGTGGCCTCTATACTAAAGCGGCTGCACCCCCCGCATAATGCATGTGGCCATGACCTCGATCATGCTTAGTCCGGAATGAGCTAACAACCTTATCCGGCTCATCAGGTAAAGGACGTCCTTGTCATTTTCCTTCTGAGGGCTCTGTGGACGCCAGCTTAGGCGCTTCTTCAAAGGAGCATTATTAAACTCAGGGAGGCCGATCCGAACAGGGTCCGACAGGGGGACGTCTTCTATATAAAACCATTCTGAAGGCCAGTCTTCGAACGCCTTCTTTGGGGTTCCAGATAGATATCCGGTCCCGGCAATGCGCCATAGTTCGGCTCCGCCCACTTGATATATCGACCCCTCCTAAGAACGGGGCACAAGGCAGAACAGCTTCTTCCACAACGTGAAATTAGCCTCGATGCCCAAAAACAGCTCGCAAAGGGCTACGAAGCCCGCAATATGCAATATGGAGGCAGGCGTAAGGTTGTGCAACTGGAGGCCGTAGAACTCCAGGAGCCCCCGGAGAACCGGATGAGTTGGAAATCCGAGCCCTCTTATCAAACAAGGGACAAGGCATAACCACTCTCCTTTGGAGGGATTGGGGATGCTCACCGCTTGCTCTCCACCATTATAGGTGGCAAGCCCGGCTCGAACTGGGACCATGTAGGCTGGGGGGAGAAACCCCTTGGTTTGGAGCGCCACTAGCTCGCTGTGCGAGACGGAGCATCTCTCCCAATCTCTAGGCTGAGGGCTGGGGGGCGAGAGGAGGAACTGCGTCGACTGGCCATGATGGAATGGATCTCTGTCGAATGCACTTCGATGAATGCTCGCGGAGAGAAGATGGTGTGATTCGGATCTAAATCCCCGTCTCTTTTATAGGCGGCTCATTTGCACAGCTAGGGGGGTAAATGAAAAAACACCCTGGCTTTTCGCATTCGCTTGACACGTGGAAGATGGCCATTATTGGGCGCAGAAGCCAAGGAGTGCAACATTCACGAGAAGCCGGACACTATTCAATAGGTATATGGAATTTGGAGAAGAACCCACCTTGCAATGTCGAAGATAAATCTGCGCGCCGGACTCATCGTCATTGAAGCCCGGTTCGGGTGCTACTGAGGGGGTCCCGGATTAGGGGGTGTCCGGATAGCCGGACTATGACCTTTGGCCGGACTCCTGGACTATGAAGATACAAGATTGAAGACTTCGTCCCGTGTCCGGAAGGGACTTTCCTTGGCGTGGAAGCCAAGCTTGGCGATACGATATGTAGATCTGCTCCCATTGTAACCGACTCTGTGTAACCCTAGCCCTCTCCGGTGTCTATATAAACCGGAGGGTTTTAGTCCGTAGGACGAACAACAATCATACCATAAGCTAGCTTCTAGGGTTTAGCCTCTCTGATCTCGTGGTAGATCTACTCTTGTACTACCCATATCATCAATATTAATCAAGCAAGAGTAGGGTTTTACCTCCATCGAGAGGGCCCGAACCTGGGTAAAAACATCGTGTCCCTTGTCTCCTGTTACCATCCGCCTAGACGCACAGTTCGGGACCCCTACCCGAGATCCGCCGGTTTTGACACCGACAAGGGGGCTGGGGGCTTCCAGGAGCCACGCGCTATCGCTTGCATCTTGGGCGGTGCCCAGGCCCCAGCCTCTCAGCGCATCTTCAAGCAGTTTGCCCGCGAGGTGAACGCAGTCCTTCCCAACCTCGAGGCCACGCGCCCTCTCAGGTGGGCCGCGTGCGCCATCATGTTCAGCTCGGCGGATCAGCTCAAGTGCGCAGCGACGACCGATATCCTCCCGATGCTCTGTTCCCCCGTCATCCGCAATGTGCAAGTTACTAGGACCCTCATCGATGGTGGAGCAGGGCTCAACACCCTATCCGTTGAGATGTTCAACAATCTCCAAGTGCCGTGTGACCAGCTTCAGCCAACCAAGACTTTCTCAGGAGTCACTGACGGTTCCACCGTCCCGATAGGGCAGGTCCGCCTCCCTGTCACCTTTGTACAGCGCAAGAACTACCGTACCGAGCTCAATGACTTCGATGTCGCCCACATTTGCCTGCCATACAATGCCATCCTCGGATATCCAGCCCTGGCGAAGTTCATGGCACTGACTCACCATGGCTACAACGTCCTCAAGATGCCAGGAAGTGTCGGAGTCATCACGGTCGCATGTGTGGAGAAGGAGGCGGTGTGCTCTCTTGAGCGCGCCTTCCAAGCCGCGTCAATTGAGGACCCAGACAGCAGGGGTGGAAATCTCCCTGAGGCCGCTCCCAAGAAGAAGAAGGTATCACCTGGCTCAAGGCCTCAGGAGGCAGGCACCTCCGGAGGTGCCACATCAGAACCTGCGCCCATCCAAGGGGCGCCGCCCTCCGTCGCATAGGAAGGCGCGCCCGACGCCGACCTCGGGCAAGGCTCGGGCTCCTAGGGAGTCACCAATTTTGCCAAGAGCACGAGGGAGGCGCTCGGGCACCACTTGTAGGCGTGCTTCGTAGCACGTTTCCCCCAGGAAGGCATGAGGCAAGGAGGGCCCAACCCTCAGGAGTTCATCGTCAAGGCCACTCTGGAGCTGCAGGAATCGAGAGTCATGCGTGGCAATCGCCGCCTGCCCAATGTAGCTCCCCACCTAGGCAAGGATGGTGGGCTGCGCATCTGCATCGACTACCCAGGGCTCAATTAGATCGCATCTCAAGAGCGCTTCAGGCCTTCGAGGGTGGGGCGTCATGAGGGCCCACCTCATAGCTACATTCGCATGCCTTTTGGCCTGCTGAACACAGCAGCTGCTCACCAGCGCCTAATGAGGTGTGAGGGGGTCCTAGACTAGGGGGTGTCCGGATAGCCGAACTATCATCATTGGCCCGACTCCAAGACTATGAAGATACAAGATTGAAGACTTCGTCCCGTGTCCGGATGGGACTTTCCTTGGCATGGAAGGCAAGCTTGGCGATACGGATATGTAGATCTCCTACCATTGTAACCGACTCTGTGTAACCCTAGCCCTCTCCGGTGTCTATATAAACCAGATGGCTTTAGTTCGTAGGACGAACAACAATCATACCATAGGCTAGCTTCTAGGGTTTAGCCTTCTTGATCTCGTGGTAGATCTACTCTTGTAACAGACATCATTAATATTAATCAAGCAGGGCGTAGGGTTTTACCTCCATCAAGAGGGCCCGAACCTGGGTAAAACATCTTGTCCCTTGTCTCCTATTACCATCCGCCTAGACGCACAGTTCGGGACCCCCTACCCGAGATCCGTCGGTTTTGACACCGACATTGGTGCTTTCATTGAGAGTTCCTCTCTGTTGTCACCGATAGGCTCGATGGCTTCTTCGATCATCAACAATGACGTAGTCCAGGGTGAGACCTTCCTCCCCGGACAGATCTTTGTTTTCGGCGGCTTCGCACTGCGGGCCAATTCGCTTGGCCATCTGGAGCAGATCGAAAGCTACGCCCCTGGCCGTCAGGTCAGATTTGGAAGTTTGAACTTCATGGCTGACATCCGCGGGGACTTGATCCTCGATGGATTCGAGCCATAGCCGAGTGTGCCGCACTGTCACGATGGACATGATTTAGCTCTGCAGCCGGACAGTATCCTGGAGGCCGCACTCGAGTCCGCTCCGATCTTCAATTCGGAGCTGGCTGCGCAGATCGAGGACGGATGGCTAGACACCGCCTCGGGGGCTGCAACCTCTACGGCGATAGAGCCGAACACTGATCTTTTCCCTCGTGAAGCCCGTGATTCCGAGGTGCCGGACTCCTCGCCGGACTCCGAGCCTCCCGCGCCCCCTCCAATCGAATCCGGTTGGGCGCCGATCATGGAGTTCACCGCCGCGGACATCTTTCAACACTCACCTTTCGGCGACATCTTGAGTTCGCTAAAGCATCTCTCGTTATCAAGAGAGCCCTGGACGGACTGCGGTTAGGACGGTTGGGATGCGGACGATGAAGAAATTCAACGCCCACCCACCACCCACTTAGTAGCCACTGTCGACGATCTAACCGACATGCTAGACTTCGACTCCAAAGACATCGACAGTATGGACGACGATGCCGGAGACGACCAAGAACCAGCGCCTATCGGGCACTGGAAAGCCACCCCAACTCACGACGTATACATGGTAGATACACCAAAAGGAAGCGATAATGAGGAACAACGGGACGTGGCGAAGGACAACTCCCCCAACAAACAACCAAAACGGCGACGCAACCGCCGCCCGAAGTCCCGCCTCGATAAAAATGACACCCATACGGACCTGGCCCTGGAGCAGGGCGAAGGAGTGGACGGCGAACATGCCACCAAGCAACCATCCGAATATGACGAACTGGACAAGCAACCCATCCGCGACGAAAAGAAGAGCCTAGACGATTTCACGCCGAACACATCACCAGAGCATAAGAACCTTCATAAAAGGCTCGTCGCTACTGCAAGAAGTTTGAAGAAGCAAAAGCGGAAGCTCAAAACAGCACAGGACGCACTCAAAATGAGATGGAGCAAAATAATCAATACCGCAGATAAATATGACGCTAGTCGCTAGGCAAAGAGCTACCCGAAGCGCAAGCTGTTGCCCGAATTCGATGAGGAGGCCTTAGAGCCCCCGCAGTCAAAAAAGAAAGAGGCCGCCTGGCCGGATAGACGACGAGATGACAGGCTAAGAGCGACAAGGGGCTCCTTACACAAGCCGGCACACGATCAGCATAAAGATCCTCGGAAAAAGGATGACCCGGTCAGGTCTATCTACGGGCCAAAAAAGAAGACTCCAGGAAGCAACAAAACCCGCCGAGCGTTTGAAGACAACGGCACACCCAAATACAGGGGCGCGGCACACCCACTATATTTCACCGACGAGGTACTGGATCATGAATTTCCAGCGGGATTCAAACCCGTAAACATAGAGGCATATGACGGAACAACAGACCCCGGAGTCTGGATTGAGGATTATATCCTACACATACATATGGCCAGAGGAAACGATCTCCATGCCATAAAATACCTACCCCTCAAGCTCAAAGGGCTAGCTCGGCATTGGCTCAAAAGCCTCCCAGAAAATACCATTGAAAGTTGGGAAGAGCTCGAGGATGCGTTTCGAGCAAATTTTCAGGGGACTTATGTCCGCCCTCACGATGCAGACGATTTAAGTCACATAACTCAACAGCCCAGAGAGTCAGCACGCAAATTCTGGAACAGGTTCCTCACCAAAAAGAACCAAATAGTCGACTGTCCGGACGCCGAAGCCTTAGCGGCCTTTAAGCACAACATCCGAGACGAATGGCTCGCTAGACACCTCGGCCAGGAAAAGCCAAGAACAATGGCCGCACTAACAAGCGTCATGACCCGCTTTTGCGCAGGGGAAGACAGCTGGCTGGCTAGATGCAGTACCAGCGACCCAAGTACATCCGAAGTCAGGGATGGAAATGGGAAATCACGACGCAGAAAAGATCAGCGCCGGAATAAGGAAAATGGCCCAAATAGCACGGTGGTCATTGCCGGATTCAAAAGCTCTCGGCCGAATAACAAAACATTGCCCCTCAAGGACAACAGTGACGAGCTATCCAACTTAAACAAAATTCTTGATAGGCTATGTCAAATACATAGTACCTCCGGGAAGCCTGCAAACCATACCCACAGAGATTGTTGGGTCTTCAAGCAGTCCGGCCGACTTAACGCCGAACGCAAGGGGCTCGACACACCAAGCGAAGACGACGACGAACCCCACAAGCAGCACGCCGGAAAACAGAAGACTTTCCCACTACAAGTCAAAACAGTGAACTCACTTCATGTGATAACACGAAAATACAACGCGGCACCTGCCATACCAGGACACCGTCCGCAGAATGGGGATAGACCCTACCAAAATTCGCCGTAGCAGCACTTCCTTCAAAGGAGTGACGCCAGGCCTTTAAGCCAATTATACAGGCTCTGTTCCACTAGAGGTTGTGTTCGGTTCATCCGAAAAACCTCCATCGCGAAAAGCTCACTCTCCATATCGCCCCATTTCACAGTGGCCCTCAAGCACTACTGGGACGCGAAGCATTCGCCCGCTTTAACACAATACCACATTACGCGTCTCTTACGCTTAAAATGCCCGGTCCACGCGGCATAATCTCATTAAAGAATAACTCCAAGTGTTCCTCGGCCACGGAGAAAGTGAGACTGCCTTGACAGCCACGCATTAATCCGACCTTGCAGGTCAAAGCCCCTAAAAACAGGTCATTCCGACCTCGGACGCGGTTAGGCGAGTCCGGCGTAAATAAACAAGGGGCTTCCCAGCCGCATACAAGGGGCCGCGCGTATAAACGATGAGAGCCAATAAAGCTCAACTTTATTCATCTTCGAAATTATACTTTATTTTAAATACAACTTTTGCACGATATTTCTTCCAAACTAAGTCCTTCTCTTTTACAGAAGAAGCACGTGCTACACCCGTCCAGGATACAGCACAACGGAGACACAGGCGCAGACGTGCAACAGGGACCCGTTGCAAGGATTCTTTTCAGATTAAGACCCTGCATAAACCTTTCTTACTGTATCTTGTTGATACACATCCCCCGGTTTTCTACCATAACCGAGGAGGTGGCTGGCGTTTTGGCATCGACCGCGTCAGAATTTCCCGCCTGTACCTGGACACTACGGGCTTAGGGCATTGTTCTGCCCGGTATAATAAAGACCGAACACCTCAGGGAGTGTTCGGCGTCTCGAGTTAGGCCTTATATGCATCAGCTCCGAATCATGTCTTTGGTCAAATGTTGGGTTTGCCCGGCTCCTGTGTTTTGCTGCCTTATGTTCCGCTCCATCGGCTAACGCGGCACCAGGAGAACTACTGCGATTGTGCCCAGGTTCGGCTGGGCGAGCACCTCAGTAGAGAAAGCCGAAAACTGACTGTCATGATATAGCGAGAGACTGGTCAACCACTCGATCGACTATTGGAATGTTTAGAATTCCTCCGCTTTGACGAAGGACCGCTTACCAGTCAGACACATACGCGCCCCGAGTTCGGAGAGCGCGGTGCCTCTAGGGGCTATATAGTAGCCCCACCTTCGAGCTCCTATGGCTAAGTGAAAGTGATAAAGCATTATAGTCTAGTTGCCTAGTTTGCTACGCTATCACCTCCTTCAAAGGACCATGACGTTGCATTAAGTGTGAAAAAGCGTTTTTCTTTTTGCAAACACCCCCGCACCATGTGCGTGGGGGCTGAAGCCAAAGACTGCCATCTTTCAGGTTATTCATACACATACGGCCGCACAGGAGATAGTTCAATACTTGAACGCACAAGTATAAAAAGCCGTTGCATTATAAACATGATCTCAAAAATCATACAGGTCATTTAAACATAACATCTTTCGAGCACTGCGACTCTATTAAACGAGCGCCCTGCAGGACTTCCTCAAAATAGTGCTCGGCGGGTAATCGGCTTTTGTCCAAACCCCGGGATGCAACAGCGGTGGAATCCATCTCCGCCCAGTATGTCTTCACACGGGCGAGAGCCATCCGTGCACCTTCTATGCATACCGACCGCTTCATCGCCTTGATATGCGGCACCGCCCCAAGGAATTGCTGCAACAATCCAAAATAACTCTTCGGCTTGGGCCTTTCTGGCCACAGATGAGCGACCACATCTGTCATGGCGAGTCCAGACAGTCTATTCAGCTCAGCCCACTCAGCCAGCCAATCAGCCAACGGGAGTGGACGCTCCGGACTATGGAATTGAGACCAGAAAAGCTCTTCCACTTCGTGATCCTTCTGACTTCGGAAGTGCACGACTGCGTCTGCCGCACTCGCCGCCAAATCCAGATAAGGATCCTCCGCACCACACAATTGGCCCAACTGAGCATACTTCAGATCCCTGAACTTCCTACGCAGTAGAAAGGGCTTTCCAGCCGCAATGTCTCCGGCGTGACACAGTTCCTCCTTCATAGCCCGCATCGCACCACGGGCATCCTTGGCTTCGGCGGCGGCCTTCTTCAGGTCCTCTTGCTCCGCTCGGTGTTCTCTTTGAAGAACCTCATAGCGGTCGGCAGCATCTTTTAATTTCACGGCCATTCTGGCCATCTCCTCCCTGCTTCGGTAGTGAGCAGCCTTTTCGGCTTTTAGCTCTTCCGCTACCTTTGAGGCAGCTGCATCACTTTTTCTGGCTTGCTCCTTGGCTCGAGCAAGCTCTGCTTGAAGGTCTTCCATAGCAGCGGCACGATCTGCATCAAGCATACAAATTGTAAGGAACGGGCATCAGCTCCCTTACTAGGCAACCGCGGAGCAACCACCTACCTTGTGACTCATTAAGTCGTTTATTGACCAGCACAATGTCCGCATCCGCAACATCGAGTTTCCTTTTCAGTTCGGCAACTCCATCAGTCCTGCTGGCCACCGAACGATCCGCCACCTGCATAGGAAAGGCGGTATTCTATAACTGAGATTATGATCCTTGGCACGCTGTCGCTTTCAACAGCATACCAAGTCTCACGGGCTACTATCTATACAGGGCGCACTCTATGTGCAAAACTGTCAAAAGGTATGTCATTTTTTGCGTACCTCAAACCCCGTCAACAAACTTCCGACGACTTCATACAACCCGCTCTCGGCGGATAAGATCTTCTGAGATAGACGCCCTCTTGCACAAATCATGTAGCTCCACCGGCCGTACTCCAATGGAGGCCGAACTCCCCGGCCCCGCCGGACTCGGGGAGACCCTCCATGACGACACCTCAGGGTCATCCACCCCGCCCAACGGGGCAGCAGACGGAGGCGTTTCGCTCTCCATCATCTCCAGACGAAGGTCCCCCGAAGAAGAGCTCTGTTCAGATGCGCTGAGATCCGAACTACAAGGTGAAAAACTTCGGTTACCTTTAAAAATAATGCAGGGGCGTCCCCTATTACAAATTTCCCCTTTTTTACTTACGGCTCGCTGGAGGGCTGATTCCTATGAGGAGACAGTGCGGCCGGGGCTCTTCCCGGCATAGGACCTTCCGGTACAGATTTCTTTCCCCGCTTTGAGGCCTTGGCCTCCGGGTCTTCGGAGGCGGTCCTCTTCTCCCCCTCGAAGGAGGGACTCTCGATTCCCCCCTTACTGAAATCCTCCTTGGCAGAGGTGGTAGTTTCCCTGTGTACCCCTTCGCCCTCCTCCAAAGGTGCAACTTCCAACATTTTGATTAACGCGGGATTCGGCGTGGTCTCAGGGAGGGGGGTCGGACACCGTATCAGTTTTGCTTGCGGTATCCACTCCTGTCCAAGGGATAGCTGGTTAAAAGGCAAACCCATGGTAAATAAATGAACAATGTGTCCGGACACAGGGCTACTTACTTGAGTATCCGGGCGATTGCAGCTTAGGCCAGCATCCTCGGTCAAGTCCGGACGCATCTCTTGCGATCCGGAGAACAGTTTGTACATCTCCACGGGCGTCAAACCCATGAAGTGTTGGAGAGCCTGTGGCCCCTCCGGATTAAATTCCCACAGGCGGAGGGGGCGACGTTTGCAGGGCAGAAGGTGTCAGATCAGCATAACCTGTGCCACTACAACCAGATTGATCTCCCTTTCCTGGAGGCCTCGAATCAGGTCCTACAAAAGGGGTACGTCTTTGGACGGCCCCAGTCGAGCGCCTTGTTGACCCATGACGTCAGCCGTTGTGGAGGGACCGGGCGAAAAACGGGCGGCGGCCTCTGCCTACTGCCCCTGGGAGCGGTGATATAGAACCACTCCTGTTGCCACAAGCCGAGCTCCTCCTGAAAAGATTCCTCAGGCCATGGAGCATCGGCCCTCTTGCTTATAACCGCCCCGCCGCACTCCACCTGACGCCCCTCAATCATCTTCGGCTCCACATTGAAGGTTTTGAGCCACAAGCCGAAGTGAGGGGTAGTGCGGAGGAAGGCTTCGCAGAAAACAATGAATGATGAGATATGGAGGATGGACTCCGGAGCCAAGTCGTGGAATTCCAGCCCATATTAAAACATGAGCCCCCTCACGAAGGGGTCCATCGGGAAGGCTAAACCCCGACGGAGGTGAGACGCGAACACGACACTCTCGCCGGGTTCAGGAGTTGGAATAACTTGCCCTCGGGCAGACAACCTATGCGAAATCTCGTAGGTTAAGTACCTGGCATCTCTCAGCTTTAGCACGTCCTCTTCCATGACGGAGGAGGGCATCCACCGGCCCCGTAGGTTGGAGTCGGACATTGTCGAAGGTCGAAGGTACCCGAATCTGGAGCCCTGGGTGTTGGAACTCGGGGCGAGGGGCGGATTTGATTGAGGATTGAATAAAAAGAACGGGCCTTGGTCTCATTATAAAGAGGAAGAATACCAAGAGCCGTCCCCATGACCGTTTGGAACCCTCCTTCGATGGAGGGGGCGTGGCAATGGGCGCGGTTGGGTTACCCACGTCCGTATTGATGGGAATCCCGAAATAAGGGGAACACGATCTCTGCTTCGACAAGATGTGCCAAGGAAGCCGCTTCGCTAAATGCGCTGCGGTGGTACAATAAAAACAATTCGAGTAAAGGCTTGGTAGTGGTGTGACGTCACGCCACGAAATACGTCAGCAGATTGAACTTGTGTAAATGTTATTCTCTCTACGGTGGTATGTGGAATTTATTTTGCAGAGCCGGACACTATCCTGGTGTTCACAATCTTCTATAAATTATTCGGAGGAGGAACCCGCCTTGCAATGCCGAAGACAATATGCGCACCAGACTCATCGTCATTGAAGCCTGGTTCAGGGGCTACTAAGGGAGTCCTGGACTAGGGGGTGTCCGGATAACCGAACTATCATCGTTGGCCGGACTCCAAGACTATGAAGATACAAGATTGAAGACTTCATCCCGTGTCCGGATGGGACTTTCCTTGGCGTGGAAGGCAAGCTTGGCGATGCGGATATGTAGATCTCCTACCATTGTAACCGACTCTGTGTAACCCTAGCCCTCTCCGGTGTCTATATAAACCGGATGGCTTTAATCCGTAGGACGAACAACAATCATACCATAGGCTAGCTTCTAGGGTTTAGCCTCCTTGATCTCGTGGTAGATCTACTCTTGTAACACACATCATCAATATTAATCAAGCAGGACGTAGGGTTTTACCTCCATCAAGAGGGCCCGAACTTGGGTAAAACATCGTGTCCCTTGTCTCATGTTACCATCCGCCTAGACGCGCAGTTCGGGACCCCCTACCCGAGATCCACCGGTTTTGACACCGACAAGGGGCATTCTGGAAGCTCAGGTCGCCAAGCACCGCGCACTCCTGGAGGAGACAGAGATGGACCCTGCCGAGCCGCCTGGACCTCCTGAGCCTTCCGAGGCTCGGAGTTCCGAAGGCTCGTGAAGATCGACTTCTTCACCACGCACCATCAGCTGCTCCGACACTCGCTCTGCAATGATATCAGGTGACATCTCTCAAGTTTCATTTCAGCTGGGAGCACCCTCAGGGCTGCATCATTCCCAGGTCACGTGGGCCTATCCCTGTGGCATGTATCCGTTTTTCTTATGTCTTCAGCTTACCTTGTTCTGGGCGCCCCTCGGCTGCATCATCCCCAAGCCGCTCGGGCTTGACCCTGTGGCGTGTGCCTTTCCTTGCGTCTATCTAAGTTGCATTGCCTCTTTATTCTTAACATGCTTATGATAATCGCTTGCCGCCTACCACGAGCCTCTTCTCCATCATGTGAATTGCTTGCACGTTAAAAGGGGGGCGCCTGAGCATCGCGACTCAGGAGCTCTTACTGGCTCTCCAGCCCTCACCCCCTGGCCTTGTCCACGGCATCGCGATCTGGCATACCAGCGGTGGCTGAGCTCGCTCGAGGGCCGGGACCTGAGGACATAGAGCATTTGCATTTTAACCATCTTGCAGGAACGTACCACCGTCAAAGTCCTAGAGCCAGGCGCAACCCGCCTTGAGATAGGGCCTCGTGAGTCCTACGCTGGCTCACGGGTGCCCAGATACACCTCTCCTAGCCCTACCATGCCAGCCACGTGTCAGGGCGGGTTGTACACGCCCCGGGGGCTCCTCCCGGAGGGGAGCCCCCCTCCCATGCACCAGTGGAAGCACCATGCTCCATGCTGACTAATGACACTACTGAGGAGCGGCTATGACCGTACATATATGGAAGCGCTATGCTCCGCGCTGGTGATAAACAACTGGGGGCAGCCCATGGCTGTATCAACCTCAGGGAGCCCAGAGCTCTGCGTCTGGCCTCATCACAACGCCTCCCCTCGGGAGCGCCACGCGAGGGGGCTGGGCACGGGGGCTGCGCCCGGGTGATGCCCAAGCACACACCACCCAGCTAGGTCCCCCGGACCTGGTCGTCGCGTGCCGCGCCCCTCCCCGAGCGGAGCCAAGGTACGAAGACCCATTTGAGCATCAAGGGGGACTCCTGAGCATCGCGACTCAGTAGCCTATATGGTCACGTAGCCCCTCACTCCTTAGTTCTGAAAGGCTAACGGAGGTCGAGGTATGAGCGGGGCTGGGCCCTGCCGACTTAGAACGATAGATCCTCTCTCCTATCCTCTCCCTATTTGCTGTTTGCGCGTCAAGGGGGACTCCTGAGCATTGCGACCCACGAGCCTAACTTGCCATGTAGCCCCTCACTCCTTAGCCCCGTCCTGGTGATCCGGTCGGGGCTAACGGCGGCTGAGGTACATGCGGGGCCGGGCCCTGCCGACGCAGAACACAAGCATAGGAAGGAAACAGCAAAATCTAGCAAATTCAGAAGCAAATATTATAGACCATAGATTGTTCTCACAATACCGGGCACAAATTTAAACGCCTCCACGAGGCATGACGCATGATGTTGGAATCGAAGCAGGAAAGAAGCCGCAAGAATATCACCCCTGGGCCGCGCCACCGCTCGTGGTGGAGTCACGCTTGTCAGCTCCACCCCCCGAGGCCGCAGAGCCGGCAGTGCCTCGCTTGGGCGCGGTGTTGAAGGCGCGGAACTATGCCAGCAAGGCCTCCGCTCGACCCTTTATGACCTCGGCAGCAGCGGCGGAGCGCTCAGCGTCCATGGGCTCCAGAAGGTCGTCAAGGTTGGCGTCGAGGTGGCGGAGATGGACGTGGCCGAGGATCCGCGTCAGCGCTGTGGAGGAAAGGACGCGGGCCTCAACTTCGGCCATAGGGCCGATGCCGGTCACGACCTCCTCAAGCGTCTCAACAAGGAAGGGAACCAGCTTGGCGGGGCCTTCCGTGGCTCCAGCCAGCGGCTTCTCCAGACCCTCTTCGTAAAGCGTCTTCAATGCCATGCGAGCCCTCTCCTCATAACATGTGAAGGCCGCGCGGTCCTCGGCCAAAACCTTTGCCTTGGCATCCAGCTCAACCCCCTTTGTCTTCACCGCTTGCTCCAGCGTCTTCAGCTGGTCGCGGTCAGCCCAGAGTTCAGTGTCGCGGTCCTTGAAGGCAGCCTCCTGAGCTTTCATCTCCTCCTCCTTTGCCTGGCGCTCGCGAATCTCCTTGGCAAGCTCATCACGCAGCCCTTGCACCTCGCCCTCTAGCGTCTTGCAGGGGCCCTTGACGGTTGATCCATCCTTTAATGCCGCGTTGCGAGTGGCTATGGCCTGGGAGGTGGCTTGCTTCTCCTCCTCGGAAGCCATCACAGCCTGGCTCAGCGCCGCTCGGACAGAGGTGTCAGAGCGAACCCAGCCGGAGATCAGCTCCAAGCGCCCGGCCACCAAGCGGGGGTCGGCACCTTGGAGATCCTCCCGCAGCCGGCTCAGCTCTTCGGCAGCGCGGTCCAAGCGACGGAAGAGGCAGAGGGGACGGGAGCCAGCGGAGTAGGAGGAGATGATGGCAGTGTGATCACAGCTTGGGAGGCAGGGACCTCTTGGGCCTTGACAACCTCAGTGACAACATCAAGCACAGGTGCCTCCAGAGTAAGCGGGGTCACAGGGGCTGACTCCCTATCAGAGCGTCCCTGCTGGCCTTGCGAGGATGGTCAGGCAGGGGAAGTGTTAGCTCCGCTGCCCCCCTTTCTCACGAGTGAAGACGTGGCCATGGCCGGTGAACCCACCCCAAGCGTGTGACACTCCAAAAATTTTATTTGGTTTTCAGCATAAACTTTGTGGTTTTTGAAAAGAGGCCATTTAAAATTTTCCAGAAAACCTTCCTCTTAGAAACTTCCTTTGCTTTGGCAAGGATTTTATTTTTCTTCAAACTATGGTGTTTAATCTTTTGAAACTTCTTCTCTGTTGGTTCCCTCTCAAATTATTTTGGGATTTAATTTTTTATTCTTTTTTAAAAAAGAAACTCTATGAAAATTTGGGATTTTCATATCTTGGAAACCACCCATGACTTTGAATTTTGCCCATGTGGTAAAACCCCTCCAAAACCTCCCCTCCTCCTTGTAATCAACCTAAGTTCTCTGTCCCAACTAATCCAAGCAAGTTTTGGATTTTATTCTAATTTTCTTTCCCCTCAAATCTTTTCTGCAAATTATTTGGAGCCTGAGAGATTTTCAAAGCAAGTACCCTTTTGCATTTGAGTTTTGACCTCAAACTAACTCTCCTGGATGGTCCTTTGTACCCACAACCCAGAACCATCTTGATCCACTCCTCCTCTTTTCAAATTTTTCAAATTTCAATCTCTGCAAGTTTGGACCAGATTTGCCAAATTTTGGTGAAATTCATATCTACACTTCTTCTAAAATTCCACCAAAATTCAGGCAGCCTACTTGAGCAATGAGTAGCCACTCCACCAAGTTTCAGCTCAAGGAAAAATCCCTAGATGCCTAGATCATTCTGTCGAACACCTTGCATGCACTATTCTGTTCATCTTCAGTTAAGTTCAGAAATTCAGTGTCGTTTTTCCTTCGTCAGACTCGGTCACGCGGCCACAGTGCGCCCTGGCGCGTTGCACACAGCCTCTTCCCCTTGACCAGCACCCCGCACGCACGCTTGCCGATTCCTGGCGTCGGTAGCGACGAGCCTCGCAGGCGTTGGAAGCTTCTACGGTGGCTGCACCTTCCGTGGCGGCCAGCGAGGGCCCGAGCCCGCTCACCACGCCACCCGGCGCCAACCAACGCCCCTTAGCTCTCTGCGTGTCCCTGCCATGCCAACGCACGCCCGTGGCACCGTCGTCGTGGCCCGGCAAGCACGAACGTGCTCCCTGCCGCCGACGGGCCGCGCCACCCCCGTTCCGTCGAGCTCGCCCTAAACACCCAAATCCCGGCTAGTTTAGCACCCAAACGGACCCAGTGAACCCCCACGACGGCGCTCGACCCCTAAACCTCCCCGACCAAAGCACTGCACCGCCGTAACCTTCACCGGAGATCCCCATTCGTGGCCACCGCCTCGGATCGCCTATAAAAAGGACCCCGAGCTCGCTCACGACCCCCACACCCTCACTGCACCTCTCCAAGACCCTGCCAAGCCACCAGGAGGACCTCGAGGAGGTCTCCTCCCCCGACTCCGGCCGCCCCGTTCCACCTCGTCCTCCACCTCGATTCGCTCCGGTGAGGCCGTCGCCGACGCTCAAACCCCGTCAGTTACCCCCTCTAGCTACCAGAAGTCTAACCCCCTCCTCAATTTGGCCTTCGCAGCTCCATCCGACGAGACCCTCGACCACCCGAACCGCCGTCCGCCGGAGCAAGGCTCGCCGTCGACGTGGTGCTCGCCGACCGCCACCACCACCACCAACCGACGCGGAAGGGCGCCCTGAACACGGAGGTACCCTCCGATCTTCCTGCCTCGCCGTGGATCGCCGCCGGCGACCACCGCGGCTCTCGGGCGCCGACGAGCTTCTTCCCCCGTTTGAAAGTTTAAACCTGACGAGTGGGACCCGCCCGTCAGCCTCTCAGATCCTTTAAAACGAATCGTTTTCTGAAAGCGCCTTCGGGCAAAATACGCTTTCCCCTCTGGGCTGGCATATTCAAGACTGTAACGTTTTCTGTTTTTATAAGCTAGCCCCTGGAAATCTTCTGTTTCATTACAGATGAGTCCCTGGACAAAAACCTTTATAACTTTTTAACAGAAAAGTATTTTTGATTGATTCTTTTTCTGTCCTCTTTAAAATTTTGTCTAGTTTTTTATCAGATTTATTTGAAAAATATTTGGAATACTTTTTGTGCACCTCTTGGTATTTACGATAGCGCATATATTTTCTTTATACCGTAGATACCGAAGGAGGTGACGGAGCCGTGAACTTCACCGAGCTAGGCTCCGACTACTCCGAACCAGGCAAGCATGTTTGAACTTTTGATATGATGATTGTTTTGGCATGTTTGCATTAAGTAGTTTATGGCATGTTGATGAACATACCGACGAATGTCCTGTTACCTGAGACGATGAGGCAAGTGAGTTTCGAAAATCAATGAGTGGACGGATGTGAGTATGCATGGCCATGTGTTGGCATGAGGATGGGTAAGATGGCAGTGTTGTAGCATGCCAGGCTTATGCCAGACTATGTGACTTCAATGTCAACTCGTATCATTCCAGTTCCTTCCATTCTTCCTTCCTTGTACTACCACATGTTTTCCGCAAGGAATATGGCTTAGTAAGTTGTAAACCGCTTTCCTGGTGTACACCAAAAAGGAGAGGCCGTGATGATGGTTCCATGGCCCTGGATTAAAGCCATTCATCCGGTCAGGGGGCATGGGTGTTTCCGGTTGGGACCGAGAGGGGGGCACCCCTTAGAGCGCGCGTATATAAATTTGATCCCATGCTATTCAAGATTGTGATCTCCCTGTCTCAAAAGTTTTTCTTGGACGATGTCTAGGGTGATTCCTAGCATCGAGAGGTAGGATGGGTGTGTACTGGTTAGCTGTGTTTTCTTCCGAAATACCGTAAATGGAACTAGTCCTTTGTGACTACGGAAATCCGTTGGTTGTGGGAAAAATTTTGTACAAACTCTGCAGAGTCATATATTCCTTCGAATCATCTATTCCATGTCCAAGTTCGATATTAACTTATCTTGACCAAATGTCAGTTTTGATGACAGAGACTCCGGAGAACCGCATGAGTGCTAAGTCCGGTTAAATGATTGTTCCTGTGGATGGACTAACCCGTTTATTCTCATGAATTGAATATTTATTATCAGCACTATTTCCTTGTGAATAAAAGCCCTTTATGTGGTGTCGCTAAGACGCCCGACTGTGGCATCTCTTTTAAAGCCCTTTCTGTGATGTCGCCCCGACGTCCGACTGTGGCATTCCTTTTAAAGCCCTTTATGTGGTGTCGCTAAGACGCCCGACTGTGGTATTTCTTTTAAAGCCCTTTCTGTGATGTCGCCCCGACGTCCGACTGTGGCATT
>NC_041393.1:570131871-570132147 GCF_002162155.2 Triticum dicoccoides | reverse complement strand
TATTCTCATGTATTGAATATTTATTATGAGCATTATTTCCTTGTGAATAAAAGCCCTTTATGTGGTGTCGCTAAGACGCCCGACTGTGGCATCTCTTTTAAAGCCCTTTCTGTGATGTCGCCCCGATGTCCGACTGTGGCATTCCTTTTAAAGCCCTTTATGTGGTGTCGCTAAGACGCCCGACTGTGGTATTTCTTTTAAAGCCCTTTCTGTGATGTCGCCCCGACGTCCGACTGTGGCATTTATTTTAAAGCCCTTTATGTGGTGTCGCTAAGA
>NC_041393.1:570121792-570131659 GCF_002162155.2 Triticum dicoccoides | reverse complement strand
GTCCGACTGTGGCATTTCTTTTAAAGCCCTTTATGTGGTGTCGCTAAGACGCCCGACTGTGGTATTTCTTTTAAAGCCCTTTCTGTGATGTCGCCCCGACGTCCGACTATGGCATTTCTTTTAAAGCCCTTTATGTGGTGTCGCTAAGACGCCCGACTGTGGCATCATTTCCTTATATTTATTTGTTCACCGTTCGAGGCGTCGCTTCAGACACCCGATCGGTCTTCATTTATGTTTTGTGGGATTTCAGGCGGACTACCGCCGTTTCCCTTTTACTTACCTTGTTATGCTATTTTTTTAATGTACATTGGTGAATTAATCATGACGCATTCATGCATGCATTTGTTATATCTTACGTCCGAACTGTCTTGCGAGTACTTTCAAAGTACTCACTGGCTTGTTGATTTGGCCAGATGCTGACGAAGGCGATCTCATGGATGAAGAATTTGATAGCGAGTCCGACGCCTAGAGGAGTCCCAGTCAGTCTCGTACGACCCTGGATTTGGTCACTGTATTATATCCGCTTCCGCTACCAAATAAATTCATCGAGCCTCACCTGGACGCTCGATGAGATGACAGTTTTAGAGACTTGTATCTCTCTCCCCGATGTGTTTCTCCACCACCTCCCTATCCTCGAGTCAGTAGTATGCCTCCACACCACTGTGTCATGTCCGCCATTATCTATATTTATTGGCGTGCTTGTAATAATTTGGTTGAGCAACCGTAGTTCGACCCTGTAATATATTTTATGCTACTGGCTTATTGCATCAAGAATTTGACTACCAGTGAGGAGGATTTCTCTCATACTGGACTCAAAAGATTGGTTTCTCAATAAATATTTTTATTGGAAAACCGGTCGTGACAAGCTTGGTACCAGAGCCAGGCTGACTGTAGGAAGCCACTAGGTGCGATCGCTAATTGGTTATTAGCTTGATTGAGCCTTTTCATATTTTCTTGATTGTCGTCATTTTCTGTCAGTCAGCATAAATTTATGATCTGACCATGCAGAATTTTTGCCTACTTTTGTAGATGGCCGACAACAGCTGCGAGTCTCAGACCTTCGCCAACGTGCCCGATGGGTTCGTCAAGCTTCTTTCCTTCATCGTTCAGGTCGCGATGGGGCCATCTGTGCGCCCAGTCTTCACACTCTGCCAGCACCGAGTCAACGACAGTCTGACCATGCACCAGGCTGCGGTGCAGTTCAAGGGAGGGCGTGATGAGTTACGCCGCTTCCGGTTCTTGGGAAGAGCCATGCCTACGGAGAGGCATGCTATGCAGATGGCAGCCCGCGAGGCGATAGCTCGTCTCAGGGATGTCCTCCCCGTGATGAAGACTCGTTGTTACTGTTATCTTCCATGCCATGTGCCTTACACCTGTCACTACGCATTCTCCTGCCCCAAAGGAGAACGAGACGAGGCTTTTGAGATGCTCATTGAGTATCTCCGGGCCCTGGAGGCAGCCTTCGACAACCTGGTGGACGACTTCGTGGCTGCCCGCATGGACTCAGTTCATGGGTGTGCTGCCAACAGGAGGGAGCTCCTACCCACCGCACCGCCACTAACTTTGGTCTCGTCCTCAGCATCTTATACGCCTACTCGTCGCCTACCTTCTACCGAAGAATTCAACCAAGTCATTGCGCCCACTCCAGCGCGCACTGCACCACCCTTCGCGCCCACTCCTGTTCGTGTTGTTCCACCCCTGGCACCCGCTCCGTCCACTCTGCGCAACACTACACGTATGGAGCCTATTAGTGAGGAGGAAGTCGAGTACCCAACCTCGCTACGCCTCGCCCTCGGCAGGGCAAAGGAGGTCGTCAACATCTCCGCCTGAGTACGCTTAGCCGCCATGTAATGTACCGCTTTGTATGATATGTTTATATGTACATAGTTGTGAGAAGTAGCCTGTTTGCGCATCATGTAGGATCTGGAGAAGTGCACTAGCCTAAATAACATGTCAGGATTATGTACGCATATCCTGAGTGATGTATTGTATAATTACCGCCCGCGTGTAAGATATGTAATGAGCAGTCCTTCTCCGTGCGCAAGTCGATTTGTTTTTCTTAAGTAAGCTTGGTTATTTAATTTTATTTGCCAGCTTTATGCACTTATGGATTTGTTTTTGCGACTCTTTCTGCTTTTCTTATGGGTTTTACAAATATATCCCCAGAGTGAAAAATGTCTCGTCCTTGGACTCGCTCCATGCCAATTCCACCAGAGGAAAATTATGATACACAACCCAGCAACGAGTTCACTCAGGGACAGTCAAGCCAACAGGGCAGTGAATCGGCACTTTCACAAATGTGCCGCCTTTATGAGCAGAGTCAGCAACAACATCGGGAAATGATGAACCAAGTCATCAACATGGGAAATCACCATGGACAGTATCAGCAGCATTCCAAGTTATTTGAGCTACAGAAGACACGTCCCCAAACATTTTCTCATACTGACAAGCCTCTTGAAGCCGAGGATTGGCTTCGAGATATGGAGAGAAAATTAATTATTGCAAAATGTTCAGATCTCGAGAAAGTACTATATGCTCCACACTATCTCACAGGAGCAGCTGCATCATGGTGGGAGAATTTTCTGCACATGCACCGCAACAAAAATGATATAACCTGGGATGATTTCAAGGAAGGTTTCCGTGGTGCACACATTCCCAAGAGTATTATGAAAATTAAGAAGAGAGAGTTCGATGACCTCAAACAAAGGAACATGATAGTGTCAGAATACAACGGTCAATTTACTCTATTGTCCCGCTATGCCAATGAAGAACGTACGACTGAAAGCAAGAAGATGGAGAAATTCCTTGACGGTCTGGCGCCCGCACTTAAATGCCAACTGGTAGTTCACACTTTTCCAGATTTTAAGACACTAGTGGACAAAGCTATTACTCTGGAAAATGAGAGACGTAGCTTGGAGGATTTACGTAAGCGAAAAAGAGACCAGACTACTCTTGCACGCAACCACCGAAGCAGGACAGATTTTCAGAAAGGTGGGACACACAAGCCTACAACAAACATCTCTCGCCCAACCAAGAATTTCCATGCAAGGGACAAAGAGTTCACATATCGCCCAGGCGTTACTTGCTACGCTTGTGGAGAAGAAGGGCACTACGCCAAACAGTGCCCCAAGCCAAGGAACTCGACCCCGAAGCCAAACAATGGTGGAAATAATTCAGCGCCCAAGCGCAACAATTTCAACCCCAACAACAACCACAGGAAGGGTCATCTAAACCACGTGACCAAAGAAGAAGCACAAAATGCTCCGGATATCGTACTCGGTACGTTTCCTGTCAACACAATACTTGCAACGGTTTTGTTTGATTCTGGAGCTTCTCACTCATTCATTTCGAAAAGTTTTGCTTTGCAAAATAATTTTTCGATGTTTCCCTTGGAAAAATCCATGACCATCAAGTCCCCTGGGATTCAGCAAGTTACTCAGAGTTACTGTCAGAATGTGGTCATTGAGTTCGAAGGATTGAAATTTTTCACCAATCTTATTGTGTTGAAAAATAAAGGACTGGATGTCATCCTAGGGATGGACTGGTTAACCACCAACAAAGGTTTTATTGACTGTTTCAACCGGACCATAATTCTCACGCACCACCACGGGAAGACAATAAAAGTATCAGCCAAGGAAAGAAAAATACCCCGGCAGCCGAGATTGAATAAGGTGGACGTTTCTGAGTTAAGCAAGGTTCCAGTAGTATGTGAATTTCCAGATGTATTTCCCGAAGAACTACCAGGCATGCCACCAGACCGAGAAATAGAATTCAGCATTGAGCTAGCACCAGGAACCAGCCCCATATACAAGAAACCAAACAGAATGGCACCATCCGAGTTGATCGAGTTGAAGAAACAAATAAAGGAATTACTGGACAAGGGATACATTCGAGCCAGCTCCTCACCTTGGGGATCACCAATTTTATTTGCCAAAAAGAAGGATGGAACACTAAGATTGTGCATAGACTACTGAGCACTTAACATGGTCACAGTCAAGAACAAATACCCGATGCCATGAATAAATGATTTATTTGATCAGCTCGCTCAGGCCAAGGTATTCTCAAAGATTGACTTAAGGTCAGGATACCATCAATTAAAAGTGCGAACAGAAGATATCCCCAAAACAGCCTTCACCTCCAGATATGGACTATATGAGTTCACAGTTATGCCTTTTGGATTAACAAATGCCCGCGCATATTTTGTTCACCTCATGAACAAAGACAAGTTCGTTGTGGTATTTATCAATGATATTCTGATATACTCCAAAACACCAGAAGAGCATGCGGAACATCTCAGGATTGTGCTAGGAGAACTCAGGAAACATCAATTGTATGCCAAGTTCAGCAAGTGCGAATTTTGGCTAAGACAAGTAGGATTTCTAGGTCACGTGCTGACCCAAGACGGTATCGCAGTGGACCCGGAGAAAGTTAGGGCCATACTTGACTGGAAGGCACCAGCCAGCGTAACGGACATACGAAGTTTCTTGGGAATGGCAGGATACTACCGCAGATTTATTGAAGGATTCTCCACTCTAGCCAAGCCAATGACGCAGTTGCTCAAGAAGGACAAGAAATTTGAATGGACAGAAGCCTGCGAAAAAGTTTCCAAGAGTTAAAACAGAAATTAACCACAGCACCGATATTAATTGTGCCAGACATACACAAAAACTTTGAGGTGTATTGTGACGCATCCCGAAAAGGTCTCGGGTGCGTGTTGATGCAAGAAGGCAAGGTTGTCGCATACGCTTCACGACAACTCCGCAAGCATGAGGAAAATTATCCCACTCATGACTTAGAAATGGCAGCAGTCATTCATGCACTTAAGGAATGGAGGCATTTCTTACTTGGGAATCGATGTGAAATATACACGGACCATAAAAGTCTCAAATATATTTTCACACAGCCAGAACTAAACTTACAGCAACGACGCTGGTTGGAATTGGTAAAGGATTATGATGTCGGTATCCACTATCATCCAGGGAAAGCAAATGTAGTGGCCGATGCTCTTAGTCGAAACCCCAGCTCCGACGAAAACAGTCTGCAAAGTTTGAGACCTGAATTCCAACAAGAATTTGCCAAACTCAACTTGTTAATGATCGCGGGAGGCACCATATCAAACTTGGAAATAAAGCTCGACCTTGTGGAGAGAATTAAAGAAGCTCAGCCTGGTCACCCCAGCACTGAAGGAATTAAAAGAAAGGTGAGTATGGGCAAGGCCTCGGAATTTGTCATAGGCGATGATGGGATATTATGGTACGGGGACAGACTCTGCGTGGCAAACATAGAGGACCTCAGACAGCAAATCCTAGCTGAAGCACACACCACTCCATATTCAATCCACCCTGGAGGAACCAAAATGTGTAAGGATATTCAGGAAAGATTTTGGTGGCAAGGTATGAAGAGGGACATAGCCACCTTCGTTGCATGTTGCGATTCTTGTCAACGCATAAAAGTTGAGCATCAAAAACCAGCCGAACTACTGCAACCAAACAAAATACCTGAGTGGAAATGGGATGAAATAGGGATGGATTTTATTGTCGGACTACCTCGGTCATGACACGGGAATGATGCCATATGGGTCATCACCGATAGATTAACCAAGGTGGCACATTTCATTCCAGTGAAGACAACCTACAACACTCAGAAGCTTGCCAGGATTTATCTCTCCCGTATAGTTTGTCTGCATGGAGTCCCGAAGACTATAATATCCAACAGAGGCACTCAATTTGTCTCGAGATTCTGGGATCATTTACAACAGGCTCTGGGAACTCAATTGGCCTTCAGCACAGCCTATCATCCCCAGACTGATGGACAGACTGAACGCGTAAACCAAATTTTAGAAGACATGCTGAGAGCATGTGTCCTCACCTATGGAACCAGTTGGGAAGAAAGTCTGCCATATGCCAAGTTCGCATACAACAACAGTTACCAGGCCAGCCCGCAAATGGCTCCTTTTGAAGCTCTATACGGACGGAGATGTCGTACCCCGCTAAATTGGTCAGAGACCGGAGACAGCCGTATCTTCGGCCCAGACGTGCTCAAAGAAGCCTAGGAAAAAGTCAAGCTAATCAGGGACCGACTCAAAACCGCTCAAAGCCGACAGAAGAGTTATTACGATCAGAAACATTGTGGGGTCAATTTTGAACCCGGTGAATTTGTGTACCTACGAGTATCACCTATGAGGGGACTGCAACGGTTTAAGATTAAAGGAAAGTTAGCACCAAGATTCATTGGACCATTCTGCATAGTGGCACGAAGAGGCACTGTAGCCTACCAGCTAGACTTACCCGAAGACTTGTCCGACATTCACGACGTGTTCCACGTCTCTCAATTAAGGAAGTGCGTAAGCAAACCAGAGAAACAAGTATTCCATGAGAACATTGACGTGCAGCCAGACCTCACTTATCGGGAACTCCCAGTAAAAATATTAGAGGAGTCTGAAAGGAGAACCCGACAGAAGACCATCAAGTTTTTTAGAGTACAGTGGAGCAACCACACCGAAAGCGAAGCAACTTGGGAAAGAGAGGATTTTCTTCGGACAGAACATCCATGCTTATTTAAGGATCAGCTGGAATCTTGGAGACGAGATTTTTCCTAAGGGGGTAGGTGTTGTGACACTCCAAAATTTTTATTTGGTTTTCAGCATAAACTTTGTGGTTTTTGAAAAGAGGCCATTTAAAATTTTCCAGAAAACCTTCCTCTTAGAAACTTCCTTTGCTTTGGCAAGGATTTTATTTTTCTTCAAACCATGGTGTTTGATCTTTTGAAACTTCTTCTCTGTTGGTTCCCTCTCAAATTATTTTGGGATTTAATTTTATATTCTTTAAAAAAAAGAAACTCTATGAAAATTTGGGATTTTCATATCTTGGAAACCACCCATGACTTTGTATTTTGCCCATGTGGTAAAACCCCTCCAAAACCTCCCCTCCTCCTTGTAATCAACCTAAGTTCTCTGTCCCAACTAATCCAAGCAAGTTTTGGATTTTATTCTAATTTTCTTTCCCCTCAAATCTTTTCTGCAAATTATTTGGAGCCTGAGAGATTTTCAAAGCAAGTACCCTTTTGCATTTGAGTTTTGACCTCAAACCAACTCTTTTGGATGGTCCTTTGTACCCACAACCCAGAACCATCTTGATCCACTCCTCCTCTTTTCAAATTTTTCAAATTTCAGTCTCTGCAAGTTTGGACAAGATTTGCCAAACTTGGTGAAATTCATATCTACACTTCTTCTAGAATTCCACCAAAATTCAGGCAGCCTACTGGAGCAATGAGTAGCCACTCCACCAAGTTTCAGCTCAAGGAAAAATCCCTAGATGCCTAGATCATTCTGTCGAACACCTTGCATGCACTGTTCTGTTCATCTTCACTTAAGTTCAGAAATTCAGTGTCGTTTTTCCTTCGTCAGACTCGGTCACGCGGCCACAGTGCGCCCTGGCGCGTTGCACGCAGCCTCTTCCCCTTGACCAGCACCCCGCACGCACGCTTGGCCGATTCCTAGCGTCGATAGCGACGAGCCTCGCCGGTGTTGGAAGCTTCTGCGGTGGCTGCACCTTCCGTGGCGGCCAGCGAGGGCCCGAGCCCGCTCGCCACGCCACCCGGCGCCGCCCAATGCCCCCTGGCTCTCCGCGTGTCCCTGCCATGCCAACGCACGCCCGTGGCACCGTCGCCGTGGCCCAGCAAGCACGGAACGTGCTCCCTGCCGCCGACGGGCCGCGCCACCCCCGTTCCGTCGAGCTCGCCCTAAACACCCAAATCCTAGCTAGTTTAGCACCCAAACGGACCCAGTGAACCCCCACGACGGCGCTCGACCCCTAAACCTCCCCGACCAAAGCACTGCGCCGCCGTAACCTTCACCGGAGATCCCCGTTCACGGCCACCGCCTCGGATCGCCTATAAAAAGGACCCCGATCTCGCTCACGACCCCCACACCCTCACTGCACCTCTCCAAGACCCTGCCAAGCCACCAGGAGGACCTCGAGGAGGTCTCCTCCCCCGACTCCGGCCGCCCCGTTCCGCCTCGGCCTCCACCTCGATTTGCTCCGGTGAGGCCGTCGCCGGCGCCCAAACCCCGTCAGTTACCCCCTCTAGGTACCAGAAGTCTAACCCCCACCTCAATTTGGCCTTCGCAGCTCCATCCGATGAGACCCTCGACCACCCGAACCGCCGTCCGCCAGAGCAAGGCTCGCCGTCGACGTGGTGCTCGCCGACCGCCACCACCACCACCAACCGACGCGGAAGGGCGCCCTGAACATGGAGCTACCCTCCGATCTTCCTGCCTCGCCGTGGATCGCTGCTGGCGACCACCGCGGCTCTCGGGCGCCGACGAGCTTCGTCCCCCGTTTGAAAGTTTAAACCTGACGAGTGGGACCCGCCCGTCAGCCTCTCAGATCCTTTAAAACGAATCGTTTTCTGAAAGCGCCTTCGGGCAAAATATGCTTTCCCCTCTGGGTTGGCATATTCAAGTCTGGAACGTTTTCTGTTTTTGTAAGCTAGCCCCTAGAAATCTTCTGTTTCATTATAGATGAGTCCCTGGACAAAAACCTTTATAACTTTTTAACAGAAAAGTATTTTTGATTGATTCTTTTTCTGTCCTCTTTAAAATTTTGTCTAGTTTTTTATCAGATTTATATGAAAAATATTTGGAATACTTTTTGTGCACCTCTTGGTATTTACGATAGCGCATATATTTTCTTTATACCGTAGATACCGAAGGAGGTGACGGAGCTGCGAACTTCACCGAGCTAGGCTCCGACTACTCCGAACCAGGCAAGCATGTTTGAACTTTTGATATGATGATTGTTTTGGCATGTTTGCATTAAGTTGTTTATGGGATGTTGATGAACATACCGACGAATGTCCTGTTACCTGAGACGATGAGGCAAGTGAGTTTCGAAAATCCATGAGTGGATGGATGTGAGTATGCATGGACATGTGTTGGCATGAGGATGGGTAAGATGGCAGTGTTGTAGCATGCCAGGCTTATGCCAGACTATGTGACTTCAATGTCAACTCGTATCATTCCAGTTCCTTCCATTCTTCCTTCCTTGTACTACCACATGTTTTCCGCAAGGAATATGGCTTAGTAAGTTGTAAACCGCTTTCCTGGTACACACCAAAAAGGAGAGGCCGTGATGATGGTTCCTTGGCCCTGGATTAAAGCCAGTCATCCGGTCAGGGGGGATGGGTGTTTCCGGTTGGGACCGAGAGGAAGGCACCCCTTAGAGCGCGCGTATATAAATTTGATCCCATGCTATTCGAGATTGTGATCTCCCCATCTCAAAAGTTTTTCTTGGACGATGTCTAGGGTGATTCCTAGCATCGAGAGGTAGGATGGGTGTGTACTGGTTAGCTGTGTTTTCTTCCGAAATACCGTAAACGGAACTAGTCCTTTGTGACTACGGAAATCCGTTGGCTGTGGGAAAAATTTTGTACAAACTCTGCAGAGTCATATATTCCTTCGAATCATCTATTCCATGTCCAAGTTCGATATTAACTTATCTTGACCAAATGTCAGTTTTGATGACAGAGACTCCGGAGAACCGCATGAGTGCTAAGTCCGGTTAAATGATTGTTCCTGTGGATGGACTAACCCGTTTATTCTCATGAATTGAATATTTATTATGAGCATTATTTCCTTGTGAATAAAAGCCCTTTATGTGGTGTCGCTAAAAGGCCCGACTGTGGCATCTCTTTTAAAGCCCTTTCTGTGATGTCGCCCCGACGTCCGACTGTGGCATTCCTTTTAAAGCCCTTTATGTGGTGTCGCTAAGACGCCCGACTGTGGTATTTCTTTTAAAGCCCTTCCTGTGATGTCGCCCCGACGTCCGACTGTGGCATTTCTTTTAAAGCCCTTTATGTGGTGTCGCT